>NC_138343.1:56447027-56827027 GCF_046562875.1 Panthera onca
TTCTTCCTTGCTAATTTGGATCTTTTACTTCTTTTAGTTGTCTGCTTGCTGAGGTTAGGACTTGCAACACTATGTTAAACAACAATGGTGACATCCCTGTCGTGTTCCTGATCTTAGGAAGAAAACTCAATTTTTCCCCACTGAGGATGATACTAACTGTGGGCTTTTCATATATGGTCTTTGTGATCTTGAGTTATGTTTCTTCTGTCCCTACTTTCTTGAGGGCTTTTATCAAGAAACGTGCTATATTTTGTCAAATGCTTTTTCTGCAGGGGATCATATGGTTCTTATTCTTTCTTTTATTAATGTGGTGTATCACACTGATTAATTTGTGAATATTGAATCAGCCCTGCAGCCCAGGAATAAATCCCACTTGATCATGGTGAATAATTATTTTAATGTACTGTTGAATTCAATTTGCTAGTATCTTGTTGAAAAATTTTGCTTATCATCAGAGAAATACAAATCAAAACCACAATGAGGTACCCCCTCACACTTGTCAGAATGGCTAAAATTGATAACTCAAGAAACAACAGATGTTGGAGAGGATGTGGAGAAAGAGGAACACTTTTGCAGTGTTGGTAGGAATGTAAACTGGTGCGGCCACTCTGGAAAACAGTATGGATGTTCCTCAAAAAATTAAAACTGGAATATATATATATATATATATATATATATATATATATAACAGAATACGACTTGGCAATCAAAAAGAATGACATCTTGCTATTTGCAATAATGTGGATGGAACTAGAGTGTATTGTGTTAAGCGAAATAAGTCAGTAATAGAGAAATATCATATGATATCACTCAGATGTGGAATTTGAGAAACACAACAGATGGACATAGGGGAAGAGAAGGAAAATAAGATAAAAACAGAGAGGGAGGCAAACCATAAGAGGTTCTTAAATACAGAGAACAAACTGAGGGTTGCTGGAGAGGAGGTGGGTGGGAGGATGGGCTAAATGGGTGATGGGCATTAAGGAGAGCATTTATTGTGATGAGCACTGGGTGTTATATGCAGGTGATGAATCAGTGAATTCTATTCCTGAAACCAATACTACACTGTATGTTAACTAACTTGAATATAAACTAACTACTAACTAACTAAATAAATAAAGAGGTGATTTGATAAATACAAATAAATGGTCAAGAGTTTTAAATGCAAAAGAGATAACAGGGTTCCATAAAGATTTTAAAAAACGGAAAAAGGTAGGAATACATAAAATTTGTCAACAATATTATTTAATCTTGTTAGAAAATAATTTGTGCTACGTAGTAAAGAAAGAATGCAAGTAACAAAATTCATCTGCTTTTGTTCATTATTTTAAAATCACCTTATTTATTTATTCAAAGGGGCTTTCTTTAATCAGGTCATGGATTTATTGACACAGAATGGATCTTAATTTGCTTATAGAATGATACCTTTCTTATATATTTGTACATTTTGTCTTACTGAGAAATTTTAATATAATACTTTTATTTTAACATTTTTCTTGTTGTCAATGATGTTTTTTCCCTTTGTCCATAAATTTCATGTAAACTTTAGAATGGAGGTTTCCATATTCAATGGAAAGTAACATTGTATTTGCAGTTGAACATCAAATATAAGACATCTACATCCCCATTTTAATGACTGTTGAGTAGTTTGTATCTTTTCTTCTTATTGTTTTTTCTCTTTTTGTCTTTATTATTTTCTTCTTATGGATAAGTTATTTTAAACTTGAAGGGTTTACTTTAGAATTCTTATTTAATTTTAATTTAAGTTAATAATTTATTTTATTTTATTTTGTTTTATTTTATTTTGTTTTATTTTATTTTGTGGTTTTATAGACACAAATGCAACATGCACATAGGCTGTCTGAATATTCCTCTTTTTCGCTGTGCAGGATGGCATTAGGGTTGGTGACGCCGATGGCCAGTGGGCTGCTCTTTCCACAATGGCTTTGCAGTTCCTGCAAGAGATGCTGTGGGCAATCTCTTCACAGTAAGATTTGTTGCACATTTGCAGCACTTCAAGCTTTTTGATACTGTGGATGGGGAACTTCAGGAAGCCAATGGATCGCATGTGCTTTTCTTATTGCTCCCATAACCAATGTTGGGCATAAAGATTTAGCCCTTGAATCTTCTACACACCCTATTGTCAATGCCTCTGGGTTTCTGCCACTTGCACTTAATTTTGACATGTTGGTATGACTGGTGCTGGATAAACACCTTGGTCCTCTTTTTAACAATCTTCGGCTTCACCAGATAGGAAAGTGGCCATGACGCTGAAGAAGAGATGGCTGTCACCTCCACAGGCAGTGCCAAAGTAGAGCTAGAATTTTTATTTTAGCTCTTCTCAAAATTTGGCTTTTGTGTCATTTTCTTGAGATAGAACTCCCAAACATGAGTGGACATGAAGGCTATTATACATTAAAACCATAATCTTTCCATAAGCTATTCTCTGGACTGTTCTCAGGCAACATGCTCATATTCATAGGGGATCTAATAGAATTTACAGAAAGGATACATACAAGGTATAAAGTCAATATACAAACACGGATTGGATTTCTTTTTTTTTCTTTAAGTTAATTTATTTATTGTGAGAGAGAGAGAGTGAGCAGGGGAGAGGCAGAGAGAGAAGGAGAGAGAAAGAATCCCAAGCATGCTCCACACTGTCAGTGCAGAGCCTGACGTGGAGCTTGAACTCATGAACTGCGAGATCGTGACCTGAGGGGAGATTGAGAGTTGGACACTTACCCCACTGAGCCACCCAGGAGCCCCTGTATTTCTTTATAGTACAACAAAACTGGAAATTGAAATTGCAAAAAATAGCGACAGCTACAAAGGATGGAAAAATAGTTAGTGATAAATACACATACAAAAATTACACAGAAAACTCCAAAACATTGCTGAGAAAATTAAGGATGTAAAAACATGGAGGGATATACTGTCATCATGACTTGTAAGGCTCTTTATTGTAAATATGACAATTTTCCCTAAATTGATCTCCAAAATCAATGCAATTCTACTTAAAATCCCACTAGGAGTTTTAGCAAAAATTGACAAACTGATTCTAGAATTCATATGGAAGTTCATAAGGCACTGAATAGGCAAAACTACTTTGAAGAAGAAAAGCAATGTTGAAATTCTAACACAACACCATTTGAATATTTCCAATAAAGCTAGTTATAATGACAGTGTGGATGGTATTGGCATAAAGTTAGAAAACTAGATCTTTGTAACAGAATACAAGGAAAAGTGACTTCTTATAAAGCGGATGTGAAGTATTTCACTAGAGAAAGAGTCATCCTTTCAGTAAATTCTACTGGAACAGTCACTTACCCATATGTGAAAAAAAAATGAATTTCGTTCCATCCTCTGTATTACATAAAATAATTATTCAAAATGGGAAACAGACTTAATGTAGAATCTAATAACAATAAACTTTCTAAAATAAAACTTTTGAGAAAATCTTTATAAATATTTAGTTAGATAAAGATTTCTTAGCACACTCTATTAAAAAAGTATAACCCATGAACCAAATTGATAAATTGACTTCATTAAAATTAAAAACTCTGCTCTTTCAAAAATATTAAGGGAATGAAAGACAAGCTTCAGATGGAGAGGAAATATTGCACTAATATATCTGATAGAGAACTTGTGTTTATAATGTGAAATAATAGGAAATTAAACTAATTATTTTAAATGGGCAGACTTAGACACTTCAGAGTAGTCGAATGGATGGCAAATAGGCCCATGAAAAAATGCTCAACAATGTTAGTAATTAGGAAAATGCAAACTAAAACCACAGTGTGATACCACTATATACCCATTAGAGGGTCTGCAGTTGAATAGATTCCCAGGATGTGGAATTAATGGAACTCGCAAGCAGTTCTTGTAGAAATGTAAAATGGTGCAACCGTTTTGGAAAAATATTGGCCAAAATGTCTGAAAATGTTAAACATATACCTACATACAGTCCAGCCTTTTTACTCCTAGATATTTACACAAAGAAGTGAAAGAATATGTCTCTACCAAAATTTTTAATAGTCCCAAATTGAAAGCAGTCCAATTGTCCATGCATAGGTGAATACATGAGCAAGTTATGCAATATCTATATAGTAGAATACTACTAAGCAATAAAGTGATTGAACTATTGATACACACATTAACATGGATAAACCACAAATAATTATTTTGCATAAAAAAAGCCAGAAAAGGAGTAGCTAATATAAAATTCTAAAACACTGCAAACAAATTAATGGGACAAAAAAAATAGATCAGTGTTTGCTGAGGGATGCAAGCAGTTGGAGTGAAGGAAATTTGGGGAGGGAGGAATTCCCAAAGAGGCATGAGAACACCTTTAGAGGTGTTTGACATGTTCCCTTTCTTGATTGTGTTGATGGTTTCACAGAAACAGACATATGTCAAAACACTACATTATACACTTTATGTGCAGTTTGTTGTATGTCAAATACATCTCGATAAAGCTGTTAAAATCAAATTTAAAAAAACATATAAAGACAGCATGAAGTAAAATTGCAGAAGGCAAATAAAAGTTGGAATATAACTGATATACATATTTTGAATATTTGTGTAGTGTTTTAGCGGGGAGCAGTGTCCAGAACTTCCTGCTCTCATTCATATCCTTAGTGATTTGTTCCTCTCTCACTCCATTGTGCTAATGTATAGCTTAACACCTCCAGTAAAAAGCACACTACTTTGGGATACAGTCATTTCAAATATCATCCTTCAGGGGAGCCTGGGTGGCTCAGTGGGTTAAATGTCTGACTTCAGCTCAGGTCATGACGGTTTGTGGATTTGAGCCCCGCATCAAGCTCTGTGCTGACATCTCAGAGCCCAGAGCCTGCTTCATATTCTGTGTCTCGCTCTCTCTCTCTGCCCCTCCCCTGCTTGCGCTATGTCTCTGTCTCTCAGAAATAAATAAACATTAATAAACAAAAAAAAAATTTAAAAAAAGAAATGTCATCCTCCTAGTAAGCCAGAATTCATTTTATTTTGAACTCTATCAGTGTTGTTCTGTCCTTCTAGACCCCAGACTTAATTATCTTCCTTTCCCATAGATACACATGAAAATAGTTGAAGGAGGCTATATTGTATACTCTGAAGCCATCCCTTCTGTGATAAAAATATACCCAGTTTATTCTGTCATTTCAAGATATTACTTGACCCTATTCATCTCACTCAGGATTCCCTTGAGTTTGTTAGTGTCGCTCTTAAAGTATGGAATCCAAAACTGGAGGCGATAATCTGGGTTTAATATGATCAGCACAGAGCACTAGGAGACTATAATCTTCTTTGTTCTGAGCCATACAACAGCCAAAGATTGGATTACCTTTTTTAGCAACAGTGTCATGCTGTCAGTTCCTATTGAACTTGAAGCTAAATAAAACTTCATGTTTTTCTTTTTCAGTAGAACTGCTATAAATCCTGTTTTTCCACTTTTTTAAAAATATAAAACCAACTGTTTGAACCTAAATGTAGGAATTTATATTTGCTCCTTTGAAATTACATTTTATGTTTCTCATTTCTGCCAATTGAGAACATTTTGAATCCAGTCTTCCCATCTACTATATTTATAGTTCCTGTTAGCTTTAGGTAATTTACAAATATCATACATAACATTTTATTTCATGAGAATTCCTTAGGCTTTATACTCCCCTCTAGCTACCAATTTACCTTTCACCTTCATTTCATAATTGCAGTAGACATATATTATTTATTTCCCAATGTGCCTTTCTTTAAGGAATCATCTCTTCTATAGAACTGGGAAGTTTGGCAAACTGCTCCTTCTCCACTAAAAAACTATGATCTACGCTAGTCAGTTCAAATATTCTATTTCAAGGCTACAGTGATTGGTTTGTGGATGGGCATATTACCTAATTACCTATCCTGGGCCCATCAGAATCCTCTGTGATATTTTTAGGCTAAGTCAAATATAAAATATACTTCTTTGCTATTGGGTTTACATCACAATAACTGGGAGAATGTGACCATTCTATTTAGCATGAAGATGAAAATCTGTTGGGATTAGGACAGCATAAAACCAATTCCTAGCCATAGGAGGTTGGAGGGAGTGAGATAGCTGTGAAAATTTGTGTTAACCTTTGGATCCAACTGTAACTAGGTCACAATCGTGCCTTAACATCCTTGTAATGTTGACTAATTCTGTTTCTAAACAAACTACTTTGATTTGGATGTTATATAGCTTTACTTTTTGCTGTTAATACTAATAAGAGTAATATATTTTATTATGGAATAAATACAAAGTATGGAAAAGCCAAATTTATATATATACAGATATATAATACTATATTATCGATATAGATATATCTTTAAAATAGTACTTCTTATTCCAACAGGCCCTCCATGAATAAGCACTTTTTGTTTATTTACTCTGTTCTGTGGAGAGTCAAATGATTGTCAGATATAACAGACACTGCCTGCTCTCCTAGAACTTAAAATTCTAGGTAAGATTTGCTCATGGCACACCTTGAATATATATTTTTGCAATTCATTACTCAGGTGATTTATTTTCTTTTTCTTCCCTTCTTCCTTCCTTCCTTCCTTCCTTCCTTCCTTCCTTCCTTCCTTCCTTCCTTCCTATTCTTTCTTTCTTTCTTTCTTTCTTTCTTTCTTTCTTTCTTTTTTTCTTTCTTTCTTTCTCTCTTTCTTCTTTCTAAAAACAAAGTAACAATTTCTCAAAACTTATTATTTCCTAGTTTCTTTTTACTAAATTTTACTATCATCTATGCTCCTGAAGTTACTGATAACTGGATTATGGCAGTATTACACCATAATATGCAAGGGTACATCTCTATCCAACTCTCATTCAGTGACTTCATGAAAGATGAGATCAGCCATGATGAGAGTATTTGCACCATAGACATTGGCAAACACTACAAATGAGGCCTCCCTCCAACCCCACCCACCTTGTTATGAATAGTTTATCAGTACACCAAGGAGTAGAGTAATAGAAACAGAAAGCATTAAATGCTGCTATGGACCTCTTGGTTCTCATGCTTTAAATATGTTACCCTATTTACATATTTTTTCAAGTATCATTAACTTACAGCATCATATTTGCTTCAGGTATATAATAGAATGATTCAACAATTCTGTACCTTATATGACCCTATTTAAATCTCACAATAACATTGTGAGCCAAGGACTATTTTTATTCTCATTTTAAAGGTGAGAAAATAAGGTACAAAGAAGTTAAATAATTCTGCTGAGGTAGTACAGTTAGTAAGTTACAAACTGACAGTGTAAAAAACTCCCATCTCTGTGTCTTGGCATCACACAAGAACTTACAACTTATGAACTATGAATGCTATCTTACATTTTGTTAAAGGGTTGGGCAAAGATTTCTTTAGTTCAGATATTTGAAAGGACTCCCCAGAAAGGCTTTTTATTCCTTCATTTTCTAGCTTGAACATTCTTAAAAGAACAAACAATAAACAAAAGACTCTAGCAATTATCTTTATCTTCTAAAGATATAATCCCGTAACACTGTAAGGTTTTCATATCGTTGAAATTTTTAGTATATTGTCGTATCATTTTTTGTTAGCATTGTCTTTGTTATTTGATGCTCACTTCAAATTCACATTTTTGCCTTTTTTCTTCTTTTCTTTGTTTTTCTTTCCTTTTTCTTTTCTTTTTTTCTTGAGAGAGAGAGAGAGAGAGAGAGAGAGAGAAAGAGAGAGACAGAGTGTGAGTGGGGGAAGGGCAGAGAGAAGGAGACACAGAATCTAAAGCAGGGTCTGGGCTCTGATTTGTCAGCACAGAGCCTGATGCTGGGCTCGAACTCACAAACTGTGAGATCATGACTTGAGACAAACTTGGATGCTTAAGCTACTCAGCCACCCAGATGCTCCATATTTTGTTGCCTTTTTTCAAATCTGAGTTTTTCATGGAGCTAATTGGTCAAACATGCCGCTTTCTTGTATATTTTCTATTTTCCATTTTTCTTTCTCACTGAGGTTATTCAGAATTATGTAGTCAGATTTGAGGGATGTTTTTCTGAAATTTGTATGGTTGTTGGGTTATAATGCTTCTTACATCTGCTGTTAGGACAAGCTTCCTTCTCTTGGGATATTCAAACACTCTTTCCTAAACTCTTTGGCCCTGTAGGACTATAACCCTATATTCCTTTCCTTTGATTTTGCAAATATTAAGATGGTATTCTTTTTTCTGTGTGTAACCATTATTTCTATAAACATATGTTTTCATTATTAGTAAAACTGAATTTCAAAAGTAATGCTTTTCATCATTGTTTCTTATATGCTCTGAAATTATCAACAAATTAATTCAAATATGTCAAACCTTTTTTATATATTTTACTTTCTGTATTTTAATTTCACATAGATTCAACCTCATAGATGCTTAAATATGTTGTCGTAAAATGATGAGTCAATCTTGAATGTGAGTACTGGATTTCTCTTTTACCAGGTTTAAAACCTTCAACAAATTAAGGTCTATTATATTAAAAAATAATATAAAAGATTGCATTAGCTACTATATAACTGTAGCGATATTACTTTTATTTATTTATTATTTATGCAACATCACTTTTATTAATTTTTTAATGTTTATTCATGACAACAACATGTATAAAGTGCCTAAATTATATATCAGATTCTATGCATACAGACTTGCTATACATATCTGTAAATATAGAATATATAAACTAATTGTTTCATTTTACACATTGTCAAATGGAGCTAAGAAAAGTTAAGTGATTTATCTAAGACCATCCTGTTGGTGGCAGATCGAAGATTCACATTTAAGTTTGTTTGATGCTAAAATCTTTTCCCACTATATTGTGCTAACTATTCCAGTCTACATCTGGGAGCCCAAATATTTTGAAGTCAAGACTTAGCTTCTAAGTAGGCATATCCATAACAAGATGTAATATTCTCTAGATATAAGTGTAAATCACATTCATATAATGGCCCACTGGTAATTTTATATTAAGTCATATACATGAATAGATGGACAAATGGATGGATGGATGAATAGATAATTCCAGTTCTTGGTACTTAGTCAAATTAAGAACTATGCCATCCCGCCCTGGCAATCCCAATATATTGATATGCAGAACATTTTCAACTAATCTGCTGGGGAAATAGGAGAGAAAAAGTAGTCAGCAAAAAGAAAAAGTGTCATCTCTTTCATGCATAAATAAAATTTAAATTGATGTGATACTAGTCAAGCCTTATTCATTAATAACTAGCATATTGCATTAGATTTCAGCTGGATTAATTAGTGCACTACTTGTTACAAGTATAGTTTCTCATATTACTTTTAATGACATTTTTAGGCTGTTAAATTGCCAGTGAATGCAGAACCTGAAATATCAACATTCTTTCAAAATGTTAATTTTGCTGATTATGAAAGGAAATATTATTGTGTGAAAAGAATGTGGAGCCTGGGGTCTAAAGACCATGGATTAAATCCTGAATCTGACATTTACTCAATTTATCAGGCAAATTATTTCATTTTTATGACTTAGTTTTCTCTTTACTGAAATTGTGGGAAATGATATTTCTAAAATGAGATTATGCAGGTGAAGGACTTTAGAAGCTATAGAGTATCCTGAAATGATACCATCACCGCCATCAAGGTACTAAATATATCCATCACTTCCCTAAATTTTATGGTGGTTTTGTGTAGTACTTGTTATCATGAAATGATATACCTATTGAGGAGATCAATTTGCATAGGAAGAAGAGAACGTACTGAGAGCTATGAGTCCAGACCTTAACTTCTTCACTTCTGTAGTTCATTAACAAAACTTACTGATAAATTAATGTCCATTGGCAAGAAAGGGAAGGAAAACTCAATATGAAGAAAGCTACTGTTACTCTGGACTGGTGCCCTATACTCCACAGAAGAGTTCTAAAGTTCTGAGGTGATAAATAATGCATTGATTAGCTTTCTATATAACAAACCATCCTAAAACTTAGAGGCTTAAGACAACAATCATTTGTTACTTCTCACATGTCTATGGTTTATGTGGTGATTTTGCTGATCTGAGCCAGGCTTAGCTGATCTTAGCTCATGTTGCTCTAATGGCTGGGTTCTAGTTCATCTCAGAGCCTTCACTCCCTATATGGTTTGGTGAAGGAGCATAACATCACTCTTCATTCAGTTGGTTAGCCTGAGCCTGTTCAAATGGCAGCAACAGAGTTTTAAGACAATGAGAAGAAGGGTGCAAGGCCTTCTGAGGCCTCAGTTTGGAATTTGTATAGCATAACTTCCATCATATTCCATTGGTCAAAGCAAGAGACAAGACCATCCCAGATTCAAGGAATAGAAGAATAACCTCCTTTTTGATGGAAGGAGCTGCAAAACCACACCAAATGGAGTTGGATTAGGAAAGGGTAGGAAATGGTGCCAGTTTCTGGAGCTAACTTGTTATAGTGGTATGACTGAGGAACAATGGCTGCACAGGTCTTGATTAAAAAGCTGTAGCCTTAGGAACTAAAATCTGTGAAACCCACTGAACTTGTGAAAAACAACTTTACAGGGAGAGTTTTCAGCAGAGGCAAATACAGTGAATCTGACCCTCCAATTACTTCTTCACATGATGTTTGGAAGCATGACTGATCTTTCTTAAGAGTTCTGCCTTCTTTGGATAGTTTAAGCTCAAGTAGGGCCTCATCAGAGAGATCTGGATGTCTTGATATAATTTGAGAGATAGATGCTATTGTATTATTTTATATATAATATATAAACTATATAATATATAACTATAAACATATATAAACTATATATTATATAAACTCCATGTTAGAACACATATTTAAAATAATAAATATGGCCATAAAGAGAATAGTAGTATATATACATACCTATATATAACCTACACATATATATACATATATATGTATTTACACATAGATATATACTTATCCTTACATATGTATTTTATATATAGTCTAGTTTTTTATATATAGTCTAGTTTTTTATATACAGTCTATTCTGTTATTGAGCATAGAAATGATGACTTTTAAGTGCCACATAGCTTATATATCGTTAAACTACACAAGCATACCTTCTGAAGCTAAAGAATTCATGCTTAGCTTCTCCTTTTCTTCAGAAAAACTATATTTTTAATGTCCCCTAAGGAAAATTGGAGTTTCACATGTACCTTATAGTCTTTTTTGTTAAGCCAAACTATCCCAAGCGTGGTCTTCAAATTTAGTTGAAAGCTTTTTATCGTTTTTTTAAATGTTTATTTATTTTTGAGAGAGAGAGAGAGAGCATGCAAGCCGGAAAGGGGCACAAAGAGAGGGGGAGATAGAGTTTAGAAGCAAGCTCTGGGCTGATAGCAGACAGCCCATGTAGGGCTTGAACTCAGAAGCCGCGAGACCATGACCTGAGCTGAAATCCGAGGCTTAACCGACTGAGCCACTCAGGCTCCCCACTTTATCATTTTTTTGAGTAATTCTATAATAGATGGATAAGAGTGTCATTTTAATTTTGAGGATAATCAGTTTAGGTGATAATCTTTTAAATTCAGATTGTAAAACACTGCATTTTAATTTGCACGCCACTCCAACTGCGAACATTTTATCTTGTTTATTAAACAGGATTTTCAAATACAACTTTTCTTTCCTCAAAAGGGACTATGGAGGAAAGGAGCATGAATAGTCAATAATAAACTTATTTAGAAAAAAATGCGATTTCTAAGTCCACAGTGTGTTTTTAGTTATATATGCAAGTATCTATATTTTACATGGTTTTGTGTATGTTGGACTTATACTAGTATTCAGGAAAATAAGGTGATTTTAATTGTCTTGTTTTTGTTTTTGTTTTCTTTGTAGCATTGATCCACGAGTCTCTTAATTATAACAAAATCTTTGTAAACTAAGGGCTGTAAATAACTATATGTTACAGCCTAAAGGACACATGGGCTGGTTATCTACTCTTTCAGTTACAGTAACTTCTTGCAGATTACCTCCCCACTGCATCTACCTCACTATTTATGACTCAGTTTATGAAAGGGCTTAGTCTTCCTTCAGAAGCAGATCACCAAAAGACTAAAGATTTAACCTAAAATATTCCATTATTCTGGACAGGAAAAGTAGATTATTCCATCATTAAAGCAAACTCATATACATCTGATGAGCCATATATTTTTTAAAAAGACAGGCTTGTTTTTGCTTTACTTTATCATAACGATTTACCAATTTTCACGGCATGTCTAGCTGTATTTTATAATAAATGACCATAACCTCTTGACTGCTATGGAAATTATTTCTCTGCATTTTTAATTTGAAGAAATTCTAGAAACAACTACACCCACAAGAGATATGTAGATATGCAATAGTGCAAACTTACCAGGCTACCTCACAAGATTTCTATGACGTGAAGAATTTGTTGATATTACACAATAAGCTAGAAGAATATGAGCCATCAAGATGTTCAGTAAGACCATTGCTTTGATATTCCTTTCAATTGTTGAAGGATGTCTTGAAATGCATTTTGCTGTGTAAATGTTATTATGAAATTTCATCCTGATGGTGGTACTGTGATATTTCACTCAGCTTAGGATGAATCAAGAGGACATGAGGTGAAAGGGACTGGTGAAGATCAATGAAGTAACATCTGGGCAGGAAGAAGGAAAATCAAGCAGAGCAAACTCTAAGAACTAAGCCAACAATTTTAGGGGGGTGGTTATCAGGCTGACCCTACTTCTGCTGATAATTTACATTAGTTCACCAGCCAGAGGGAGGAGCAGTTTGGAGAAATGGGTTATTTTCAAGTTCTTTCTGCATTCTATCTTTATTATTTAATTTTAACATGTGAGTAATTTTCATAATATTTGATATCCAAAATGCCCTAAAATATGAAAATGAAGTGTTCAGTTACCTGTCAGTCTGCTTTGGTGTTTGACAAAAATGGTAGAAAAAACATTAGGATTTAAATAAATCTCTCATTCTTTCTCTACCTCCAGTTAAGTTCTCCAGATAGTCATGTTTTCATCTAGTATGTGTCAGATTTGCACTAGCTCTTTGGAAAATGAATAAGGGGATTGCAGGGATCCTGTTCATGACAACTTAAAAAGTTATTTCCATAAGAGCTTCCAACGTGGTAAATGTCCTATACTAATCAGTGTTGCACTTAGCTCTTGACTGAAAGATCTGTTTTTAATGTAATGAAAAATATTTTAGAAGAAAATAGAGTGATAGGCCATTGATAGATAGTTATATAAACAGAGAGATATATAGAAATAAAGACAAATAGGTAAAGCAAGCATAAAGAGTATAACACCTTAGAAGGGTGAAGAGAAAAGAAATCTATAATTTATGTCCATTATTGTTGATGTTTCTAGATAAATCATCTTGAACTTGAAAATTATATTTTCTAAAATCATACAAAACCTCTAAGTCAGGTTTCTAAATATACTTTTTCTCATATGTAATTAATCAAGAGTAGATTTTTATCTGTTATCTTTACCTTAATAGGCACTTAATCAGTGGATTCAGCCCTAAAGGCAGCGGCAATCTGAGTGTGTCTAATGCAAATGCATTTGAAAGACTCATTCTTTGGTTCAGAATATAAATGTTACTGTTGAGAAGTAGACATTTTCTTTTTGAAGGTTTTTACAATAAATACAAAAAGTATTTGCATGGCTTGCAATGCTCAGAAGCAGTAGTTTTCTGTGCTTGATCTATTTAAAACACTTTACGTTTTAACAGTTTTAATATTCTCTGGTCATTGCAATAAAGTGATAAGGAAAATAGCTTCCAGCAGGTCCAGATGCCTTCTCTGTAAATCAATAAATATGTTAGTGTTGATATTTTTATAACTGGACAAAGGAACACAATTTTCATCAACTATCATCAAAGCCCTGAATATTCAATAGGGTATACTTCTTTTGAAGAAACAAAAATTATTTAATTCTTATTTGTAATTCTTTTAAAAACACATCATGTCTTAATTTTGTTTATATTACCTTTTCTATGCATAAAGTAAGACAATTCTATTGAGTAAAATTCTACTGAGAATTAATATGGACTGAGTACTTCGGTATGCTATCTCCTTTTTAACCTGCACACCTGAAACTAAGTCATAGTAGGAAATATGTTTACTTTTTAAACTGTAGCCACTTAAAGCTTAACAAAATTTATTAGCTCTTGAAAACTGCTTCCCTTCATAAAGATATATTAACCAGCAAAATGAGCAATGAAAGAATAAGCAACCAATCATGGCCACTGAAAAGAGATATTTATAATGTCATGCTTATACTAACTTATGTGACATTGCATAAAAGTGTGTCAGCTGATTTTTAAAATTAGTCAAGTGTCTTGAGGGTTTAAAAAGAGATAAAATGAGCCAAAATATTTTCTAAGGAAAGGGTATTTTAGAAAGTTTAACAAAAATATCTCGTAAAACTTCTATTTACAATACATTAGATTTAATTTTATAAAAATTTATATTTCAAAAATGACTTACTGAAGGGATGTCAGCACTGGTGCAGTGGGAAGGCCCAGGTTCACATTCCCCCATAGAAACACCGACCTGGTAATAATATAGGACCAAAATTACCTTTGTGAGAACTCCAGAAGCCAGTTAAGAAGGTGAGCACCTCAGGTAAGAACAAAGCCAGAAAGAGTTGGATAGAAGACAGTAAGAATGTTCTTTGTATTTGCCCATCATAGTCCGTCTACTCCCTGGCACAGCACAGCATGATGTGGAGAAAACCCCAAACTCTCAGACTTCTCCCTCCACTCAGGAGAGAGAGAGAGAAGCATGGACTGAATCTAATGATCTGCTTTATCAGAGAGCTCCCCAAGGGAATGGTTTCTGCCTTGACTGATGCGGCACACGGACATAATTGGCAGTTTAGTGTCAGACCAAGGGGCTCTGAGACAAAGGCAAGCATCCCTTCTTGTGGCTCCACTAGACAGACTACTTTACTGCACATAGTCACCAGGGGGCGGAAGAGATTACAAGATACAGAAAACAGGGTGGCAAATTCACCTGACTGGGAAATTTCATGGTCAAGCCCAGAAAAGGTTTAGACACTCCCCTAAATCTCTGACTAGGCTTATTAGCCAAGGTTTTCCTTTGTATGAAGATAGTAAAGATGGAAATATATGGCTTTTTTATTGTTCTTGTTGTTTTAATTTTTTAAAACTACTTTTTTAGAACAATTTTAGCCAAATATAATCTCCTATTCTGTAAGTTGACTTCATGCTGTTGATTATTTCCTTGCTGTGTAGAAGCTTTTTATTTGATGCAATCTGAATTGTTTAGTTTTGCTTTTGTTGTCTGTTCTTTTGGGGTCATATTTAAAAAAAAAATCATTGCCCAAACCAAAGTCAAGAAGATTTTATCCACTGTTTTCTTCTGCTACTTTTTGGTTTCACATTTTACATTTAAATTTTTAATCCATTTTGAAAGTTTTTTTTTTTTCAAATAATGAGAGATAAAGGTTCAGTTTAATTCTTATGCATGTGAATATCCAGTTTTGCCAGTACCATTTACTGAAAAGACTATCCTTTCTCCATTGTATGTTCTTGGCAACCTTGTTGATGGCTATTATCAGAAAGACAAAGGGTAAAGAGTGTTAATGTTTACACATAAATGAATATTATTTAGTCTTAAAAAAATAGAGGGGGAGAGAATCTTGTTATTTGCAAAAACAATCAGCAAAATGAAAATGGAAATGCAACCTACAGAGTGGGAGAAAATATTTACAAATCATATGTCTGATAATAATATCCAGAACATATAAAAAGAAATCCAATAACTCAAGAATCAAAGACAAAAAAAACTATTTAAAAATTGATGGACTTGAATAGATATTTCTCCAAAGAAGATGTACAATTTTCGAGAAAACATTTGAAAAGATGCTCAATATCACTAATTATTAGAGAAACACAAGTTAAAATCACAGTGACATATTGCTTCACACCTATTTGATGGCTACTATCAAAAATACACAAAATAACAAGTGTTGGGAGAATGTGGAGAAATGAGAACCTGTGGATACTCTAGGTGGAGAGGTAAAATGGTGCAGTCACATTGGAAAACAGTATGGAGGTTCCTCAAGAAACTAAAAATAGAATGATTTTTAGCAACCCAGGAATGCTTATGATCCAGGAATCCCACTTCTAGGTATATATCCAAAATAACTAAAAGCAGAATCTCTAAGAAATAATCTACATACTCATGTCCATTGCAGCATTATTGACAGTAGTCAAGAAGTAGAAACAATGCAAATATCCATCAGTAGATGGATGGATAGACTCAATGTGGTATATACATAAAACACAATGTTATTCAGCCATCTAAAAGGAAGGAAACCCTGCCACATGCTACTACATGGATGAACCCTAGGTACATTGTGTTGAGTGAAATAAACCAGCCACAAAAAGACAATACTATATGATTTCATTCATATGAAGTATCTAAAGTAGTCAAGTTCATAAAAATAGAAAGTAGAATGGTGGTTCCTAGAGGCTGGAAGAGGAGGAAATGGGGATTGTCGTTCAGTGGGTATGGAGGTTCAGTTTTGCAAGATGAAAAAGTTCTAGAGTTTTGTTGCACAACAAATGAATATAGTTAATGCAACTGAACCACGCACTTAAAAATGGTTAGATGATGGGGCTCCTGGGTTACTCAGTTGGTTAAACGTCAGCTTCAGCTCAGGTCATGATCTCAAGGTTTGTGAGTTTGAGCCCCACGTTGGGCTCACTGCTGTCGGCTTACAGTCTGCTTTGGACCCTCTGTCTCCTTTTCTTTCTGCCCCTCCCACTGTCATGCTCTCTCTCCTTCTCTCTCTCTTACTCAAAAACTAATAAACATTAAAAAATGTTTAAGATGGTAAATTTTATGGTGTGTTCCTTTTACCACGATTAAAAACAAATTTTAAATGTGTTTTTCTGATAATTACAATGTTTGAAATCTAAGAAGTCATATCATGATTTACAGGATACTGTACTCTAGACTGGCAATTCCAAAAATACTGCCTGAGGACTTACCTGCATGAGTCCTTTACAGGGCATCTGTGAGGTCAAAATTTTTTTCAAGTATACTAAAATGTCACGTGTCTTTTTTATAGTTTTTAGTTTTTCAGTTTCACATGCACAGTGCAGGCTACATGATGAATCCACAATTATCCGGAAAGGCTATTAAAAAATTCTTTTTTCACTTACATATTTAAACAAAGCCAGAACTTCCTCATAAACTTCACCAAACAACATATAGCACTAAGAAGAACATAGAAGTAGACATGGAAATCTGACATCTTCTATTAAGCCAGATATTAAAGAGGCTTACAAAAATATAAACTATGCAAATTTTACAGAATTTGGAGAAAAATCAAATTTGATTTTAAAAAATAAATAGTTATTTTGAATTACAAATATATTCTTTATGTCACTATGTGTAGTGTTTATTATTGTCATGTAAAAAAATTGATTTTACAAACAAGGTGAGTATATTTAACAATACTAAACTGTATACTTAAAAATGGTCAATTATAAATTTGATGTTAAGTGTGTTTTGCCACAATTCAACATTAAACATGAATTAATAAATATTTTTGAAGTCTCTTAGTTTTAATTTCCAGTAGTATAAATATCAGTAATAAATATAATCCACATAAACAAAAACCTTCTTGAAATCTTCACTAATTTGGGGGTATGAAAGTGTTCTGAGACCAAAAAGTTTGAGAAATTGCTGCTTTAAACATCCTTGCTATGTGAGCCTATTATGAAGTTAGAATTAAAATCTATTGTAAAAACAAACAGAAACACAGTTCCCTCAGAAAAATTTAACAGTAATCTTCTTGAGACAAATAGAGATAGGCTTTTTAGAAATTATGTATCAATCCATTTTCTTCAACACAGGCTGCAACAGGTGTGATAGCAGCAGCCAAAGTAGCAGGCGTGCTGAAAATCTGAAATTCATGTTTCCGTCATCCCATTGCACAGTGCAAGTTTTTCCCATGTGTTCATAAGTCACACTGTCCATTGAGTTTTCATGGATGAGGTAGAAGTGATGTAAAGCTCTTCTCAGAAAAAGAGAATATGGATGTTCCCCTCAGTAAACAAAACAAATTTCAGTCTTAAATAAATAGTAGTCCATGTGGTATGTAATAGATCTGAATTTCTCATCTATTTTGCCTTTACATTTTGATCTCATCAAGTAGCAATTTTCATCCATATAGTCAAAACGACACTATCGCTTCTATAACAAAAGGGGCTGAGAATGAGAAAATAACAACAACCTCTTTTTTACTGCCTTGGTAAAGAAGCATAATTATTAACAACAATGTGTTATATTGCATACTAGCTGTATTTGTAGTAATTCGGTGCAAGAAAAAGAAATACCTCCTCCTAAGACAGTGTTAGAGAATTTTGGGGAAAAACTTTTAATTTTTATTTTATTTTGTTTTATTTATTTTTTGAAGTTTATTTATTTTTGAGAGAGAAAGAGAGAGAGAGAGAAAGCACCAGAGCAAGACAGGGGCAGAGACAGGGAAAGTGAGAGAGAGAGAGAGAGAGAGAGAGAGAGAGAGAGAGAGAGAGAGTCCCAAGTAGGCTCCACACCGTCCACACAGAGCCTGATGCAGGGCTTGAACTCACAAACTGAGATCATGACCTGAGCCGAAGTCAGGCGCTTAACCAACTAAGCCACCCAGATACCCCACTTTTTATTTTTATTAAAAAAAAATAAAACACTGGATGATGTTGGAGTTCAAATAAGCTGTACATAGACAGTACACTCAAAAAAGTTGTTTCATGAGGCCCATGAGTTCTTTTACTGCTATGACTTCTTATCTCTGCCACTCATTTCTTTCCCAGTTTCCTTTGCTTTCCATTAACAGAATGTTTATGTTACCTTCCACTGGCGTAACAATCATAAGCAGTGACTTTCAGAATGGGAATGCCAAACTTTTTCTATAAAAGGCCACAGAGTAAACAGATGTGTCTTTGGCAGCCAGGCCATCTCTATAGCAATACTCAACTCTGTCATTGCATACAAAAAACAGCCACAGACCATGCATATATCATGCATACGACCTACCTAAGCGTTCCAATAGATGTATCCAAAAAACAGCCACAGACCATGCATATATCATGCATACGACCTACCTAAGCATTCCAATAGAACTTTGTTTACAAAGAGAGTCTGGGGTACATAGATTTAGTCCAAGGGCCAGTTTTCGAACCCTTTTCTTAGAACATTGCTTCTTATTGCCTTGCCATTAGTAATACATTATGTGAGGCAATTAGGTCTTTTTGTGTTTCCATGCGAGTTGTCTCCTCTAAGACAACAAGAACAACAAACAAGTGTTGATATGAATAGATCACTGAAAATTGATTAAACATAATAAAAATGCTATTGTTCCAATATCATTGTTCATAAAATTCTCCTCTACCCCTTTTTGATGTTTGCTCAGGATCACGAACACTCAATCCATATAGTTAGGCTGATTCTGTTTGCAGTTAGTTTGACCACCCACTGGCCCTGACAACCCAGTTATTGGAGATTACCTTGTAAACCAGTTAAGGTTGAAAAGAATTTTTCTCCCATCTTCTATACTCGCTAAAGGTCACATATAGAAAAATAGAATTTCACAAATTCCCAACCCACCTAAAAGTGTACCCTGTGGTAAGCAAATCCCCCACCGTCATAAACACCATTCTACTGTTGCCATTTAGAAATTTACTGCATTTCACAGTCCAATGGCTCAGTAAAAGCAATTTTTATTTTTACTTCCTGTATCAACCTGTGTGAAAATCTTTCTGTGTCAGAGAGGCAGTAGGAGGCAAACATTAAAGTACTTTTTTTTTTTATTTTACTGTCAGAAAAATAGGCTTCAAAACACTGTCTATCTCAAAATGTTGACAGTTGAAGGACCAGTGAGAAGTAATCTAAAGATCAGGTTATGACACTGTAATAAACGTTAACACATTAAAACATTCTTAGTATCAAATTCATAAAAGCTGTTAATAGAACTCCAGTTTTTCTGGCTTACTCAAATATGTTTTCACTGATTTTCCTATCCATAACTCTTCTACCTTCATCTAACTTTCTTTACTTCTTAGTCTCTTCTATGATCTCGTACTACATTTCTTACATTATCCTTATCAGTGGTTCTTTTCACAAGGGCATACAAAATGCTCCATGTTTACAAACCATAGGAAGAAATTCACGGTCCACTGAAGGTCAGGAATAGGAGTTTGATTGTTTAAACTGCCGGAGAAATCAATTTTCTTTTTCTCTCTCTGTGTCGTTTTATCTCTTGTCCTCCTGTAGTCGTTCTCCAATTTATTCAAACTCTGATGGTCAGAAACTTCCAAGATTGCTTATTTCTGATTTTATCATATATGAGATTCCTTTCATGTCTTTCAAGGTCATTAGTAATTTAGTTCCATCACAATTAGCCAGTCCCAGAATGTGTCCTCTACTTCAAGGCTCACTAGGGATCTTATCCTCAAGGACGCTAAAGTAATTTTTAAAAATTTTTTTTTAACATTTGTTTATTTTTGAAATTCAGAGAGAGGCAGAGTATGAGCAGGGGAGGGGCAGAGAGAGAGGGAGACACAGAATTCGAAGCAGGCTGCAGGCTCTGAACTATCAGCACAGAGCCCGACGTGGGGCCGAACTCACAAACTGCGAGACCATGAACTGAGCCGAAGTCAGATGCTCAACCGACTGAGTCATCCAGGCTCCCCTAAAGTAATTTTTACTATGTTTTTGCTATTGAGCTATTCATCAGTAATGATACAACAACTCAGTCTATCTACCCATCGAAACCCCATTCAAATCTCAAATCCTGGAGACATCCTTTCTCTCTACCAAATTCTTAATTTCCTTTTCATCCCCAAACTCTCCCACTCCAAGTGAAGCCAACATTTCTTACAATGATCTACATATGTTTAATGATTTGGTTCCCCATTACCTCTCTTACTTTATCACCCAGTGTTCTCTCCCTATTCAAACCACTCTCACTATTCTGCCCCCTTGAACATACATGATCCTGCCATGAGGTCTTTGTACTTGACCTCCCCTCTGCCTGGCATATGATGTTCCAGTTAACTGCATGGCCAGTCAGTTCAGCTCCTTCACTTCCTTCAGATTTATATTCAGTGAACCCTTCACTGGACACCTTATCAAAATGCCTCACCCCATCCTGTTGACATTCATATACTCCGTTCTTCCTCATGTTTCAACTTAGCATTATTTACTCTTTAATGTATTTACTTCTTTATCTTGCTTATTGTCTGCTCTACTTCACTGTAAGTCATTCAAAAATATCTTTTTTAATGAGTTTTATTCAATACTGTATGCTCAACACCTAAAAGAGTACCTGAAATGAGGTGCTCCATAGATGTTTGCTGAGTAAATGAATATCAGGTGCAAGATTTAAGACTTCATATTTTACTTTGTTTTCCTGGCCTTTATTATTCCCTGCATGATACTAATCTGCCCCAACTAGATTGTTAGAATGTGAGGTCATGGCCTGGGTTTCATCTTTTGTGTTCCAAAATATCTAGAACAGTGCTAAGCAGTATGGAAAGAATTCAATATACATACAGGCTTTGATATCTTATTAAAGTCCTATAAGTGAAAAAGAGGATGTGAATTTACCAAAAATAGAATAAGCTCACTGTTTGGTTACAATAAGCTCCAGAATAAGTTTCTGGAAAACATTTTTCTGCTTAGAATGAAGAATTAAAAACCAAGTTTAATTTACTACCATCTCTCCTCAGTAATTCTCTATCCTTATTTAAACACTGAATATGGATAATTCAGGATATCTTAAAATGTGAGGAAGAGAAAGGTGAGCAGGCCAACAGAAAACTGAGGGATGGCTGAAGGGAGATTTCCACACACTCTAACAAAATCTTAGGTCAATATTTCCTCCAGAATAAAAATAACTTCATGCAATATTAATTTAATATTAAAATAGCCTCTAACCAGTTTCAAACCTATGGGTGTTACACTTTAATTGTATGGAAACTTACATTTTATTTTTGTTAAATATTTTGCTCCACCTAGAAGCATTATTACCTAACCAAAGCGCTTAAATTGTACACAGTGACCTCAATTTAGCAGTTAGAAAAATCTGTGACTTAATGCATGTACAGTAGCTTGTCCCACAATAAATCAAGTCCAATTAGTGCAGTAGTGACTACCAGGCAGCCTCCAGAAGTTGGAAATCTATGGGGCCAGTTGAGAAAGTTCACTTGCTGAGAACGTCAAATTGTCTACAGTTTAGCTGTTTGGCTCATTTTGTCTTCATATAGCTGCATTGTGTATGAGAACCGACCCTTATCACCCGAGCTGAATCAGCTATCCAAGGAAACTGCTGCTTGCCGAACAGTCCTCCCCAAATCAGTTCTGTGATGGGGACACTGATGCTGAGATAGGAGTCTTTTTTTTTTAACAGAAAAGTTTTGAATCTATAAGTTAAACATGAAATAATACAACATATATTTTGAAAAAAATTGGGGGCACCTAGGTAGCTCAGTCGGCTGAGCATCGGACTCTTGATTTTGGCTCAGTTCATGATCCCAGGGTAGTGGGTTCAAGCCCCAGATTGGGCTCCACACTGAGCATGGAGCCTGCTTAAGATTCTCTCCATCTCTCTGTCTCTGTCTGTGTGTGTCTCTCTCTCTCCCCTTCTGCCTCTCTCCCTCATTTGCTCACTTTCTCTCTCTAAAATTTAAAAAAAAAAGAACAAACACCAACAATTAGAATTATTACACAGAAGGTAAGATTCAGAACTGAGGAAAAGGAACCTGAAAAGAGAAACTACCATGCATGCTTCTGTTCTCTTGGACATCACTTCCCAGGCAGTTCCTTTCCAATATCATAACTCTGGTCCCTCTATCCCTCCATTTCACCTAATACATAAAGTGGTTCTGATCTCTCCTTTTTGTGTGCTCAGCCTACCCCTCTGAAGTATCACTCACTCACACTTCGAACTATCTTGCAGTCCTGCCTTTTCATTGCAACTGTATGGTGGTGACATTGCATTTGTGACTCAACCCCACCATCCCTTTCTTCATATCTAGGCAGTTTCCTAAGCTCTACTAGATAAAACTAAGCAACCATATAGAACAAGGATAATAATAATAATAATGATAACAATAATAATAATAATAATAATGTTTTTTTCTGATAGAGGCCCTCAAATCTACTTAATTATACATTTATTTGTTCTTAGTTCCACCTTTCATTCCTCTCACTGAGGGTTCCATTTTTCCAGCTTTATCCTGCCATCTAATCTTCTGGTAACTTAACTCTATATCAAGTGGAAAACTGAAGTAATTAGTACTGGACACTTCCAATATCCCATTGCTTTTACTTATTAACATATCCTTATCCATATTTTCTTTCTTTTTTCCAGTCTCAGGTGAAGAAATTCCTCCTTCTGTTCAGGGCTAGCTTCCCCATTTTCACTGGACCAAAATGATCCAGTGTCCTCCAAGGCAATGCCCATTAGGTATTTCTTCTTCTCTTCCAGTCCTCCTGTTAGCCTATAAACTTGCTCTTTTGAAACTCTGCTACTCACTTAAGCATATCCATCCCATAATAGCACACTTCATAGAAATATTACCCACCCATACCACCTCCCATCGTCACTCTATCTTCCCTTCAGTCTTCAATCCACTGAGATTACCTTCTTCTTTCACCACTTGCCACTCCCTGGGAACTGTTCTGGAAATGAACATATGATCTTGATGTGCCAAAGCCAATGGCCACTTTAAAGATCTAAATTCATTCAGAGACAGTTTCTCTCTTGTCTCCCTTGGCTTCTATGTTAACACTATGTCTTTTAGATTTCTAGGTCTCCGTCTTCTTCACAAGATCCTTTTACACTGGTCTCATCGATCCATCCCAAATCTCTCTCAAAGCATGTCTTTCTTTAGGTTACCTCTTCCACTGTTTTTTTCCAATTGTCTATTCGCTGTTTTCATTCTACACTACCTCTTCCATATTTCCTTCCCAGTGAAAATATTCTTTCTTTCTCTTGGTCTCTCACTGTATTGTTACCTCTTCTATAGTAGTTACTGCAACATTATATTAAAGGTCTTTGTATCTCTCTTCACCAAACGATAAATACTCAGATGGCAGATACCTGGCTGCATCCATTTCTGTTTATCCTAACGCTTTAGACATCAACAGTGCTCTGTAAATTAAACTAAATTTAAGTCTCATACTCCTTGTAGCTTAGTCTGTATTTTTCAAAAGCCAGGCCTCACTTAAAACTACCAGGAAATAAAGTAATTACATTACATAACATTGATATTCTTGGATACCCTCAAGGAAATTCCCCTGCCATTACCGTGTAGTAAATTTTCTCTCACACAGAAAGATTCCCTTCTCTACACTTAGAAATTATCCAGCATGCCAGTACTGTAGGAGAAGGAAGTTTAACATCTACAAAATTACTTGCTTAAATATTTTTGCTTTAGAAACCTACTTGTCTTTTATTTTTTTGCAAATAATTTCTCTTTGTATTTCAAAAGAGAGGAAGGGAATTTGTGATTGAATATCAACAGGGGACCACGTATTCTGCCCTAGTTCCCTAGGATATACTCTGAATGGATCAGAATGCCCACCTCACCACCCCCCGCCCCCCGCCCCATTACCACCATCCCCATGCTGTACAGGACAGTAACTCAGGTGATCAGAGGTATATTCCATTGTGCCTGCTCCCCTACAAGTAATTCACCTCAGTTTTAGCTGAAGGAATTCTGTTTAAAATCTGCCTCATAGTATCAAGAATCTAGAATTTGGCCTTTGAATATTGCTGATCAAATTTCAGTTCTAGCTCTTTTTAGGACTGTGTCTTTAAGCAAGTTCAATAACATTTCTGAGCTTTATATGCAGCATGGTAATAAAAACAAATCCTTTTTGACACAATATTAAGATTAAATGAGATGAGGCTTCTGACAGTATTTTAGAAAGATAATGCATTACTCACCTATTGGCAATTATTTCCATTTTCAAATTTGCCTCTCTTTCAGGCAAACTTCCCATTTAGCCCTCTAAGCCTCCCTATTGGATCCACTTAGCATTTCTTCACCATTACATGCTGATGATGTTTCTCCAGACAGACAGTACCATCGATGTTAAGTTTTTCCTATTTGGAGTCTACTATGCAGATCATTCTCTGACAGATTTAATTTTAAGAATGATTCTTTAAGTCTTTACTATGCTTTATATCTCACTACTGGAAAATTACCTTGGGGAACATTCTTTTAAATTTATCAATGACACCTCAGAGACTAATGCTGAACACAAACTAATTGATGAAAATAAGCATTCACTGATGTAACATAATTTGAAGCCCTTGCCCTATTGCAATGATTCTGGGGCCTAACAAGGACCAGATTCATATTTAGTCAAGTTGGATGGTCTCAGATCTGGAAAAATAACATTTAATTTGGCAGTACTCAGATTTTTAGGTGATTTCTCTGACTTAAGCACTCAATGTTCAATGTCTGAAATGGAGTTTATTATTGCCATTGTTAAGGACTTCTTCACATAAAACCTATACTTAAGGGATTCTATTAGTAATTACTTTTGTTTTCAAAAATAATAATACTATCCCTGGGAATCCTCAAAAACATCTGGTGCAATCTGGACATGCTCTGTGCATTCAAATATTTGAATTCATTTTGGCAACATTTTAAATAATTTATCATCTTTTCAACTAAGGTCTTATAAATAAATCCCTGATATGTCAAGGAAAAACATGCTTCCTCTGACATATGCAAAAACATAATTTAAGCAAGTATATCTAAGGAAACAAATATCAGAGCCTTTAAAAATAAAGACTACATTGAAAATGTTGCTTTCCTTCCCATTTATATGTAGCTACTATTACATAGTCTGAGAACTAACCAAATTCTCTTTGACAATTTGAACACAGAAAATACCATGATATCATGATGGATGTATAGCTAGATCTAAAAAAAAAAAAAAATAGAGATATATTTTAGATTAAAGGGAAAGATGGTTTTATGGTGATAGATTTAGGAATCTTAAACATATACTGTTAAATATAGGATTTTAGGTGACAGGATCCGTTTCTTTGATATTGATTTAATAAACAGTGTATATTGTGGTACTTACATTCTAAGAAGTTTCATTCAGAAGTTAGGTGGTACCTCCTCTAGGAGTCCACTATGAACTCATTATCCTGTTATAGGTTCTCTTCTTTGGTGTTCCTATAATATTCCATCCACATCTCTACATTTGCATTTAATACATAGTTTCTATTTATGTGATTTTATCTAGATATGAGCTTTTTGAGTGTTTTTTTAATGTTTATTTTTAAGAGAGAGAGACAGGGAGACAGACAGAGAGAGAGAGAGAGAGAGAGAGAGAGAGAGAGAGAGACGGGGGGAGGGGCAGAGAGACAGAGACATAGAATCTGAAGGAGGCTCCAGTCCCCAAGCTGCCAGCACAGAGCCCCTTAATTTCAAGACCAAAATTATTTCTTCATAGTGTTAGTGTTTCACATAACAGGTGGTTAACATGTGAAAACCTTCTGAATCACTTCTTTTAATGTCAATCTGGCCCTTAAATAATGCAACCCATTATTTAGCTTTCTTTCATCTTAATGTGTCTAGACTTACCTATTTCCAAACTTATACATAGGGGTGCTTAACTAAATGAAAATGTGTTCAATTAAAATAATACAGAGCTGTCTGATGTGCCTGGGTGGCTCAGTTGGTTAAGCATCTAACTCTCGATTTCAGATCAAGTCATGATCTCACGATTGGTGGGATGGAGCCCGTGTCAGGCTCTGTGTTGACAGCATGGAGCCTGCTTGGGATTCTCTCTCTCTCTCCCCCAAAATAAATTGACATTTAAAAAAATAAAATAATACAGAGCTGTTTTAAACATTTTAAGTAACATACATATAAAACGAAGGGGGAAAATCACCAAAAGTTATTGGGCAACAAAAATTTCAAAATCAAAATTGTTCCTAAACAAATAATACCTATTTTAGGTTGTATTACATAGATGACATATATTATTAATTATATAATATGTAATTTTGTGAGAGACAAACGGTAAATATATATTGTATATATAATATTATATTACATAGCATATATAACATAGAATCTAAGTGAGACAAAAGTGATAACATTTTTAAAGTTTATTGACTGCTTTTCATATGCCAACATGCATTCTGCTAAGCACTTTACATAAATTATATAGGGTAATTATCTCAAATACTTTTACAAAATAAATATTCATATCATTTCCATTTGCAACTTAGATATTTGAAGCACAGAGAAGTTAGGTAATTTGCCAAAAGTCACAGAGTTGGGAAAGAGCTGGGCCAGGCATCAAGCCCATGTTGAGATGCCGAAGTTCTAAGTTCCAAAACAGCACAGCTACCTCACTGATGTTTCAGTCACAATTTAAGCATTTATATTTGAATGCTAAAGCTCTGTGCTCGCTTCGGCAGCACATATACTAAAATTGAATGCTAAAGCTCAGAGGTCAGCAGACTATGGCCCATGCATCAGATCTAGCCTGCTGCCTGTTTTATAAGTTTTATTGGAACACAGTCACACCTATTGGTATCCATATTGTCTGTTACTGTTTCGCTACGCCGGAGTTGAATGGTTACAACAGAAACCATATGGCCTGCAAAGTCTAAAATAATCACTGGCTGACCCTTTACAGGAAAAGTTCATTGACCTATGATCTAGATTTCTAATTTGAAATTTGAGGGACACCTGGGTGGCTCAGTCGATTAAGTCTCTGACTTCAGCTCAGGTCATGATCTCATGGTTCATGAGTTCAAACCCTGCATTGGGCTCTGTGCTGACAGTTCAGAGCCTGGAGCCTGCTTCAGATTCTGTGTCTCCCTCTCTCTCTGATCCTCCCTGACTCACATTTTGTCTGTCTCTCTCTCCTTCAAAAATAAACACTTGAAATTAATATTCTATGTTTTTAGATATTTGCTGTATTTTCTATTTATCTAACTTTTTAATCAGTTGATATGGTTGAAATAATCATTGTATATTTAATAAATGTATCAACATTATATGATTAAACAGTTTCTCTAAAGAGAAACAAACAAAAAAGATGCAAATTGTCACCAGTGGTCACAAAAATCAGGATTTTTTGGTAAAGATTCCATCATAAAAACTGTTATTTTATATGAATGAATGATTTATAGCCATTATATTTCAACCTAAGAACTTTCCTAGTTTAAAAGCGTGCATATTGGGACCAAAACAAAGCTAGTATATGTCATAAAATAAATGATATAACTCCAAAGAAATAAAGATAAAAATGTGATTTCATTGGCTTCATTAAAATAGTATAAATCATACTGTCAACATTGACTTAAAATTTACTAAAGAAGTTAGTTGCCTATAACCAATCTAGCTATTAGAAATGATGTTAGAAATAAGGTTAGTTACTTAGGAAATAGTGGGCAAACAACTTTGATTATTAGAAAGGATGAAGCACTGTAATCACTTTTGCAGATTCATATATTCAAGGTTAAATTTAAATATCTTAGCAGATTCCTTTGCAGTAGAAATTAAAGAAAAAAATGAGTACAATATAAAGTAACATCTCACCAGAAAACTAGCTGGGCCCCTGGGCCAGTTACATCGAGTGGCATTTTCTTGGTAGATTCACCACAACCTAAACATCTGGTCTTTTAATTTGATAGTTTGCTGAATGGGCTTCTGTCTTGTGAGTTGGCACATATTAAGTTCACAGAAATGGTTGCATAAAATAAATTGTTATTTTATTTATATTCAATCAAGAACTATAACTGCTGAGCAGATGAGGCCCTCGTTCATCTTCCTTAGTAGTTTTGGAAACTCTGCTGTGACACTATGATCTCCTGCAGCAGATTTTCCCACAAGTATAGGACATGCTGCTTTCAATGCCTATTGGATCTGTACTGTCCCTTTATTAACTTTTTAGAGCCCAACAGAAATACTCAAGTTCCTTAAGAACACATTGAGGTTGGTCTAATTCTTCTAACCAAGTGTATCAGAAGGATGGATCTTAAACAGACCTCTCTTAACATAATCCCACATAATGCTTCACATGACACAAGAAAGAGGGAAAAATAATTGTTTTCGTGTTCTTTTAAAGATGACTGACTGGAGTAATGCATCTAAACATCAGTAATTATTTAAATATTTAGAATAATAGAGTCTGCTTAGGTTCTGATAGGGTAACACTCATAGGGTAATTTTGAGGTGATAAGCCAAGAGAAATACAGTTACTTCTTCCCCTTAGCCAGGTGGATCTAGTTGTATCCACCTCTTATCATTTGAAGATATCACCCTAGCCACATGGTAAATATAGGACGGTTAAAGAAGGCACAAACCAAGAGATCATTCAAACGTTGCAGGAGTTTATGTTATAGAAAAGAGCCCAATTTTCCTCTGGGCAAGTTGAGTTTAGATTCCTTCATCATTTAACCTAAAACTTTCTTTAAAAAAAATTTTTTTTAATGTTTATTCATTCCTTGAGAGAGATAGAGAGACAGCACGAGCAGGGGAGAGGCAGAGAGAGGGAGACACAGAATCCGAAGCAGGCTCCAGGCTCTGAGCCACCAGCACAGAGCCAGATGAGGGGCTCAGGCTCACGAACTGTGAGATCATGACCTGAGCCGAAGTCGGACACTCAACCGACTGAGGGACCCAGACGCCCCCAATCTAAAACCTTCTTAAGTAAATTCTGTCATGTGTACATTCAGTGACTATTTTTAATGATACCAAGTGTCCTTGACAATTTAAAAGCTGTTTCCCAATCATCATTCCACTTAATTTTAACAGCATTTAATATTTTAAATCACCTTCAGGAAACTGATTTTCAAATTCTACTATCTGATTCTCATTTCTCTTTTAAATTCTTATGTCTTGACAGTAAATTTCATATATTAAAAAATAAAATAAAAAAAAAAAGAAAAGAAAAAAAAATAAATAAATTCTTATGTCTTTGTCTTTCTATACTCTAAGTGAAATTTGAATATTCAGTTTCAAATTTACGCTAAATTCATACCCTCCATGATATGGGTATGATTAGAGAATTGTTTATTCATGGTCTGGCATGTTGTGTTTGTGTACTGGGTTCATGGGGTGTAGGAATCAGCTGGGGAGCACGTGGCCTCTAACTCATCTCACTCTTGCTGGCAATCAACAGGTGAGGTGTTGGAAGCTGACAAGATAAAATCCTCTTGATCCCAACTAGACATCAACGTTACAGTACCTTTAGCATAAGCCATAAACAAATTTTGTCTCCGTGACCAGTTAAGTGGTTGACGTATATAATTCAGCTCCAAAGACTTCACTGTATCTGCTCACCAAGGGTGTTCTAAGGGAGTAAAGTCTTCTCCACTGGGGTACAAATTCCTTAAGATTGGCTGGTTTCTTGCCTCCTTAGTCATACTCAGGTGATATCTCTTAATGTCTTTCTCTACTCAGAGATACAAGCTCTCCTTTATACAAAGACAGAAAGGTCTTAACTTGTTCTCTTAGAATTGTGTTCCCTTCTTTGTGAGTAGTAAGAAGGTGGGGGGAAAGAAAACAAAACTGCCTCCATATCTAAATGGTCTAAATATTTATACTTCTTACCATATCATATTTACTTTCCATAACAATCTCATAAATTAGGTATTGCTTCTCTGTTGTATAATACGGATTATTTAAGTAACTTGTTCAGTGTTACTTTACTAATAAAAGTTGAGTGAAGAAACAAATTTGCATGTGGCTGGCTGTTAATTATATTATAACCACTACTGGTTTTGCCCATATATTCCTAGAAATAAACATTATGGAGGCATAGGACGTGAAGTGTTAAAGATTGCAGAAAAGCTTGTTTTATTTTTAACACATGAAAGTTACTTCTTTACCATGATGAGTCCACACCTATGTTCTTGGCGAGGAGAATCAAAAACAGGCACAATGCAGTGTTTCTTGGACATCTACTTGTCTAAATGACTCTGATTCAAGGTTAACTCATATCACCAAAGAATTTTTATCAAAATATGTAATTGTTTTAATCTGATCCTCCAAAATAACATCAAGGATTTTGTTTCCATATACCTAAATTCACTTTTCAACTGACAATAAGCATGAATCATTTCATTTCACCAGTTAATTAGTTTGGTAACAAGCTACTGAAAATAGAGACTTTGAAGTAGAAGTGCCTTTCAATCATATTCATCTGAGTAGGTGCATTCCAAAGAGAACTGGAAATCACAAATTCAATGTGAATTGCTGTAAAAAGGACCTATGAGTAAACAACAAATGATTCTTTTCCTCTGTAAAATCCTTCTCAATAATAAAGTCAATTGAGAATCTGCCAGCAGAACTACCTGAAAAAGAAGTCGAAATTTTCCTCTGTTAACCTAATCAATAGGGTTTTTTATTTGTGGTTTGCAAAGAGTAGTGCCAAATGAATGGCCTTTGAAGTACATTTTTAAAGAGTCATCTGGTAGCCCAATCAATTATGATACAGTTACATATTTTTTAAGGATGAAGTTATTTACAAACCATTTTCTCTTTTTCCTCTGGAACTGTCACAAATGGCTTCACAAAAGAGAAGACAGCAAAGCAGGATTTTGAAACGTGAGTTGCAGTCAAATACGATTTTTACAATAAGGTAGGTGTGACTCAGAAATTAGGTGTTTTCATGAACAACCTACTCAGGACCCTTACTGTCCTTCCCAAACTACTACCCCAAAGGCCTTGCTGAGTACTGTGCATGCCTGATACTGACTCAACCCCAAATCAGTGCTAATGGGCATCCTCCAAACCTCTTAATTATTCGTAGAGTACTGAACGATTAATAACTTTGGAGAAAAAAAAACAGAGAATATGACTTTAGAAGGAATCCAGAGTTCTTTTGAGGTAAGCAAAAGTAAGTAAAACCTGACTTTTATATGCCATTTTTCTCAGCTGAGAATCTCTGTTAAATATTCTTCAAAGCATCAGTGAACGTTCCTATTCATGGGGGGCCACTTTAGAATACTCAAGTGTGGTCAGTTATCAGACACACAGTAATATTCAGCAGGGTTTTAACGTTAATAGCTGTTATTATTCTTTAATTCTCTAATGACAATGAATCAATCTTTTTTTTTGAATCAATGGATTTTTTTAAGTTTATTTATTTATTTTGAGAGAGAGAGAGCACGTGAACAAGGGAGGGGCAGAGAGAGAAGGAGAGAGAGAGAGAGAGAATCCCAGGCAGGCTCCATACTCAGCATGAAGCCACACTCTTCAGAGCCTCAAATTCCCCATTTGTCACATAGGGCCTAATTTTATATGATTGTAAGTTACTCCTGTATCCTTAAAAAATTCTCACGATGGGCTCCTGGGAATCTCAGTAAGTTCAGTGTTCAACTTTCGATTTTGGCTCAGGTCATGATCTCACAGTTTGTGAGATCAAGCCCCATGTCTGGCTCTGTGCTGACAACACATAGCCTGCTTGGGATTTTCTCTGTCCCTCTCTCTCTGCCCCTCCCCTGCTTGCATGCTCTCTCTCTCTCAAAACAAATAAATACAACTTTAAAAAAAGCTTTCCTTAAAAACTTATCATGTTTCTAAAATTACTTTATAATCATGATACTTTGCAAAGCTACTCCATACATTGTTTTGTCAAGACAACTATCGCATTAGTTTCTATCACAACTTAGTTAGAAATTAATGATGCTCAAATAAAGTTGATTCATAGAATCAGCTAGAGAATACAAATCACTCTATAAATCTAATGAAATTTCAATTGCAAAATCTGGATAGGGTTTATTAAACTCTTTAAAACACTAACCCTAAAATTCACAACAAAAAGTATAAGACCAAGAAAAGTCAAGATAATTTTAAATAATAACTAATGATTGAGTAGTTACTATTTGTCAAGAATAATTCTAACGCTTTATATGAATAAGAACACTTAATTTTGAAAGAACATGGTTATATAGAAACCAATAATGCCTATATTTTGCAGATGAAGAAACTGAGACACAGATTCCAAGTAACTTGCCAATGTCATATTACTAAAAGAAGGTAGAATTGAGATTTAAACTCTAATATGCTATCTCCAAACATTACATGATAAGCCAGTACATTATACCACCCTTATAGAAAATTAAAATGATAAGATTTGACTTAATAAATAGCACAATAGGCTGAAATTAAGATATGATAATATTGACACAGACTAATAGAGAGATGGAACTGAAAAGGTAGCCCAGAAAGCAGACAGATGCAGATATGTGAACATAGAATATACAAGAAATAGTGATTTTACAACTATATCACTATAGAGGTGATGGATTTTTCAACACATGTTGTTGGAACATTGGGCTGTCCAAATGGAAAAACAAAATATAAAAATATCTTATATCTTATAATCCAGGTAAAATAAACATGTAACTTAAAAGAATAGTTATATATCCTCAGGGTAAGAAGAATTTTTAAAATAATGCACATGCGCACACACACACACACACACACACACACACACACACACAAATGAAACAAAGGAAAAGCGTGATTCATTTCACTACATTGAAATTTAGATTTTTCTGTCTGACAAAAAAAAGACAAATTTAAAATACAAGCCAAAAATTGCAAAATTATATTTTTCACCTATAAGTAATCAATATTTGATTTCTGAAAGCATTACAAGTTTCTAAAAATAATAACAAAAAATAAAATAATAAATAATAACATAAGAAGTAAAAAAAAATAAAATGATTTAAACAAGCAAATCATAAAGTAAAATCTGCATTGGCAGTAAACATACTTAAGGAGGAAGAGTTAAGATGGAGGGGTAGTAGGAGGACTAAGGTCCTCAACGCTCAAACACACCTAGATAAATATCAAATATTCTGAACACCCAGGAAATCAATCTGAGGACTGAAAGAACAAACTGTGTAACTAGAGGGAGAAAAGAGGCCACATCATGAAAGGTAGGAGGTGCAGAGATGTTATTTGGGGGAGAAAATTGCCAGTGCTGCAGAGGGGAAGGAGCCTGATCAGGGAGAGAGGAGAGAAAGAAGAGAGAGAGAGAAAGAGAGAGAGAGAGAGAGAGAGAGAGAGAGAGAGAGAGAACAGGGTCCAGGTCACTGCACAATGAAAACACTTCCCTAAAACCATTGATGTGGAAAATGAGAGGGGTTGATTATCACAAGGTTTTACTAGGAGCGGAGCTCAAAATCTGAAATTTTAGAAGTCTGCACCATTGGCAAGGTGGATTCTGGGAGGCATAGAAGTGCTCCTGTGGAGAAGGAAGGCAGAGGCCCAGGTGCGGATAGCATAGTCTGAGGATCTCCTGGGTTTCATTGGGAGAGACAGTTTCCCTTCTTGGAGTACATTTGGGAGAGGAGGCACTGCACCCAGGGACAAAAGAGCTGGTAGACACCATTGAGCTGCCCCATTCACTAGCATAGGAGCAGAAGCAGATGCTGAGGGCAGCTAACCTAGACACCTGATTTTTGCTGCACTTTGCATAAATCCGAGCCCTTATGCATTCTTGCAACTGCCCTTCTGAGACAAACTGGCACCAGCCAGAGCTCAGCAAGACTCTCCTCTGGAGGACCAGCTCAGGCTTATGCAGTGGTGGGTCTCCAAAATTTGGAGTTTTAAACCCAACCAGCATGCCTGGGATAAAATACCAGGAACATTGCACTGACAGGTGGGCAGATGGCTTAGACACATGGAGTGAAGGTACATATCTGAGAAAAGCCTGGGACACAAGAAGGGAGATTACTCTTCTGTGAGGGCTTCCTGAACGGTGTGGGGGTGCAAACTCCCCTCTCTGGGGATAAAAGAGCTGGCTGATGCCATTTTTACCCTCATCCATCAGCACAGAGTACTTCAGTGAGCAGCACAGTGCCTACAGGGGAGGCTTGAATCACTTATACCAAGCTGACACCCTCCTGCAATCTGAAGGTGCTTCTGAATTAGGGCCAGCATGCCTGAGACTCTGAGTGGCAGTTGGCCCCTCCCTCAGAAGACCAGCAGAAACCACCCCACACCCACCATCTGGTCTACTGACCAGAGAGTGCTACAAAGCTTTAGCTCTAGGGGAACTAGGATATAGTCTCTATTAACAAGCAGACCAAAGCACACCAAGTTAAAACTCACCACACAGTGGACAAGGTCCAAACACTCTGCATTGCAAGCAAGAAGAAACTCTGCAGAGGACTGACCTGAGGGAAAGAGCAGCCAAAATACAACAGCAGAGTGCACACAGCAGACACCATAAACACTTTCTGAAAATCCAGGCCCTGGACAGTATATGACCTTTTCTTAATATAACCATTATTCTCAAGAGCACAAAACATAACAGGCTTTCCTAATACACAGAAGACAGAGACCTAGACAAAATGGCAAGGTGGAGGGATTCATCACAAAAGAAAGAACAAGAAGAGGTCATGGCCAAAGATCTAATCAAAATAGATATAAGTAATATGCCAGAACCAGAATTTAAAACAATAATCATAAGGATGCTAGCTGAGCTTGAGAAAAGCATCGAAGACATCAGAGTCCTTTACCATGGAGATAAAAGACCTAAAAACTAGTCAGGCTTAAATAAAAATGCTATATCCAAGATGAAAAACCAACTAGATATAATGGCCACAAGGATGAAAGAAGCCGAGGAATGAATAAGTGAAATAGAAGATAAAATTATGGAAAATAAAGAAGCTGAAAGGAAGAGGGAAAGAAAAATATTAGGTCACAAATGAAGACTCGAAGAATAATAAAGCATAATAACAATTTGTATCATAGGAGTCTCAGAAGAAGACGAGATGGAAAAGGGGGCAGAAGGTCTATTTGAGGAAATTATAGCTGAAAACTTTCCAATCTGGGGAAAGTAACAGACATCCAAATCCAGGATGCACAGAGAACTCCCATCAAAATCAATAAAAGAAAGCCAACACCAAGACATATCATAGTTAAATTTGCAAAATACAGAGATAAGGAAAGAATCTTGAAAGCAGCAAGGGAAAAGAAATCCCTAGCCCAGAAGGGAAGACAAATAAGGTTAGCAGCAGATCATTCCACAGGAACTAGGCAGGCCAGAAGGGACTGGCACGATATATTCAACGTGCAAAATGGAAAAAATATGCAGCCAAGATCGCTCTTCCCAGTAAGGCTATTAGTCAGAACAGAAGGAGAGATAAAGAGTTTCCCAGAAAATAAAAACTAAAGTAGTTTGTGACCACTAAATCAATCCTGCAAGAAATATTAAAGGGGACTCTTTAAGTAGGAAAGAAAGACCAAAAGCAACAAAGACTAAAAAGGAACAAAGAAAATCTCCAGAAATACCAACTTTTAGGTAGCACATTTGCAGTACATTCATATCTATCAATAATAATTCTGAAATGTAAATGGATTAAATGCTCCAATCAAAAGAAATATGGTATCAGAATAGATTAAAAAAACCCAACACCCATCTATATGCCGCCTACAAGAAACCCATTTTAAATCTAAAGACACCTGCAGACAAAGTAGGGAATGGAGAACAGTTTATTATGTTAATAGACATCAAAAGAAAGCCAGAGTAGCCATACTTATATTAGACAAACTAGACTTTATAGCAAAGACTGTAAAAAAAGATGAAGAAGGGCACTATATCATAATAAAAGGGTCTATCCAACAAGAAGATCTAAGAATTATAAATATTTATGCCCCAACTTGAAACACCCAAATATATAAATAAATTGATAACAAACATAAGAAACTCATTCATAACAATACAATAATGGTAGAGGACTTTAATACTCCACTTATGCCAATGGACAGATATTTAAGCAGAATATCCACAAGGAAACAATGGCTTTGAATGACACATTGGGCCAGATGGACTTAACAGATATATTCAGAACATTTCATCCTAAAGCAGCAGAATACACATTCTTTTCTAGTGCACATGGGGTATTCTCAATAATAGATGACACACTGGGTCACAAATCAGGTCTCAACAAGTACAAAAAGATTACGATCATACCATGCATACTTTCAGACCACAACACTATGAAACTTGAAGTCAAACACAAGAAAAAATTTGGAAACACTACAAATACATGGAGGTTAAAGAACATCCTACTAAAGAAGGAATGTGTTAACCACAAAATTAAAAAATAAATTAAAAAAATACACGGGAGCAAATGAAAATGAAAACACAACAGTCCAAAATCTTTGGGATGCAGCAAAAGTGGCCATAGGATGGAAGTATATAGCAATAGAGGCCTACCACAAGAAGCAACTCATCTTCAACAAAGCAGGAAAGACTATCCAGTGGAAAAAAGATAGTCCCTTTAACAAATGGTGTTGGGAAAACTGGACAGCAACATTCAGAAGAATGAAATTGGACATTTTTCTTACACCATTCACAAAAATAAATTCAAAATGGGTGAAAGACCTAAATGTGAGACAGGTAACCATCAAAATCCTAGAGAAGAACACAGGCAGCAACTTCCTTGACTTCAGCCATAGCAACTTCTTACTAAACATGTCTTCAGAGGCAAGGGGAAAAAAAGCTAAAAAAAAAAAAAAGTCTTGGGAGTTCATCAAGATAAAAAGTTTCTGCACAGTGAAGGAACAAAACAATCAACAAAACTGAAAGGCAACCTTCGGAATGGGAGAAGATATTTGCAAATGATATATCTCACCAAGGCTAGTATCCAAAATCTATAAAGAACTTATCAAACTCAACACCCAAAAAAACAAATAATCCAGTGAAGAAATGGGCAGAAGGCATAAATAGAAATTTTTCCAAAGAACACACATAGATGACACACAGACATATGAAAAGATGCTCAACATCACTCATCATCAGGGAAATAGAAATCAAAACCACAATGAGATATCACCTCATATCTGTAGGAATGGCTAAAATTAACAACACAAGAAACAACAGGTGTTGGTGAAGATGCAGAGAAAGGGGAACCCTTTTACACTGTTGGTGGGAATGCAAACTGATGCAGCCACTCTGGAAAACAGTATGATGGTTACTCAAAAAGTTAAAAATAGAACTACCCTATGACCTAGCAATTGCACTACTTGGTATTTGCCCATAGGACACAAAAATACTGATTAAAAGGGACACATGCTTCCAGATGTTTATAGCAGCATTATCAACCATACCCAAATTATGGAAAGAACCCATATGTCCATTGACTGATGAAGGGATACAGAAAACATAGTATAGTAGTACCTGGGTGGCTTAGTTGGTTGAGTGTCTGAATCTTGATTTTAGCTCAGATCATGCCCCAGCATCATGGGATGGCACCCTAAATTAGGCTCCACACTCAGCATGGAGCCTGCTTAAGATTTTCTCTGTTTCTCTCCCTCTGCTCCTCTCTCCCACTGGCACACTTTCTCTCTCTCAAATTAAAAAAAAAAAAGTGAAAGGAAGGAAGGAAGGAAGGAAGGAAGGAAGGAAGAAAAGTTAGTATATATATGTACAATAGAATATTACTCATTCATCAAAAAGAATGAAATCTTGCCATTTGCAACAACATGGATAGAACTAGAGTGTACTGTGCTAAGCTAAATAAGTAAGTCAGAGAAAGACAAATACCATATAATTTCACTCATATGTGGAATTTAAGAAACAAAGGATGAACATAGGGGAAAGAGGAAACAAAAGAGAGGGAGGCAAACCATAAAAGACTCAACTATAGAGAACACACTGAGGGTTGATGAGGGGAGGTGGGTGTGGAATAGGCTAAATGGGCAATGAGTATTTAGAAGGGCATTTGTTGTGATGATCACTGGGTTGTATGTAAGTGTTGAATCACTAAATCCTACATCAGAGACCAATATTATGCTATATGTTAACTAACTACAATTTAAATAAAAACTTGAAGCAAAATAATAAATAAAAACATGTTTAAAGCTCATTACTAGAAATTAAGGAAATATTTGTTAAAGCAATGAGATACAATTTCACATCTATCAAATTGTCAAAAATAATATATGTTATATATACATATAAAACAATGTCTGTAAGATAATATCAAATAGTCATAGACTTGGGACAAGCAGAATCTTGCCTACATTGCTAATTACATAGACATGTAATACAAGAAAAACCACTCTGAAGAACAATTTAGCAATATCCACTAGAGCTAAGCATCCACATACACTAAGAATGAACAATTCTTTGTGCATGAATATCTATTGAAAAATACTTTTAATATTGAAATATGAAACAGCCTAAGTTTTGAATATAAAAATGAATTAATAGTCAATTATTCTATATTTTTCTAAAATCCAGAAATTTGTATAATACATAGTTATTAAAATTCACTATATCTACATGTATTAGCAGAGAAATCATGATAAATATGTCATTTGCATAAATATACAAACATAGAGTAATGCTATGTTTGCAGACATATGATTATGGATATGGATTTGAATATACATAATAAAAAGGTTTTCAATTTTATACCAATATTTTAGTTCTTTTTAGAATAATTTACTTTGTTTTTAAAAATTCATGTTGCAAAATCTACCAGACCATGTGTTAAATGTGGGTAATGAATACATTGTGCTTCTATGGTGTATCTTTCCTGTATCTTTTTAATACATGTAACACATTTAAACATTGAAATTTAAATCACTTTAAGTTAACTGGAAGCAATATAAATTTTATGGTTTTGGCTTTTCTCTGGTCATCTGAAAGACTGAAAATAAGCTATTTTAACAACATCATTATCACCTAGAACAACAGATTTGATTTGTACAAAAATATTTTGAAATTTACATACTGAAAATTCAGAGATTACATGTGTCTTTAATAGTACACTAAAGAAATTCTTGACTTGAAAATACAATGTAAAATAAAGGAGTAAAGCAATGCAATTATCAAGTATGTTGTAACGTCTTACAAAATATCATATTTTCATTTGTATGTATAACACACATACATATACACAGAATGATTTTTTATTTCAAAATGCAACGTCCAGATCTTGATTTCTAAACACTGTCGTGAGTTGAATAGTGTCCCTCCAAAATCGATGTCCACCCAGAACCTCAGAATTTTCCCTTCTTTGGAAAAAGGGTCTTTGCAGATGTCATTATTTAAGATGAGGTCATACTGTACCAAGGGTGGCCCTAAATCCAATGATGTATCTTTATAAAGACAGGAGAGGGCACAGAGAGACACACAAGGAAGAAGGCACATGTGAAGATACAGGCAAGGATTGGGGTGAGCAACTACAAACCTAAGAATGCCAAGCACTTCCAGCAACCAACCAAAGCTAGTAGAGAGGTATGGAACAGATTATCCTTCAGAGCCTCCTAAAGGAATCAGGCATTATCTTCTAGTGACACGAAGTAACAAAGTGAATATATACCCACAATAAAGCCAAAAGCCATGATGGGTCATGTCAAAGGGACCCACAAGATATTCTGAGAGAGCTCCCAATGACAAAAGCAACTTAAACAATATAAGAAATAATAATAATATCAGATTATCATGCTAAAAATGAAGTAAATTTCCAGGAGGATATACTACGTAAGTAAATAAGTGAATAAATAAAAGAATGGGAAAGTAGGGACAAACCTTTCTAACAGAAAAATTACAATTAATTGATGTAGAAGGAATCACAGCAGTCATGATCCATTGATGAATGTTAAAATTAGTAGGTGAATCTTTAAAAAGAAGCAGCCTCTTTGCATAGTCTCAAAGTTTCTCCCCCAAATTTACTAGATATGATGTGGTTTCAATATATGACTACATGCTCTTTGATACCCATCTCTGTGGGTGATGTAACTTCATTTCCCCTTCCCCTATGAGTGGGCTGAATTTGGTGACTTGCTTCTAGTGAATGGAATGTGGAAAGAGAAAAATAGTTAAATTTATTATTTTTTTAAATTTTTATTTATTTTTGAGAGAGAGAGAGAGAGAGAGATAGAGACACAGACCACAAACAGGGGAGGGACAGAGAGAGAGGGAGACACAATCCAAAGCAGGCTCCAGACTCTGAGCTGTCAGCACAGAGTCCCATGCAGGGCTTGAACCCACAAACTACAAGATAATGACCTGAGCTGAAGTCAGACGCTTAACCAACTGAGCCACCCAGGTGCCCTGAAAAGTAGTAACTTTAGAGTAAGGAACATGACAGACACCATCTTAACCAGTGTTCAAGGTAAACATCATCAATGAAAAGTTATGTTGATATCACGTTACCCCTGATATGATGCAATGAAAAGAGTACATGACATCTGTTATATTCTTCCCCTAAATCTAAAACCTCCATCTATTCACAAGAAAATGTCAAACATATCCAATATGAGGGACATTTAGCAAAGTACCTAACCAATATCTTCAAAAGTGTAAGGGTCATGAAGTCAAGGAAAGACTGAGAAATTATCCCAGTTTGAAAGAGACTTAAAGAGCCATGACAACTCAATGCAATATGAAATCTGGAATTAGATCCTGAAACAGAAAAAAGGCAGTAGAAAAAGTGAAATCAAACCAAAGCCTGAGGTTTATACTAATATTATATATGTTATAGTTTATTAGTGTGTACACTAATTATATATATATTATACTATACACTATATTATACTAATATATAGTACTATATATAGTATATATACTAGGTAGTATATATTATATTATAACAATATTATATTATATAATAGTATTATATTATAGTATAGTATAGTATAGTATAGTATAGTATGATATTATAATAGTTTATATTATTATATTGTATATATTATGTATGGTATTATTATATTATCATATAATATAATAGTATTATATTACATAATATAATAGTATTATAATAGTATTATTATATTATACTATATGTTAGTATATATAGTATACTATATAAATACTAGTATTATTTATTATATTATTATATATTATATATAGTATTATATTATAATAGTATTATATTATAATAGTACTATTATATTATACTATATGTTAGTATATATAGTATACAATATAAATACTAATATATAGTATAATATAGATAGTATACTATATAAATACTAATATATGGTATAATATAATAATAGCATTGTAGCATTATACTTTAATATTATACTAATGTTATACTATAGTATTATAGTATTATATTATACTTTAATATTATACTAATGTTATATTATACTAATACCAATACTATACTAATATATACATATTAATTAGTATATACTAATACTAATACTATACTAATATTATACTAATGTTATATACTAATGTTATAATATTATACTAATTTTAATTTCTTAGTTTTGAAAATATATCATAGCATTGTAAAATATTAACATTACAGGAAGTCAAATGAAAATTATACAGAAACTATGCTATCTTTGTCACACTTCTATGAATCTAGAGTTATATCAAAATTAAAAGTTAAAAAATGCATGGTACCAAAATTTTTATATATAATTAATTTCAGACTCTTTATAAAGCTCAAACACGCGTCATCTTAATTCATACGGGGTTAATCAAAAGCCTAGCCAAGTAAATAATTTGCTCAAGGTCACAGACCATATTAACAATAAGGGAAAAATTGTATCAAAGATTAAAGGCCTATTTCTGAAAGAATAAAGAACATTTCCTTTGAAATAAAAGAACTAGAGTGACTAATAATGTATATGTAGCAACACACCAGAAAGTCTCATCCAAAAATTTTTTACAAGTATTTAATACCTCTCCCAAAGGATTGTGGATGTCATATTCAACCTAGGATTCCATTAAAAATTCAACATAGTTTAATTTCAAGACTTTAAAAAATGATGTTAAATTTTACTTTCTCTGCCATAGGACATAGGAGATTTATGGATAATTTCAGAGGAAATGGTCCCTAGAATTAAGTGCATGAATTCATGCTGAAACGTTTGATTAAAGTGAGAGAAAGGACTAACTATTCATTCAGTGGCTAAGGTTCTCAAAAGGTTTGGAATGGTCTGTAAATATTCAAAATGGATTAAGGTAGCCAGGTTCTTCACTGAACACATTGAAAAATATATATTTAGGAATACTTTTACCTCTATGCTATAATATGATTTTACTCATCTTTTCATATTTTTAATATAGATTCCTTCATAGTCTGAATGTCTAGTTACTATATTTTGGATGAAAGAAACTTACTAAAATAAAAATTAGTGGTTGTTTTTCAATAAGGAAAATGGAGCTCTAAACAAATTAATATGTCAAGTCATAGTTGGGATTCTCAGAGCTTAATTTGCATTCAGAAATAATTGAAAATGTTTCTTTGCAACTTTTCTACAATTTATTTGGGAAAAGATATTATTAGTCAAAAGGTGAAACTAATTCTGTTTCTGTGAGCACAAATTAATTCCAGGCTGTGAACACTTCAGCTCCATACTCATTCACAAAATTTTGTGATTTCTTTTAACTTTGGACTCCTTATACATTTTTGATAGGTGACATCTTTGGTGACTTATAACTAAAAGTGACTGATTATGATTTAGATTATTCTGCTAAATTAACCGCTCTTCATTTTCCATCCTCATCCACCTCCCAATCAAGCACTGGTGTTCTCAAGCGGTTTCCAGCACACAGGATCTAACTCATTATTGTTGTGTGTAAAAATGCCTGTTAAATTAAGCAACAATGAGTCTGTTTTCATCCTACTCTCTCAAAAACCTTATGCTAACATAAATGGAATTAGTTTTTACTTTGTAGTGCTATTTTTTCCTTACAGTGCTGCGATATTCTCTTCCTACCTATCAAACGTTTGACTGATTGAAGTAGTTTCCCTCATTTTAATGACATTTCTAATACTGTTCATTGTCCAAAAAAAAATGAACCTCTGTGTGCTATTACTGACTCATTATCTCTACAGAGCTATACACTTCAGTTTTATATGTTTTCTGTTCTGAATCTTTTCCATTTATTGAGAAAAGACTCAATAAATGTTTGGGATCAAACTTAAGGTCAATTACTATGAAATCAGGGACTGTAAGTCAAATGGCTTCAGTGACCAGTCAGATAATGCAAGTGGAGTGGACTGGCAGGGATTCCATCCAGTACCTCTCCTTCTCTGTGAAGCAGTTCTGCTTAGCTATGGTGGCTTTTTGCCATGAGGGAAGGTAGTCCTAACACTGGCAGATGTTCCAGTGTATCAGGCAGTCCCAGAAATGAGTAGTTTTATTCAGAAGCACCTGATTTTTAAATGCTGACTCACTGTTTCTTTTGAGCTGTTTAAACCAAACTCTAACATATATATATAAACTGGAATTGACCAGTCAAAAATTTGAGCCCAAGGATAATTCATAATTATATATTATAACAATTCTCTGTTAACACATAGAGAGATGAAGCTGAAGTTCCTCCCCAAAAGCCTTTAAAAAAAAAAAGTTAAAAGAAAGCTTGTTAGCTTAAGGGCCAATCCGTGTCAAAGGAATAATTTCTGAAAATCTGGAAGTAGATGAATTCTATTGTAATTTTTAAAAATTTTTGAAATTTGAAATTTAAAATTTTTGAAAACCCTAGAGTTCAGAAAGATATTAATAGGTGTTAAAGAATATAAATTCTGAAGAATAGGCTTATAAGGACTTTTAGTTAAGCATGACTTTTTAACTGCTACTCTTTAGTATGCCAATATTAGGATTTTTCCTGAGTTCTAAGGGGTCATTTGAATTAAGCAATCACTCAAAGAATGTTTCATCTCACACTACACAAGTGGAACCTACTACACTGAGAACTAGAGATGGATAAAGAAGACAAAGATTCTCTCATACACCCATCAGAAAATAAAAACTTAAAAATGAGAACAATAATATTACAAACAATCTCATTAGCTGTTCCTCACTCATTTTATTTTTCTGTATAATCAATTCTTGTTAAGTTGATTTTGGGTTAGCTAGTAGTCTACTCTTGATAAGATACCTGCCTCTCCACTGGAAGTTCTAAAATCCTGACTTGGTTTTTCAGACTAGACCAACAGATATGTGTGCTCATGGCAGTGCTTGATTGCATTGGGAAGCTTGTACTCATGAGATTGCTACATGGTTATTAACTGTCAAGAGTACATGGCATAGTCCTTATTGAGGCTTTCACTCTTCAAGATTAAATGACTCTGATTAATTGATTATAGTTACAAACAACGTAAGAATTGCCGGTTATGGGTTCCTTTTATCGGATGCTATAATAGTAAACTATGTTTTTTTTTTTAATTTTTTAATGTTTACTTTTGAGAGAGAGAGAGAAAGAGAGAGAAAGAGAGTGCAAGTGGGGGAGGGGCAGAGAGAGAGGGAGACATAGAATCCAAAGCAGGTTCCAGGCTCTGAGCTGTCAGCACAGAGACTGAAACAGAGCTCAGACTCCTCAACTGTGAGAATATGACCTGAGCCGAAGTCGGATGCCCAACCAACTCAGCCCCCCAGGCTCCCCAATGTAAACTATTAAATAAATCTTTAGAGTACCCTAAGATTAAGAACATATTATAGACAGTGAAGACATTGACAAGTTTCTAGAGCTTCCCAATTCATCCAATAAACTGTCACAAAGTCCATCAATTCACAAAGATACTTTAAAACCATGATATGATATTTTCTATAATGTCTATAATGTCGACCCAGTGATAGTCATTCTGCCAGTCTTTGCACATGGACATCAGTGGGCAGCTATGATACTAAAAAGTAATAACTGTTGAAATGTATTCTTTAAAGAACAGTTTACATTTACATAATAGATTAGGGAAAGTTTAACTCCTTTATTTTATTTCACTAATTTTCCCATATTGTGGCTTAATAAAAAGACAACTCATGATAGTAGTGAACTACTTAAAAATACTGGAAATGCTAATCTAATCATATTTAGCTACATTCAGCTTATCTCACTTTTGAAGGTAAAAACATAAAATTTAGTTCTATCCAATGGCTAAATGGTGATCCCCTAAAGCAGTTTGCATGTTAAAAATCAAGTAGTATTATTCTGAATTTAGGCACTTAGAGTCATTGTTAGATAAGCTATGAACATACGTCATAGATACCCACCAGAAAATAAGAATTAGCTCGAGTCTTTGTTTAGCGTAAGAATATTCAAAATGAGCATAGAAGAAAGTAATAATAATTAAGAATTCTAACTGTTTTAGAAATGAACTTTTGTTAAAAACAACAAAAACGGTATCCATACTGTTTTACATAGTGGCTGTGCCCGCCATTAGTGCACAAAGTTTCCCTTCTTCCACATCCTCATCAACACTTGTTAACTCTTGTCTTTTTGATAATAGCCATTCTAATAAGTGTGAGGTGATACTGCATTGTGGTTTTGATTTGTGTTTCCCTAGTGATTAGTTATATTGAACATCTTCTCATTTACTTTTTGGGCTATTTGTATATATTCTTGAAAAATGTCTATTTGGTCTGCAGCCCTTTTTCCCTTTTGCTACTGAGGTGTATGTCATATATTTTGGTTAGTAAACCCTTATCAACTATATGATATGTAAATAATCTCACATTCTATAAGTTGGCTTTTCATTTTGTTGGTTGCTTGTTTTGCTGTGCAGAAGCTTTTACTTTAATGTAGTCTCATCACTTGTTTAATTGTGCTTTGTTGATTGTGCTTATCCAAAAAATCATTCCCAAGACCAGTATCAGGGAGATTTTTCCCTGTTTTTTTCTAGGACATTTGTTGTTTTATGTCTTACACTTAAGTTTTTAATCCATTTTTAATTAATTTTTGCATGTATTATAAGATAATAGTCCAGTTTTATTATTTTGCACATTTTCATATTACTTCATAAAACAACTATATATTTTGAAATGTTATTAATATTGAACTTCTTCCTAAATACTGTTGCCTGAAGTAGTAGAATGTCTTCTAATGGCATTTCATATACTTCCTTCAGATTCCCAATTCTCAAATACTAAAACAGTAATTTTTGAATATACAACTAGGTTTCAAAAATTTGGGTAAAATGAGTTTTATCAAAAATTTAAGAATGGACGCCTGGATGGCTCAGTCAGTTAAGTGTCTGACTATTGATTTTGGCTCAGGTCGTGATCTCATAGCGCATGAGATCGGGCCTGCGTTGAGCTCTGTACTGACAGTGCAGAGCCTTCTTGGGTTTCTCTCTCTCCTTCTCTCTCTGCCCCTTCCTCTCTCTCTCTCTCTCTCTCTCTCTCTCTCAATAAATAAATAAATAAAATAGAACGCACATCACCAAGAGTGAACCCTACCGTAGACTATGGACTTTGGGTCATTATGATATGACAATGTAGGTTCATCAGTTGTAAAAAATGTACCACTCTGGTAGGGGATGTAGATCATGGAGAAGGCTGCGAATGTGTGGGAGCAGGCGAACGTGGGAAATCTCTGTACCTTTCTATTTTTGCTGTGAACTTTAAACTGCTCTCTCAGAAAGTATTTTAAAATAATAATAAAACTAATTTCATACTTAAACTTTTTTTTCTCAAAAGAACCCCCCCCCCACACACACACAAACACAAATTAAAAACAAACAAACAACTTTTACTTACCAAAACATATCGTTGAGAAAGAAAACAGAGAAGCCACAGACTGGGAGAAAATATTTGCAATGCATATATCTGGCAAACTGCTTATATCCAGAATATATAAAGAATTCCTAACTCGATAATAAAAAAGGAAACAACCTAATTAACACTGTGCAAAAAACTTTGTGAAAGGCCAGTGAGCACATGAAAAAGTGTTCACCATAATTAATCATCATAAAACGCAATTTAAACTATACTTCACCCCAATTAGAATGGCTAAAATTGAGATGCCTGGCAGTGCAAATATCAGCAAGAATGTGCCTCTTAATGTAAAATGTTACAACCATTCTGAAAAAAGATTGCGAGTCTTCCCCTGATCCAGCAGTTTACTCTTATTTATTCAAAAGAAATAAAAACATTTATCTATAAGACAAGAATGTTTATAGTAGTTTTGTTCATAATGATCAAAGACTGGAAACAATTTAAATGTTCATAAAAGAAAAAAAGAATGGATAAATCATGGCAAATTCATACAATGGAATACTACTAGACAATAAAAAGGAACAAACTATTGCTGTACACAACTACATAGATAATCTAAAGCACATATGGATTGAAGAAAGCCAGTTGTAAAATGTTTATATATGATCTGATTTCATTTATATGAATTTCAACAACAAATAAAACCAATCTATAGAGATAGAAACCAGAATAATGGTTGTGTCTGGGTGAAGAATTGACTGGTGCACAAAGGAACTTGCTGGGTTTATGGGACTATTCTGTATTTAGATAGAGATATAAATTAAATGGGTGTACATGTTTATTAAAACTGTATATTTAAGCTTTGTGAATTTAAAATTTTTACAAATAGAAACATACATAAAAGGTAGAATAGCTACCCAGCTGTTGAGATTAATTACACAGCAAAATGGACCTTCCACATAAGTTTATTATAGAGTTTGAGATAGAGATTACCTGGATTACACTGGTGGGCCTAATCTAATCACAAGGATTCTTATAAAGGGGAGGTGGGACGGTTAGAGTCAGAGATGTGACATTGGAAACAGAGGTTAGAAAGAGAGACATTTGAGGATACCACATTGTTGGTAGAGAAAAACAGTTGTTCAGTTTGAGACATAAGTTTTGGACATATCTCTAATTTATCAAAGTAGAGGCATCTAAATGTCAGTTGGATAAACAACTCCAGATGGTTCAGGAGACAGGTCTAGGCTGGATCCATAATTTTTGAGTTAGGGGCTTACAGATAATATTTATGAGTATGAGAATGGAGAAAATCACCGAAGGGCAGAGTAAAGGTCCAAGGACTAAGCCCTGGAACACAACTCAAAGTGTGAGGGTTTTATTGAGTGGCACTGATACACCGAGAAAAATTCTAAAAGCAGTTGGCATTCAATGATAATCTTCAGAGATAACAAAGAAGATTTTTGGATCAAGGGAAAATATACGCAATACATTGTGTTTGCTAGAAAAAGGAAGGGGTAAAAGAGATATTAAATTGGATTTTTTTGAAATTAGAGAGTAAACCTCCCATAAAGTTAAGGTTAAATATAAATCAATAAAGGGAATATGACCTGATTGAAAGAATTTTCAAAACTTTTAAATGCTTTAGAAATTAGTGAGGATGGAAAATCATGAACAAAATTACAGTTGAAGAAGGATTAATTCTGTTTACTCATACTGCAAGAAAGAAATAAATATACACATACATACCATAGTTAATATGTGCCATTCAGTAACGTCCATTAATAAGCAGGAAGTTGATGCTACAGAGCTCTGATAATATGTTCTAGAGTCAAAGCCTTATGATTTAAGTAACCTATGAAAGCCTTTACCATACTAATATATTTTTTAAGGTATAGGCTCAACAGGGGAGAGAATCTAGGGAGACAGCTGACTGGGAAAAGTAAAACAAGCAAAACTGATTACTTTGCCAGACCCTACAAATACTATTTCGATGTGTTCATACACATTATAGATGAGTAGACTACTTGATTAAGTAGGCAAATAAATACAACGCTTAATGGGTATGTGACAATGGAAAATGTTCACTTCTAGTGAAATTTGAAAAGATCATATTTAATGTAATATTATAGTGCTAAATATTTTAAGCTTTAAGTTAAATTTTTGGAGGGTTAAATTACTTATAAAATAAATTAGATTTGTTGATATACAATAAAATTGAGCATACATTTTGAACATCACTTCTATAATGTTGCTATCATATTGAATTATGCATCACATTCAGATAAAATTGTTTTCCTTACCTATTGGATTGCTGTAACCAAAAGAAATTCATCCATTAGACCAATGTTCATTAAGCACATACTATGTTCAAAGCATACTTACTGTTTTCCATAAGAAAGAGACAGAAGGAAAATGCATAAAGGTAATATAAATTAAGTCAGTTGGTGACAAATGCCAAAGGGATAAGCTGGCTTTCCCTAAGTGGTGGTGAGGAAGCCCAGATTTGGGACATTTACTGATTTCCATGTGATAAACACTCCCACAACCGCTGATTTCAAGCTACTAATGTGAACTCACTAAGAGGAGTTAGAAAGAGATGAGCCCATTTAACTCTTGCAAGTCAATTCAAACTAGTCATAGCACACCACCAATTGGACTAATGTTATGCAAAAAGTGTACCTAGTTTTTAGTTACAATGGGCATTATGTCTGCAGTTTATTCTCAAAAAATATTTACACATATGTAACATAAATATAAAATATATAAAACATAAGATAGTTATAGAAATATAAAATATACATCTAAATCTGAATATGTATACACATATTGAGAGAGAGAACAATAAAGCAAATAAGATAAAATGAGTAATAGAATGTGGTAATGTTTGCTAATGTTCTTTTAATTTTCTGTAAGTTTGAATTATTTCAAAATAAAAAATTAACCAAAAGAGAGAGAATAGAAAAATAGTAATTGGAGAAGAATATAATTGATAAGATAATTCACTATTTTATATAATAGAATAGATTAAAAAAAATGCAATTATATATACTAGATACATTGTAAAAAAAGTAATGTAAATAATGTCCCCAGTACATAAAATAACTTCGTACCATAGAAACAAAAATGAATTCTAAGACACTGTTCTCTAATAACGACTGGAGGTGATATGTTTGTCAGTTTGAAACATTTAAATATTGCTATAGTCCATGAGTACTTCAAAATAATGAATAATCAGTCAATATCACATTCTTAAATTATGTATTAAATGCACAAAGGTAGATCAGAAATTTGATAATACCAGAAACTCAGCAGTGGGTAAAATTGATTGAATCTACTTTGTGCATGAATAAAAAGAGTTTTTGATTTATTGACATTCTGCAGATTAATCTCAGACCACATGAAGCAATGAAGCAGAGTAGCAAATCTGATTTGTGGGAATTTGAAAGAACAACCTGGGAAGTTAAAAAATTGATCATAAGAAAAAAAATTGATGGGGCATCAGAATAAAATAAGAAAATGTCACTAACAATTTTCCAATGCTTAAGCAACAATGCCTTTTAAAAATATTTTTTATAAAAACAAATATTCAATGATGTAGATTGAAATTTCATACGCCCATTTTTGTGCCCATATAAGTAAGAAAAAAAAGAGTGAACACTAATATTTTCAGAGAGGTGAATTTTTGTAATTTGTACTATCCTATGAGCATCTATACTGAAAGAAATGATCTATCTTATTTTATGGGTTTTTATGGCTACATATTCTTTGAAACATGAGGAAGGCTCAACAAAGTACAAAAGGAAATGGTTTTGGCCTAAGTATCAACTCTACAAATGACTTTCTCCTATGAGTAAGTAAAGGCCTTAAAACCTGTTTTATATTATGTGTTTTTCTATTTGCTGTGCAGAGATTCCTTACTCCCCATTCATTTTCCCCTTCTGTTATATATGTTAAAGTGATATAGTCAAGATGTTCCTCCCTAGCAGCTGGAAAATTATCAAGCTCTGATTTTACACTAAGATTCATCACTAATAAACAGCATTCACTTTTTCCTTCACACAATACCAAAAAATTGACCATAATAAAGACATTTCCATGAACAAAGGCATAATAGAGAATCATCAATGAACTAGAATCACGTTTTCATTTTTCTTCTATATTCAGATTTTGAGGTAAGAATTTTTTCACAAGACCAAAGACCAAATGGTTTCTAGGTTTTGTCCCATCAGTTGAATAGATACACCTAACACCCCATTCAATTATATACAATACAATCCAGACTTCATTGATATTCGGAAGGATGGTCCTGAGACTGGACAGGATCTTCAATTGTCGACAAAAGATTTAATTAATAGGAGTACGCTGCATTTTCTCCAAAATATAATCCAATTTCCTGACTAAGAAATATGTTTAAAGTTTTGTGACAATTTTAAGTTAACCAGAACACCCACTTATTAAGTAGTCTAGTTAATTAATGCTTTATTAGTAAATGTAACAATAGCAGGGCACTCTTTACATTCAAACTGATGAATCAAACCACTGACTAAATTTCCAATTCCTAAAAACTTAGGGTCTCTAATATTAATAACCACAGACAAAAGTATTCAAATACACCAAAAGAAATATTAATTGTTGACAGCCTTGGAGTATAGAAAAAATAACAAATATTAACTAGCATGAATATAGATTCCATTAAAAGAAAGTGACTTGGCTTATAAATAAAATATTTGAATTTAAATTCAAGTACTATAATTTCTACATCTTGTGCTACCAAGACAAATATTCAAATGGAAAAACTGAGGTTCCTCTCTAACAAAATAAATCCTTATCTCTTGATAGCTATGATATTCATGCTTACCTTTCTAATTTTATTAGCATAATTGTGTTATTAACATTCATATGAAGAGCATTTAATGAATGGAATAGTTGACAAAGCAGAAAGATATGTTGTTTTTCAATTCTTTGGGATTTTTATTTAGATGAGACTTCTGCGTTAATAAAAAAAAATGGTACAACTTAAATATCTGATAATAATATGCTTTCTAATGCAATTCTTTTAGAATTAGTATCATAGAAGAACACTTCTTTGGTATTTTCAAAATATTTGCTAAGGATATATTGTCCTATATGTATTACTTAAATATATTCAAAACAGCAACAACAAAATCACATTCAAATACATTTTGGAAGTACTGAGTACCAAATTACCTCTTGGAAAATTGCATGTTTAAGGCTCTGAGAAGTCTTGAGATAAGGAAACAGTCCTATTCAAAGAATATTTAGGCGTATGTTAGATTTTTTTGGGTATCATTTACAAGATTCAAAGCAAGCAATCTTGGAAGGATATATGGTGTGTAAGGAACCATAAGGTTCACATAATTCAGTCTGCTATTAAGACTGCATCGAATGGAATAACATATGTGGAATGACCAAAATGAAGATTTGAATTATTAAGATTCTTAATGTTTTCCCAGTTATAATTTTTTCAAGAAAAAGGTCTCTATTAAAGGAATAGTCATACTTTTGGCTCTATACCATAAAGAAGCATGTAAGATGTTTCTCATTCTAGTTAATAAGGAGAGAAGAGAAAAAGTTATGCAATATTTTAAAGAAGGAAAGGAATTCAAAAGATATGAAATTAAAATGACTCCATGAAGCATACTAAGCTCAAATTATTATAATTAATGTAAAACAACCCTGACTTTCCAGCCAAAATGTAGTAACAGAAACTGGACTTAACTACTTAACTGAAGAAAAACATTTTCTTTAAAGACTTTGTCTTTAAAACACATGACATGATGTCTCAAGATGTCAGACATCAAGCAGTAAAGGTCAGGGCTCCCTGGGAGATGAGAAATAAATAAAATAAGCCCTAACATTGCCCCAGATTACTACCTGGGTAAAGTTTCCAAGCAGGAAAGGGAAGTCCAAAGCAGAGGCAAGTGGACTTCTTAAGTTGAAAAGACGGACATGGAAGTCCAGGAAGGCCAAAGCTTCCAGAATTCACAAAGAAAACACAGCACAAAGAGACAATTTCAAATATAAGCAAGATTCCCACTTGAGTAGGAATCAGCTGAGTATTGATCAATGCACACTTTTAAGGAAGTTATGCAAAGCCCAGTAAAGAACTACCCTAACAGATTAGAAGAAACAATCACCAAGGAACAGTGTTCAGGAATAGTAATTGTTCCCATTAACCAGAGTGAAAAAAATCTCATAATTCAGGAGGCAATGGGAAAGGTACTAAGAAAAGTTTTGCCTCAGGTGGGGATAATTAGCTCCAGGCTGAGACCTATTCATAAACTGCCTAGTTTGTCGTTAAAATAAGGCACTAAAAGAGCAAATTATTTCCAAGTAACTTAGCCATGTCTTGAAATAACATTCAAAAATATTTATAGAAAACAAATTATCCAGCACCAACAAGGCAAGGTCCACCATGTTTGGTATCCAGTTAAAAATTCCAGGCCTTCAAAGGAGAAAAATACTACCCAAAATTAATTTTAAAAAGTTAACCAATCAAATCATATCAAAAAAGACACATATAATAGATTTATTATATAAAGACATTGGTAAATTATTGTAACAGTTTTCCATATATGTAAGATGCTACAGGATATTTGAACACATAAAGAAACAATATGGAAAATATTAAGGAGATCTAAATTGTACTTCTAGAGATGAAAACTACAATGTCTAATAATAAAGAAATACTTGATGGGATAAATGACAGATTACACATGCAGAAAATACAGCTGAAGACATAGCAATGGAAACCATTCAAAATGAAACAGAGAAAAATGACTGAAAAATATTGGACAGAGCATTAGCTGTGGAACAACTTCAAGCTTCCTGATATGAGTATTAGAAGGAAAGGAGAAAAGAGCAGCGACACCAAAAGTATTTGAAGAATAAATGGCCAATTTTTTTTAAATTTGATGAAAATTAGAAACCTGCAAATCAAAGAAGCTGAACAAACCTCAAGCACAAAAAAAAGGAAGAAAACTACTCCAAAAAAAATTACAATCAAATCACTTACATCAGCAACAAAGAGAAAATTATACAAGGAACCAGAGGCAGAAAGGCACAAAAAAATACAAAGGAACAAAGATAGCAAATTTCTTGTCATATACAATGCAAGTTCAAATAGTGGAGTAATACTTTTAAAATATAAAAGAAATAATTCTGTCAACCCAGAATTCTTTATCCAGGGAAAATATCTTTAAAACCAGAAGGTGAAATAAAGAATCATTTAACAATGAAGCTGAAAAATTATTAATAGACTTGAATATAAGAAATGTCAAAAGAAGGTCTTCAAAATGCAGGAAAATAATACCAGATGGAAATGTAGACTTAAAAAAAGAATGAAGAGACTGGAAATAGTAACTATGTGAATAAATATATTTTATTTTATTATCAAAACTCTTTGAAGGATAATCAACTGTAAAACAAAAATAATAAAAATTTATGTGAGGCTTATGACATACAGTTAAATAAAATATATGGCAGCACAAAGACCAAAAGGGGAGAAATGTATTATATTATATTATACTATACTATATGTATTATATTATATTATACTACACTATAATAATATTCTATAATAGTATATTATACTATTATAAAATTCTTATAGTATACATGAAGTATATATAATATCACTTAAAGACAGGCACTGACATCAAAGATATATACTATAAAACATAAACCAACCATTAAATTAACAAAAAAAGAGCTGTAGCTAATAAGCCAACAAATAAAATTAAATGAAATTATAAAATGCTATCTAATTAATCTCCCCAAAAGAGCTGAAAAAGAGGGGGAGAGAACAAAGAAAATATGGGACAAAAGGAAAAAAGAGCATGATGGTAGAATGAAACCCAAATATATCCATAATCATATTAAATGTAAATGTTTAAACACCCCAATTAAAAGACAGAGATTGTCAGATTGGATGAATAAATAATACCTAATTGTGTGTTGCCTACAAGAAACCCACTTTAAATATAATAAACAGTTTTGCAATAAAAAAAAAAGCAGAAAAAATACCATGTTGACATCAGTCAACAGAGGGCTATAGTGGCTATATTAAATCAGACAAAGTAAGTTTTAGAAAAAAGAATTTTACCTAGGATAAAGAGGGTCATTTCATAATGATAAATAATTCATCAAGAAGACATAATAACCCAATGCTTATGCCCCTAATAAAACAACTTCAAGATACATGATGTATCAACTGATAGAACTACAAAAAAATAGACAAATCCACAATTGTAATTGAAGATTTCAACACCCCTCTCTCAATAACTGATGGCAAGTAGACAGAAAATCAGTAAGAATATAAAAGTTAGCCTAGACTGCCATCACAGAAATCATTGCTGCACTTTTCTTAAGCTGCGTAGTTGAAATTTAGGAATGCTATAAAGAGGCTATAAAAAGAAAATTATTTTATGGGCTAAAGTTCAATAGGGGAGAGCTAGTAACTTTTTTCTTAGAAATTCGTAACACGATATGATTTCACTCATATGTGGAATTTACGAAACAAAACAAAGAACATGGGGGGGAAAAGAGAGGCAAACCAAAAAATAGACTCAACTGTAGAGAACAAACTGATGATTACTGGAGGGCAGGTGGGCAGGAAGAAGCATTAAATAGGTAGTGAGGACACTTGTGATGAGCACTGGGTATTGTATGTAAGTGATGAATTACTAAATTCTACACCAGACAGCAATATTACACTGTATGCTCACTAACTGGAATTTAAACAAAAATTTAGAGAACAAAAAAAAAAATTTTGTAACACCAAACCATAACTTCAGTGTTACATATACTCGTCTGTTTTAGTTCTTCCTTATTTATATAAAATTATTTAACCTGTGCTGTTTTGAAGAGTTCAGTAATATCTATTAATAAAAAGTTTCCATAAGGTGGTTCTTATGTACCTGCTATAAATAAAATAAAATATAAGAGAGATGTATATTTTATAGTGAGAAAAGGTACCAACTATGCTTTCTAGTACCCATAATCCCCAAAATTGTTTTTAATTAGAAAGAGCTTAAATAATGATTGCTCCCATATAAAATGTCTGTTAATCATTAGTAATTTGTTTAGAATAGAAATCCTGACTTTAGTCAGAGCTTTATTGTTTAAAAAGATAATAAAATACAGTTTAAAAAATACTTTTAGGGCAGTCATTGCTAATTGTTTATAATAAGAGTTTGACTTTAGTCTTAGAAATTTCTAAATGAAAAACTCTTAACACAAGCTTTTGGTATTAATGTATTAGTGTCTGATAATCAGGTAAGTAATTCTTCCATTACACCCCATTACTTCATGATGCCAAGACTCATAAAGATGGTGTGAAATTATTTTATCATACTTATTCCATGGAAGTTTTTTTACACAGACAACACATTTTCAAGGTACCACATACAAGCAAATTCTAGTTTTAAAGTACAGCAATGAAGTAGATGTATTTGTCTTTCATACCTCATGACTATTTTTTTTTATGTTTTATTTTATTTTTAAGAGAGAGAGACAGAGTGTGATTGGGGGGGGAGGGGGCAGAGAGGGAGACACAGAACACAAAGCAGGCTCCAGGCTCCCAGCTGTCAGCACAGAACCCGACGCGAGCCTGGAACCCAGGAACCGGGAGATCATGACCTGAGCCAAAGTTGAACGCTCAACTGACTGAGCCACCCAGGTGCCCCTTCATGACTATTTTTGATACAAGATCCTATGTGCACATAATTTTTCTGAAGTCATTTTGGGGCACTGACCTTATTACTCTTATTTTCTCAACTTCCATACTAAGTAGTTTTTAAGATGTGAAGAAAAAGCCTCTATTCAGCAATTCACCTAAATTGATTTAACTCCTCAAATTTCATTTGAACTTGAATCTCTAGGAATGTAAAAGTGTCAACTTTTCCTAAGAATGCTATCAATTACAGAGGTGAAAATGGGCATGTAGTTGAAGATCTATATGGAAGAACTGATTCAATGTCCTTAATTTAGGACACTGGTCATGACTTCTTTGTACCAACATTTACTATGCTCTGAAAAAGAAATGCTAAAGCAATTATAAAATAAAATAATAAAATATAAAATTAATTTCTATCAAAGTAAAATACTGTATAAATGTGAATTAGCTGTAACATCACAGAATGAGATGCATATTGATAGATGTTACAAGCAATAAGTTGATGCTGTATGTAAACAAAGTATTTACATAGAATTTTAAAGCTAGCATAAACCATAAAGACCACTTGGAAAAATTCCAGGTGGTCTAAAAAGTTGGGAGACACCTCTACTCCAAATCATGGCTGTGGTAGAGAAAATATATTAAAAGAACTAACTAAAAGTTATTATTGGAGTAGATTAAAGATGACTATCTCAAAAGATTATAAACTGAGCAGAAAGTGCAAAACCTTGACAATAGTTGTACAGTAGCTATACTCCAATCAAGGAAAAGGAGTGGAGGCCAGGGAATCAAATTTTGTAGCGACTCAAACTCAAAATGCTACAAAGCAAAAAGTTAGGCTTACTATTAGAAACCTAGATTAAAGGTTTCACTTGAGATAAAATATATATACAAGTTACCAAACCACTACAAGAAATATGGTCTATAATAGAAGTAGAGAACCCTGGTTTGGAACAAGAGGTAGGTCAGTTAGTGTTATGATGAAAGAAACCATAAAATTGTTAGAATACTGGACTGGTAGCAGTTGGAAAAGAAAAATGGCAATTACTAGTACAATATAAACATAACTCTCATTCAAATTTGCAAATGCAAAATGAAATTCTAAAACATGAAAATATTTAATGGTAAGAAAGGCAGCTGCAAAATGTGCAAGTCAATTATGAATTTATTCCATATGTAATTAATTAGATAAGAGTGGCAATGATTTAAAAATAAATTATTTATATTTCTCAGAGGTACTATATGACATCATAAAATACCAAACATGAAAAGATGTTTGGCATCAATAGCCACGAGAATATTGACACATGCAATAGTTTGGTTAAATAGCAATAATATTATTTTGAGTGAAAGTAGCTAGGTTTAAAAAAAATACGTTCTTCATTATTCTACATATACCAGGTTACATTTATGAAGTTAAACCTCATAACGTAGGGCAGAGAACAACTGCTGAATTCCCAGAGCTCAAACAAGGGTAGACAACATTTAGTTTCCATTGATATTACATGATAAAAAGATGAAGATAGAGCCATAGAATAGCTAAGTTATTACTAGGGGTTAAAGACTGGGAGAGAATATGTATGCAAAAGGATATAATGGAGATGGATTGTGATTACAATGTCTGTATCCTGATGGTAATGGTAATTACAACTTAAGGGTAAAAGTCAAGAACGATGCACATCAGAATGACCAATTTTACTGTGTGATAACTTAAAAACTGACAAACACATACAGTATATAGATAATGTATACACAATACCTCGAAGTTGTGCTTCCATCTACAAAGGAAAAACTGGTATAGGTCTTCATTCTAATTGCTATAAGCAATTAGAAACTGGGCAAAATATGAGAAACAATTGTTGTCGGACATTGGACAAGAGGCAGTGAAAGACTGAGATACATAAGGAAGGGAAGCAAATAACAGGAGTCCTATAATCTCCTAGATAGACTTTATATAAAATTAGACACTGTGGGAGAAAAGATTAGTGACCTTAATACAGCAGTAGAAAATATCCAAATTTAATACACAGAGGAAAAATATTGCCAAAGTGGAAGGAGGAGGAGAATTAAGAGGAGGAGGAAGATGGAAAGGAGAGGGAGAAGGAGGAAAGGGAAGTGGATGACAAGGAGGAGAAGAAGAAAAAGGAAAAGAAGGCAAAGGAGGAGGAAGAGAAGGAAACAAGGAACAAGGGACACAATATTAGATACTCTAGTATATCATATGTGTAACTGAAATTCCTGAGAAGGATAAAAAAGAAGGTGGGGAAATAAATAAATATTGGGGGGAATTTTCAAATTTGATGAATGTAATTTTACACATTCAAGAAACTCAATAAAACCTCAGTAGAATACACTAAAGCATATCAGGGCACATCATTTTCAACTTTCTGAAAACCAATAGTATAAAGAGAATTTTAAAATCTACTAGAGAACAAAGACACAAGACACACAGGAGAACAAAATATTATTAGACTTTTGGCAATGCGAGCCAAAAGACATTGGAATGAAGATTTTAAATTGCTTAAGGTCAAGTGAGAATTTCATTCACAGCAACAGAAGGGAAAAACTTTCAAAAATGAAAGTGAAATAATAAAGAGAAAATTCACTTTCAGCAGGTTTGCAAAAAAAGAATTATTAAGTTTCTCAGGTGGAAGAAAATGATGCAAGTTGAAATCACGGAACCACAAAAAGGAATAAAGAACACCAGCAATGACAAACATGTAGATAAATACAATAGATATTTTTTCTCATGTATAAATTACTTTAAAAAAGTAATTTACTTTAAAGTAAAAATAATGACAATGAAGAGCAACATGTGTAAGATGGTGGAATAGGAGGTCTCTATCCCACAGCCCTCATAAAAACGAATATTTGGCAGCTATCCATGGGAAAAAGTGCCTTTTGGGGGCTCTGGGATCCAAGTGGGAAGTTACGAAACTTGGGTGGAGCCCAAGACAAGGCAGGAGCCTTGACAAGGCAGGCTCATGCACAACTGGCAGGTCTGCAACCATGGTACTCATGGGCTGGAAGCAGCTCTACCCCTTTGAGAACTGGCTCCAGCCCTGCTTATTCACGTTCTGTCACCAACCTGTTGTGCCAAAGGACCAAGAGGTGCTACATTCATCAGTAACTCCAGGAACAGACCCACCAACCTCAGACCCAACTGGGGTCCCTAAAGTAGTCCCATGACTATGTTCCAGCCCTGCTCTATTGAGGTCCTATGGCAGTTCTGCCTTCTCACCCAGAGACCTTCCCAGGGACCCCAGAGGCACCTCTCCAGTAACAATCCTGCAAAATTAGGATCTGACTGTAGTTCCTGAAACAGTCTTGTGGCCTGAATTCAGCCTCCCTCTACCACAGTTTGGAGGCAGTCCTACTACCCAGGGATCTGCCCAAGGACCCAAGAAAGATTATACCCATAGGTGAATATCCCAGATGAACAAAAATACAAAAATCCTCAACAAAAACTAGCAAAGCAAATTCAAAGTATAGTAAAATGATCATACACTATGGTTAAGTAAGATTTATCCCTGAGATACAAGTTTGTTTCAACATATGCAAACCAATAAATGTGATATTGCACATTAACAGAATGAAGGAAAAAAGTCATATGATTATTTCAATAGATATAAAAAAATCATTTGACAAAAATCAATAAGCTATCATGATAAAAATTCTCAAAATATTTGGTCCAGAAGAAATTTATCTCTACATAATAAAGTCCATAATATGACAAGCCCATAGCTAGTCAACAGTGAAAATATAAGTTTTCCCTCTAAGATCAGCAACAAGACAAGGATACCCCCTCTCACCACTTTTATTCAACATAGTACTGAAAGTCCTAGTGAGAGCAATTAGGCAAGAAAAAGAAACAAAAGGCATCCAAATTAGAAAGGAAGAAGTTAAAATTTCTGTTTGATACGCCTGGGTGGCTCAGTCAGTTAAGCGTCTAACTCTTGGTTTTGGCTCAGGTCATGATCTCCCAGTTCATGGGTTCAAGCCCCACATGGGGCTCTGTGCTGACAGCTCAGAGCCTGGAGCCTGCTTCAGATTCTGTGTTTCCCTCTCTCACTACCCCTCCTGCACTCACACTCTGTCCCTCAAAAATGAATAAATGTTGTTAGAGTGGGAGAGAGCCAAAGCATAAGAGACTCTTAAAAACTGAGAACAAACTGAGAGTTGATGGGGGGTGGGAGGGAGGGGAGGGTGGGTGATGGGTATTGAGGAGGGCACCTTTTGGGATGAGCACTGGGTGTTGTATGGAAACCAATCTGACAATAAATTTCATATATTGAAAAAAAATGAATAAATGTTAAAAAATTAAAAAAAAAAGAAAACGATTCTTTAATGACTGAAAGCAGAAGAATGATTTCTTTTTTTTTTTAATGTTTTATTATTTTTGAGAGAGAGAGAGAGAGTGCAAACAGGGAAGGGGCAGAGAGAGGAGACAAAGAATCTGAAGCAGGATCCAAGCTCTGAGCTGTCAGCACAGAATCCAGCACAGTGGTTGAACTTGTGAACCATGAGATCATGACCTAAGCCAAAGTTGGATGCTTAACGGACTGAGCCACCCAGGTTACCCTGAAAGCAGAAGAGTGATTTCTTGTGACCAGGGTAAGGAAAAAAAAAATTAAGTGCAATGAGGCAAAAGAAAACTTTTTGGAATGATGGAATTGTCCTATATTCTGATTATGGTGTTAGTTACATTGATAAATAATACATTTATCAAAACTCAATGAACTCTATACTGAAAATGATGTGTTTTAGTTTAATTTATATCTTCATAAAGTTAATTCAAAAGGCTATATAGTGATAAAAATATGCTAAACAAAATCAGACATAAAATAAAAATCTGTAGATTTATAAGGCATTTATAAAATTTTAAAATAAAAAGTTGATACGTTCTAGAAAGTTATCAATTATGAAAATTGATTAAATATGGAGAATGTCTGAATAAACCAACAATCTGTAACCAATTAATGACCAAAACTCCCCCTTACCAGTACAAAGCTAACAGGCCCAATTAGTGACATCAATCTTCCAACCAACACCGTATCCTTATTTTTACAAACATTCAGAATAAAGCTAAGGAATAAAGCAAACAAACTTAGGTTTTGAGGCTCGTAAAGACTTGACACCATACTTGACACTAAACCAAGCCAATGAAGAAAATAAAATTGTAGGTTGTATTGATCAAAATAGTCTCAACCTGAACTGTTCAATAAGGTAGCCACAAGCCACATGTAACTATTGAGCACTTAAAATGTGGTTAGAAAGAAGGAAGTGTTTGAGTAAGTAATAGCTGAAATTATCTCAGTGGCAAATGACAAACCTACAGACTCTGGAAACTGAGCTAGCCCCAAGGAGGAAAACCCAAAGAAATCCAAGCTAAAACACATCAGTCAAACCTCTGAGAGCTGCAGACAAAGATAAGAGTCTTGAAAGCAGACAAGAATCAACTTGTAGGAGAAAAACAATACTGTAAAAGACAGTGGATTTTACAGCAGAAACTGTGGAGACTATAAAGAAGTGGGAAAATTGTCAAGTGTTGGAAGAAAAGAACTGTCAACTTGAATTCCATTATCTAGAAAAATATCCTTCAGAAATGAAGCAGAAATCAAGACAGAATCAGAGAATTCAGCTGAAGGAAAACTTGAAATCATCACCAGGTAACTTCAGAATGGCTAAAATAAATGCTTCAAGCAGAAAGGAAATGATAAAAGAAATCTTGGAACATTAGGAAGGAAGAAAAAACAATAGGAAAAAAAATTAAAATCCAGGTAAATACAGGAGACTTTCCTTCTCTTCCTGAGTTTTCTAAATTATGTTTGAATCTTGAAACAAGTAAATAAATAAGTTCCTTATAAAGACATAAATGTAAAAAGCAAACATTTGAGAAAAGCATTTGAGAAGAAAACATAATATCAAAGCAGACAATTATTTCCTAAGTAAGACCCAAAAAGCAAAAATGTAAGAGGAAGAAAATGATAAGTGGGAGTACATTTAAATATTTTCATTAAATGGCAATATAACAGAAGCTAAAAGAAAAATTCTGATTTGCATAATTTATCTACAAATGTTTAAGCAATAAAGAATTAATATCTAGATACTATAAAGACCGTCTATACATCAAGGTTTTAAAAACTGAATAACTGAATAATGGCATGGGACAGGAACAGGCAATTTCTGGAAATGGGATGCCAGATTAACCATAAACGAAATGTGCTCAATCTAGTAATCATCAAATGAAAATTAAAACATCATTGAAATTGTTCCCTTCCTTAAGGTTGGAAAACATTACAGAATATCATAATATCAAGGGTTGATGGAGATGTAGAATAAAACAAAAAAATCTAATCCATTTCTTGTATAAATGTAAATCAGTCCATTTTGGAAAGCATTTGGTAATGCCTAGTAAAGTGGAAACTACTCTTAACTGATGACCCAGCAATTATACTCTGAAAGGCAGAGGAACATTTATCTAGTGAAGGAACTCTCACACAAATGCCCCCAGAAAGATATCTGTAAGAAAGTTTATTTGCAGTGTTGATATAATGGTGAAGACATACACATACACACCAAAGAGAAAAAATAACAAAACCACTCTGAACAAGGAAACAGACAAGTCTTAAATTATGCTTAAATTCACATAATTAGTAAGGAATCCAAGAACAGGATCCTGGTTGGATTCGCACTGGACTCGTTGCGGTATACCAGAGAAACTATTGTAATAAAACAAAGTTTCACAAAGAGCAGAATTGCAGTATACAGGGACCATGCCACAGGATTCCTAAGCAAAATGGGAACCACTGAGAGCAAACCGTGTAGCTTACACTCAGTCTCAGACATAGTAAGATTAAATAGAGTACACTGTCTCCTTTTTGTCTTTTTCTATTCTGTGCTGACACTTCATTAATTCAATATATATTTATCACATTCCTTGAACACATTCAAATGTGGTATCTGTTCTTTTTTGTCTAGTAAAGAATTAACCAAACTATTTGTTGGTTCACAACCTTGGGAGTTTCCTGGGTGAACTCTGAAACTGGCCTCTGCACACTGAGCACTAGAAGAGACTGAAGAAAGAGGCAGGCCACTCCAGGCTGGTAGGTGGCAGGTTGGATAAGCAAAGGAACTTACGAGGTTTGTCTTTAGCAGCTGCAAGACAAATAGACGTCCAAGTCTGCCTGCCGGAATCTTATGTTTTTAGAGGCCTTAATGGAATTCTTCACTCACATACACCATCTAGATAGTCTCAACAACGCATTGCTTTCTCAAGTCTGCATCCTTGAAAATGGCTCCCACTGTGGGAACAGTGGGCGGGATGCACATTCCAAGGACAAGGAAGGGGGTGAAGAACCTCTGATTGCCCAGGACCCAGCTCTGAAATCACATCCTTTCCATGACCTCCTCCAACACTATGCCCTATTAATGTGTTTCTTGTCACAGGCAACATAGTGTACCTAACCTTTAGACTGATACTAGTGGTGGTATTTCCAGACACTATTTCAGAAGGCACATTCAGAAGCTAAAGTTATATCGTATTTAGCCGTAGTAAGCAGTTTGTATGGGAAGTTTTCTGTTGGCTTACATTCTTTTCCATGGAAAACAAGGACCCAATAGCAGGAGTCTGGTCCAATTAGTGTAATACATTTTCTTCTGACATGGCCTTGGTCAGAGCATCTATCTATCTATTCATATTAATTCATTTTGTGAACACTCTGTTCAGGAATGCCTACTCAGAAGTTACTCATCTATTAATTTAAAAGTACTGACTGAATTCTTTACACTTCCCACTATTTATCTCCAACCATATATATTTAGCCAAGCCTGGATCAAGAGGTCGGCTACATCTTAATTTATTTTTCAGTGTAAAAAAAAAATTCTCTGTCTCTTTGAAATTCTTTATCTGCATAGCTATTTTAGAAATATCAAATTTGAGAAAGATTTCCCTTTGTTTAATGTTTTGCTTATAGGAGTTAACAACTTTATACATGTAGGCCCCCAGTGTTATGATATCATTTTAATTTAGAAACAGATGACCATTATTTCACTGTAAGGCATTTTCCAGATTTATGGAGTCATAAACGTGATAGCATTTTAGGGATGTTCACAATGGAAAGCAATAAGGAGCATCAATATAATTATAACAAATAGAAATGTTATCTTGCATGGCAATTATTTTATGTTTCAACAGTTTTTTTTAATGAATTCACTGAAATGCAGGTTATTATGGATATTTTGCACTTAGATCCTAAGTAACCCTTGATGATTAGATCAATTTAAAAACTTGAACAGCCTAATTCTCAATCAAAAGGTAAAACATCAATTTCTTCTTACTTAGGAGTGATTCTTGAAAATTCTACAATGAGTTAATAAGTTCAGTTGATTAAAAATAATATTATAAAAGATAAGTAGTGATTCTCTTCACATTCAAATATTCTTCTTCTCTTCCCTGCTTAAATAGTTGATTCCTAAATTCAATAAACAATCTCTCAACTGAATGCCATTGATTACCAAGAAGTAAATTAGTATAAATGCATATTCTTCTATAGGAAAAAATATCATGCTGAAGATGAATCAGTGACATGACCTCTTTTAAAAATAAGAGATTGTTATTATTGCTATCATTATTGTTGTTACAAGCCAAAAACAAATACTTTTAATCCTACCAACATTTTCATATTTAAATTGTAGGGACCTATATGAGCATATCAGTGTATCAATTCACACCAGTTCTTTTTCATTTGAAATATAGTTATTTTCCATTATTCAGAAAACCGAAGAGGAAAGTAGTATGGATAATAGCAAGTCCTTGAAATTCCTCTGTGTACTAGGATTGCATTTTGTAATAACTTGTATAATAGATTGTCTTTTTTAGATCTTTTGACAAAGCTAAAGTGAATGGATTATTTTATTTCCTAAGCACATGCATGTTCACCAGATTTGGTAGATTAAAACAAAACAAAAACAAAAAAATAGGAAGAATGCAGTAAAGGCACCCCGAACAGTTATACTGAACTCCTACTTAGAAGTTTTACCTTGTACACGCCAACAAAGAAGTAATCTGGACTCAGTTTTTCTTCAGATAGTAATTTTCAAAAAGATTACTTTTCAAAAAGTATTTCTTAAGCTCCTTTATGCATAGGTCCCTCCGCTCCCTCTGCTGGTTTGGGGGAATATAGAAAAAGATACAAGTCTCAAAACTGAATATAGCCTAGATAAGGAGCTAAGTAAGATATCTTTCCATTTTAAAGTTCTTTCTGCTGAAGCTCCACCATCAGCATTCAAACATAATCACTCGCTCATATTTCTTGAGATATTACTCATTAATTTCTTTTTTTTTAATGTTTATATATTTACTTATTTTGAGACAGAGAGAGAGAGAAAGAGAGAGAGGGGTTAGGGGCAAAGAGAGAGGAGAGAGAGAATACCAATACCACGCTGAGAGTGTGGAGCATGATGCAAGGCTCAGTCTCACAACTGTGAGATTATGACCTGAACTAAAATCAAGAGAGGGACGTTTAACCAACTGAGCCACCTATGTACCCGTTTCATTAATTTATTGAATCTAAATCTTATGTTTTAACCCTATCTTTCTCCTGACTTCACAAACAACCCTTGCAAGAAGTTACTTACCCACTTGGTTTCCATCTCTGTATTTGGGCTTTATTCCAATGTCCCATCCACATTATTAAATCAAGAGAACAATTTTCACTTGCTTGGACACTCTAAAGATTTTACACAAACATTCTCTTTATTCATCTAAAACTTAGCTCTTGTCTTCCTAATTTCATACCAAGGTCCTTTTGTTCTCCTTACCTACTTTGTGCTCTTTACAATTGGCTAGATTTTCTTCTGGCTTTCTTCTGAATTGATCTCTTCAGACAAACTCAGTCATTCCCATGGCCTCACTGGATATTTTTGTGCTAGGAACCCCCAACTCTCCCATCCAGGTCTTTTTACTGAGGTCCTGACCCATTTATCCAACTGCCTACTAGAAACTTTCCTTTTACATTTCCTAATCACTTCACACTTGACGTATCTAAAATTGACCACATTTTCGACTTCTAGATTGACACCTTTTTTAAAAGTGTTTATTTACTTGTTTTGAGAGAGAGGCAGAGAGCAAGCAGGAGAGGGGCAGAGAGAGAAGGAGACAGAATCCCAAGGTAGCTCCACACTGCCAATCCAGAGCCCAATGCAGGGCTCAAGCCCATAAACTACAAGATCATGACCTAAGCTGAAACCAAGTGTTGGACACTTAACTGACTGAGCCAGCCAGGTGCCAAATCTACTCCTCTTCTGATGTTTACTTATCTCAGCGGATGGCCCCATCTGCCTCATGGTTCAAATATAGATGACCCTTAACTCCTTACTTTCTTTCATCTCCTTGTATGTATTTAATCACCAAGTCCCATGGAATCTGACTTGCAAACATCTCTCCCATCAGCCTTTTGCTCTTGGACACCACTGTGGGATACCCCAGGTCAAGTCATGCTCACCATGCCATAAGCTTGCAACTGTTCTTCCTTCCTATAATATTATTCTTCTTCGATCTGCTCTCCATATTGAACATGATGTACTATATTTGTACAGCATTGTTAATGGCAAACAAACATGAACTCTGGATTTACGGGGCATGGGTCCAGGGAGACTATTACATAACCTATGTAATGACGAAAGTAATTCCTTTTTGTGTAAATGTTGACCCCATGCATCATGTAGATAGTTTGTGTTTAAATGTGAGCCAAAGAATACATTTAATATGTCAAGAGGGCTCTGTGGAGCTACACATTGGTTGTCCCAAACTTCTCTGTTTTTCCTAGTTCTTGAGATTGCTTATACCCTTCATATAATTAGTAAAACTTGATACTACATAAGAATGCTGATTCTTAGGAGTCTGATTTGACAATGTTATCCTTTGAGTTAATTTAATAAGTCTTAATGCAGTTAGTTTATTTTAAGTCCTTGAGCCTCATCTTTTCTCCATCATGAACCCTATAATCCAGTCTTACTGGACTTCTTGGATTCATTTTGGTTCCTTAAGTGCACTCATGTGTCTGTCTCACTCTGAGCTTTTGAATAAGCTGTTTCCTTACCTTGAATCTTATTCTCCTCACTCATCTCTGCCTTTTTATTCTCTTTAACAACCATAGTCACTCTTTTTGTCTGTTAATCTTTAGTTTTCCTGTAGAATTTCCTTAGTGAAGACTTTCTGACCCTCTGTGTCACAATAACATCCTTTAATACTTCTTCAGTAGCACTGACTACATCTATAAGACTTTGAACTCTGTGAAGGAAAGAATCTTATCTTTTCTAGCCACTATGGTTCTTAACCATATTTTAACAAAGCTTGTTACATAACTGCTATATATATACATGTTGAACACAGTTGACTATCTTGGAACGTATAATAATTGTTGGCCTAAAATAGCTTATGGCCATTGAGTGGATTTTGAAAAGCTATTATATTTACAACAGTGTAAAAAACATCCCTAGAGAAAATATTTGAGAATACATCTTTTTTATTTTCATGTTTCTTACTTGCTTCATATTACCTGAAAGCAAATTTTTTCTACCCATTATGTGACTTCAGGAAAATCACATAATCATTTAAGTTCCTCCCTATAAAATGAAAGTAGTAATGATACTCTGAATTGCTTGGATTTCTAAAAAGTGTGAAATAAATGTATTAGGATGTTCACTGTAAACGTAAATAATCTTAAAATTGAAGAGATGCCATTTTCTTAAAATGTTTTTCGTGTGTGCCTTTATTTCACTGAAAGTACATGTAGAATATATTCCAACCATCAATTCCTAATAGGAACTACACCTGATTGTGTGTAGACATCTGTCTGGTTTATATTTGCTGCTCCTTATATTGACACAGTATTCTTGAGGTATCACAGCAAGTTTGATCATTTGTATGTATGTTTCTTTCTGTTAAACAGTATTGAAGGACCTCCAAATATGTTCTTGTTAATACACAAAAGGCTAGGAAGTATATAAGAAATGCTAAATGTTACAGCCAAACAACAATAACAATTTTCCTACCCTCCAAAAGGCACATTACTTCTCCTGTAAAAGAGCCTTCATGTATTATAAATTCCTTCCTGCATTACCCAAGTTACTCTATCATCATCTATACCCTTATCTGATTACCTAAATGTATAGGGTGGACACCAGTCAATACTCCTGGAAAAATGCAATGTCTAGTGAGCTTTATGATTTTAGAAACAAGATAAAAGCCTTATGACTCAAAGAAAGCAATCAAATGCATTTTTGTAGCCACAAGCATCATATTTACTTAAAGGATTGTGACTATAAAAGCAAATCTCTCTTACTGGAAGCCGGGACAAAAGCTGTCAGAGAACAGGGCAGTAAATAGCTCTGAAATTGTTTTCTCTGCTTCATTTCAAAAGCTTAGGGCCACCAACGTTTGACCTTTTACAAATGGAATGGTTTCCTGCAGGTCTTGGTTCTGCACTGAATGCTGATGGTGGTGTGGGCTTGATGTAGTCATCAAGAATGGTAAATATGCTCATCACTGGTGCATTCTTCTGCATCAAGAACATTTCTCATTCAGTGACATTTGCTGGTTTCCTCTAAGAAAAAAGTAGAGTGATTCTATTTTTCCCCCAAACATTTTCCCTCTAGTCTCTTGACCAAGCAGGGCAAGGAAAATTGTGTAATTGTCCAAAATGACTCCGTATAGCTTAGTCGAAGGAAAATAAAGTCAGGTTAAACAAGAAGGCATTTTACTGAGAACATCTGGAGTCAACCTGTTATCTTTTTTGTTTGGTAATGGAGAACATAAAAGTCTATTTGAGGATTATTGAGTTTTGCTGTGTTTTTGTAGATTGTATATTAATATTAATCTCAGTGTCTGGTGTGAGGATATTTGCCTTAGTTTCCAATACACAGATGTTGAAATATTAATGTAGGATAATCTGTGGGCAGTTTTTAAAGTGAACTATCCATGTAATATAATTATAATATTAGAAAGAAAACACTCTGAGTTACAAAATAAAGGTCTATATTATATCTCTTTATGCTTTCTAGTATATAATACCATATTTAGCTTCTATAATAATATTAAAGCATCCCATTACTAACTTCTGACTACCTATCGTGTTGTCAAACTGTTTTATTTTTGATACACATCTGAAAAGTAGTAGCTATTATTCCCTTATTTTCATAGTTAAAAAACCTTGGATCATATGAAATACACAATTGCTCAGGAAAAAGGAAATGGTTAGTAAAGAAACTAGAGACCAGATTGGAGCCTGGGTCTTTCTGAATCCAAATCTCACACCAGGAATGTGTGTATGTACATCCTGACAATAAAAGACATATTCTTGGATTCTAGTTATCTGTTTTGAAATAAGAAATTAATTAGAGAAGAATTATCTTCACAAGTTAGGATCCCTCTGATCAAAGCCTTGGGCATATTTCAGAGGATACTTTAATACTTAACAAGTATTAGCAATGTGCTAAGCTTCGTGTTAAATGCTTTGCATCCATTATCTCATCCACAACCCTCAACTATGAGGAAGAAATGATTATAATTGGAAATTTGTAGAAAGGGGAATTGATGATTAAAGAATATCTTTATTCTCTATTTTTCTCAATATCTATTCTTTGCATTTTTCTGGCCTGTTCTGCACACTGAGAATCTGACCCCTAAGTATTTCTTTTCCTGGGCTCCGTGGCCTTTTGTCTCCTGGTTGGGTTTGGAAGGTGGAAGAACGAGGGTAAGAGAAGAGATCAGGAGATTGACTCACCTTGCTAAGGTTCTGGCAGGAACTGACTTTCTTCATGACCATAGTTCAAGTTAGTGGTCCCACTTCTGTGTCTCCAGCTGTCTCTGTAACATGGTTACACCTTTCCCCCTCCTTTCCTTTTCAGGCCCCAGGTGGAAACAGTTTCCTGCTGTTGCTAGTTCTGGCTTTTCATTACTCTCCATTACTTCCTGAATCCTGCACACCCTTGTTATGTTCCCTTCAATTACACACTTTGAAGTATGCCAATTGTTGACTGTGGGACCAGGGCTGACATAAAAAGGTTAAGTAAATTGCCTTAGGGTTACTTGATTAGGATTTGGCAGAGTCAAGAGTTCAACTCGGGGTTTTTTTGATGCCAACACCATTAACCATTCTATCATTCTGCCTCACAGATTAATCACCGCAGGGAAGAGAATGAATTGTGTCTCAACTCCTAAGGATATTGGCTTTTTTTTTTCCCCAGGATCTACCCTTTATCTGGAAAAAGTGCCCCTGATAGTGAAGATACTGCCTTCAGGGAACCTGATCACAGATCATCAAAAGCCGTTCACATCCTGAAGATCTGACCAAGCAAAATGCCTTGAACACTTAGAGAAAACGTTTCAAAGTTAAAAGGTAGCCGTATTACACTTGGAGTTGTTAGAGGGATTACTGTTACGAACTTCTCCTGCTGGCCATACAACAAATTCAGAAGGTCTGTGCAATCAAATCTCAGCCTCAGATACTGTCCTATTTATTTTTTTCTTAACATTTATTCATATATGAGAGAAAGAGAAAGAGAGAGAGCGAGTGGGGGAGGGTCAGAAAGAGAGGGAGACACAGAATCCGAGGTAGCCTCCAAACTCTGAGCTGTCAGCCCAGTGCCTGACATGGGGCTCAAACTCATGAACCATGAGATCATGACCTAAGCCGAAGTCAGACACTTAAGTGACTGAGCCACCCAGGCACTTCTCAGATACTGTCCTATTAATTCATCAAGCTCTATACCACAAAACTTTAGTCATTATTTGTCTCTTCAAAAAATATGTATTAAATTACTATTATAGGCTAGGCATTGAGCTAAGTGGATGATGTATAAAAATGAGTAAGACAAGGTTTCTGCCTACAAAGAAAAATAACAGAATAGATATGCAAATGCATAGTCCAGAAGTCTAATAAGGAGTTACAGTTTCTATGATTGAAGTGTGGGTTGCTGTGGAAGAACAAGATGATTTCTTCACTCTTACCCTTTTCCCTGGTGTCACCCAACAGTGTCACCCAGGCAGACACTACTTTTCTCCTAATGCCTAAAATTCATGACCCAAACCCTATGCTATAAAACTTAAGTTGGCCACATCAGCTGGGGATTCCTATGGATTAATGAGCACACATAACATGCTAAACTGCTCTTCAACAAACCCTCAGCCCTTTCACATTTCAATACCTTTCAAAATGATGACTAGATTTGGGTCAGAGTCTACACAGTATTTGTTTAGACAATATTTTAAATAATAAATACCCAATCTGAAGTTTAGTCAGATATAAACCAAGGACAAGGGTTTTATATGATTTTATATGATTTTACTTTCTTTGAAGAAGAGTTGGAAAGAGTTCAGAACAATACTTCTGCTTTGCCTTCCCATTGTCCCCTCTCTTCCTATCTCCACTTTTCTGCCCATCTTCTCATAACTTTCTATCTTCTTTTCCTTGCCTCTCTGCTCTTCCCAAGTCATCTTTCTTTCCCTCTCATCTTCCTTTCCCTTCTCTTCCTCTCTCAGTCAACCATCATATATTGGGTTATTTCATGTAGAATTCAACAATGGATAAAATTGACGGATAAAAGTTCGATTAATAATCATGAAACACCTCCCACAAAATGCTGATCAATTGAAAGGGAAAAAATAGTCAAAATGTGGTGGGGGGCAAAAAATAACCTGGCAGATACCAGCATGACAAGGTGAACAAGATTAACGCCCCTAGTGACTGCATGATAACGGGAACCAAACAGTGCATGAAGTTTATAGCATCATTAGTAATACTAGTAATTAGTAATACTAATTAGCATCAATAGTAATATTATTTCTGAGACTTTATGAAATGAGTTTGGTCATGAGAAACCAACTAACAGGTACAGGTGGAGGGTCATGCAGCCTCATCCAGAATATAAGAGTTGTACTCTTTAAAGCTCTCCTGCATTGGAAAGGAGAAAAAAAGAAAAAAAAAAAAAAAAAAAAAAGAGGTTAGAGTGGAAGAGAGCCAAAGCATAAGAGACTGTTAAAAACTGAGAACAAACTGAGGGTTGATGGGGGGTGGGAGGGAGGGGAGGGTGGGTGATGGGTATTGAGGAGGGCACCTTTTGGGATGAGCACTGGGTGTTGTATGGAAACCAATTTGACAATAAATTTCATATATTAAAAAATAATAATAAATTAAAAAAAATAAACTCAAAATAAAATAAAATAAAGCTCTCCTGCACAGAAAAGACAGGAAAAGAAGGAGAAACTGTTTCAGATTTAAAACTCTAATGTAACACAAACAACTGGATCAGATTCTGGGCAAGAAATTAAAGGGAAACATTGTTGGTGCAGTTGGAAAATTTTACATGAGTTCTGTGTATGGAAATGGTTGTGATGTATCAATGATGAATTCCTGATTTGTAGGACGTATGCTGATTATGTCAAAGAGGTTCACATTGTGGTGAAATAGATACTACAGTGTTTGTGGTGAAGGGACATTATGTATGCAAGTTGCTTTCAAGAGATTCAAAAAAAGACTAATAATAATGTGTATGGAGGTATGTGGGTGTGTGTGTATGTTTGTTTGGAAGGGTAGCAGGCAAATCCTATACATTTCTAACAAATTCCCTATCTTGAGGAAAATTGGAGTTCTATATACTGTTCTAGCAACTTTTCTATAAGTTTCAAAGAATTTCAATATAAATTATCATGAAAAATACTCCTGGGCTCAGCTTCCATATCCAGACAGGTAGGAATAACAGAGACCAAACTTGCACTCTAAAATACACAACTAAAAAACCAGATAAATTATATTAAATAATAAATTTTAGACATTGGGCAACAAGCATCAGTTATAACTGTTGAGCTCTGAGAAAGGAAGAAACACAAAATGAGAATTCTCCATATTTGGTGAAAGCTGTAATTTACAAATCCAAAAAGCACAATAAACCTTGAACATATGATAATCAAGTTGCTTGATACGAATGATAAAGAAAAAAATGTAAAGCAACCAGAATTTGGGGGGCGGGGGGGGGGGGGGGGAACCATATTACATATTGAGGGAAAAAAGAAAGAATGACAATAGATTCTTATTTAAAAACAAAAAAAAATCCAAAAGATGGAAGAATAAAATACATATCTCTAAAGTACTGAAAGACAAAAACCATAAACTATAATTCTATATCCAGCAAAAATATGTTTTAAAAACAAAGGTGATATAAAGTCTTTCAAACATACAGAAGCTGAAAGTATTCTTCATCAGAATCTGTTATTCAAGAAATATTCTCAAAATTCTTCAGGTAAAATCAAAATGATGTCAGCTGGATATCTGGATCTGCACAATGGAATTGTTGCTGGGAGAGCTGAAGAGACCCATTGACCCTGGGACCTTGACCTAGCCCATCCTGAAGGAGTCACCAAAAGTTCTTGGTCTTGTCTTAACAAAGAATTCAAGGACAATTAATGCAGCACAGCAGATGAATGATGCAAGCAGGGAAGTTTATTAAAGTGAAAGATATTCTCTAAAGATATGAGAGCAGGGGAGAGAGAGAGAGAGAGAGAGAGGAAGAGAGAGGAAGATGTGTGCCATAGGGGACTGGGTTTCTATCTTTCACTGACACTTGTTAAGTAAAAAGTGAAATATTTATTACTTGGGGTGCAAAGCAGAGTTTTGTGCTTTTCCTTCCTAATTTGGCCAGGGGGCTCCTGTCATGGCATCTGCCATCTTGGGCCTGTCTGGCTTCTTGTGGAAGCCTGCCTGGACGGTCTCTGACTTCCTGATAGCTGCCCATGACTTCCACATGTTCCTATTAGAACCTAACTCCATGTTCCTATTAGAACCTAACTGCCTATGCTAACAGAATAAAAAACACCAAAAATGGTAAATATATGAGCAAATATAAAGTTAATTTTTAATATTTTTAAATACCCCAAATGGTAATTAACTGTTTAAAATGAAGCAAAATAAAAAGTTTTGAAGCTAATAAGTCAAAAAAGCAGATAAATAGAACCATAAAATATACTAACTCCAAAAGAAGGCAGAAAATGAAGAAAAGGAAAACAATAGATGAGAGAAACAGAAAATAAATAACATACCTGATTAAAAGACAGTTGTCAGATAAGATTTTTTAAAAAAGCAAAACAGGACTTAACTGTGATACCTAAATTGACTGTAACTAAACAACATTAACTACCAACTTGGTGAATACAGAGCTGATTGGGAAATAACTCAAAATTTCCAGTTATTAACATTTCACTGCAAGGATTTTTAAAAATAGATGTGTGTGGGGGGGGGGGGGGGGGAGGGCGCACATTCCTAAGGAAAAGATACCAAACCTAAAAGGATGATTTGAATGGAGTCCTTCCATTTCATTTATATTATTATCTATCAAAATCCTACTCTTCTTCAAGATGCACTTCAATTAATATAATTCCATGAAAAGTTTTTAGTCAGGAGTGGGGAACAGAATTCAGTTCCTGTGTCTTTGGTCTCTGTAGCTGCACCAAAAACCTGCCTTCTAAAATTTTATAGTTTATATCTTTCTGGCAGGGAGTGGGAAGGTTGCTTTAAATTTCTTCCAAAAACTGTCTTATTTTTCATAAGAAGCTAGTCGGTTTCTGGTGCTTATTACCATAGTACTTGGAACTACAGTGTATTGCTTGCCTACTGTGAATGCTCTAATTTGGACTGTAAATATTCATTTGGTAGGATATTTGTCTTTCACAATTATTGAAGCAACTATTTCATTTAGAAATGAGTAAAATCAAAGAATTTATTGAATAGAGAGCAGAAAGATAAACTATGTGGTTTTCCAAAAAGTCAGTTTAAAAATACATAAACCACAAATACTATGTGTGTGTGCATGCATAAAAATGTGTGTGTGTGTATGTAAATTTCCATATGTCTCTGTTGTGAAATACCAGTCTCTACTGATAGAAGAAGACCTTAGTTTAGGCACTTCATATAGAAGTTGCTCAGTTCCAATTTTAGCTCTTTTTTTTGTTGTTGTTCTTATTAAGTATCGACTTCCCATCCTCTTCTGGGCACCATGCCAATTCACACCTACTCATTTGCTCCTGGGATTTGAGTAGACAGGTCAACCGCCAGGAAACACATTTAGCTTTGTTGTCTGTAATTACTACAAGTTAAGAATTTAAAGTCACCGTAGAGTTATATTTTAACTTATCATTTTTATGGTTCCAATAATTTCTATTCCTACCATCAGTGCAAAATCTGTAGAAATTTGAGGAATTAGAGATTTATACTCAAATCTTTAGTATTTGCCTTTAAAATCACCTGCCACTGTAGCATATTAATACAGTGTCTCTCTACCACAGCCCTAATGGATGCGGTGATACAGAATTCCCTACTTTCAGTATGGAAAAACGAAGTTCTGGGATGGTTACTGCTTTAAAAAGTTGACCTAGGGGCGCCTGGGTGGCGCAGTCGGTTAAGCGTCCGACTTCAGCCAGGTCATGATCTCACGGTCTGTGAGTTCGAGGCCCGCGTCAGGCTCTGGGCTGATGGCTCGGAGCCTGGAGCCTGTTTCCGATTCTGTGTCTCCCTCTCTCTCTGCCCCTCCCCCGTTCATGCTCTGTCTCTCTCTGTCCCAAAAATAAATAAAAAACGTTGAAAAAAAAATTAAAAAAAAAATAAATAAATAAAAAGTTGACCTACAGCTATTTTCCTTATCATATGAAGGAATGACCAAATAAATAGTCCTATATATAGCAGTAGCTCTGTGTAAAATAATCCAGTCTCCCTCCTGATTTTATTTTTTAAATTCTCTATATTTTAATTCCAGTTATATGTGTAATTTACATTATTGAATTACAATAAACAAAAGGAAGTGTGTTTTTAAGAATGTAATAAATGACATCATATTTAATTCAGAGCACTCTCTTGGGATGCCTGGGTGATTCAGTCAGTTAAGCATTGAACTTCAGCTCAGGTCATGATCTCACGGTTCATGAGTTTGAGCCCTGCATCGGGCTCCGCACTGGTGGTGCAGATTCAGCTTGGGATTCTGTTTCTCTTCCTCTCTCTCTGCCCCTTCCCCACTTGTGCTCTCTCTTTCAAAATAAATATATAAGCTTAAAAAAAAAGCTCTCTCTCTCTCTTCCCAGCTTTGGTTAGTCTGGGGAATTAGTAAGGGGCATGCAGTTCTCTCTTTTGCACTATGTTTAACTTTCTATATTTCCTATGCTTACCTTCTACGGTTAAAACTGTGAGAAGTCTGAGGGAGAAAACATCTTGTGTGTGACTTTCCCTGGCAATGTTGCTACCTTTTCATTGTTGATATTCACCACTGTTGTAGCTCATTGTCTGTGATTTAGGGGCATCGTGAAAGACCTGCAGACCCTGCTGATGAAGGAATCAACTTCAAGCAGGTTCCCTTGGTATTGATGAGCCTCTGGAGGCTTCTGGAGGCTACCTCCTCTGGAGGAATTCTATATTCCTGCTTCCCTCTGTGGGCAATCTTCAGCTGCTTACCTCTGATTCACACATCTTGACTCCCAGTCCAGTCCAAGGCTCCAGTCTAAGGCCCATAGAAATAGGCAGGATCCACCTTCTATACTGCTTCAGAACTGGAAAGTCAGTGAATTATTCTTTTCCATTCTCTGCCTGGTCATATCATGAGGTATCTCTGTCCCATACTAACCTTCCCCCTGCCTCCAGTAACACTGAGTAGGTCAATAAATTCAGTGCACAAACACATGCCCACTCAGGAATAGCATGCCAGTCTTTGGTTTGTGCAGAATTTTTTCTTTGTTAGCTTTAAGGAAGGGGAAACCAATCAAGTACCATTTCCCTCATCTTTTATAATAATCTCTTCTTGCTCCTACCACTCCATGCTTTTATCTCTTAAAAGAAAGTAGACAAATAGTTCAGCCTCTCTTACTACTGAAGTGAGCATGATAATTTCATGCCAAGAACTGTGCCATTTTTGAAATTGTCCCTGTAGACTCTGTGAGTTTTCTCACTGGAATCCATTTCTATAGTAATTCCTGCAACAGTTAGTAATCGCTTGGAGCAGAAAATGATCCCAATCATTATTTCCCACCATGCTGCCACCTAAGGCAAGAGAATTGAAAGAACTCATATAATAACACTGAAACAAGAAGAGGGATATCATCTAACACACCTTGATGTGTGGATAAGGACTAGAAGAGGTTTCCTGGGGATGAAAGTGACTCCTTAGCAGAGTTTTGAAGGATGGATAGGCATTGTAGGGCTCAGAAAGGAGAAAGCTAGAGATGTGAGAATGAGCAAATGAGAGGAATGAGAATCAGTAGAGCCAGTGCAAAGAGCTGCAAGCAGTTCACTGCGTCTGTAGAGAATATTAGTGTTTTCTAAGCAACAAGATTCGATACATGTTTAAAAGCACATGCATTTATTGTGAGGCAAGAAGTAATGAGCTTATAAACAGGTCAGGGAGGTCCCTCTAAATCATTTGTTAAGTTTTTTGTTTCAATCAGATTTTAGAATCAAGTAAAGTGGTCTTCCTTTTTAATTGAGGACACAAATTTGGATCAATGAAAGCTTTTACTTTAAGAGATCAAGTAATTTGTATTTAGGAGATTAAGCCACTATTTATTGATAGTTTTTAGATTCTTAGATGAAAAACTCACATCTTCAAATTTTTCATACATTCTTTGTAGGTTTATTGTTAGAGTTACCTAGTGTATGTTTCTCTCAACCACTAAAGCTAAACTTTCTATAAAGAAAAATCCAACCACTTATAGAGATGTCTTGGGATTTTCTCAGTATATAAAGTGAGAGCTTCCAATCCCAGTAAACCTTAAAGGCAAAAGCCCTATGATACAATTAAATATGGAAAATAAGCTAATCCCTGGAATCACAAGAGGGATCCTGGATGCTACAAAATAACTACCCCCACTCCTTAATAAGAACTAACTACCACAAAAGCACTATCTAAAAACTCCGGTAGTCTTTACTTAGCCCCAAAATGTTATGTAGCTTGTTCTGTGCTATAGTTTTCTTTTTGTATTAGGGCCAACATCTGAAAATGCTGAAGGCAGGAGTACACAAATATAGTCAATTTCAGAAGATCCTCAAAATTCTCTGAAATCAATACAATAAAAGTAGCCAACTGCTAAATGAGCAAGATTGAAATGCTCTGTGATTTCCTACATTATTAGTCTTAAACTTAAGGTCAACTTCACTCTTTCTAAAATTAGCCAAAATAAAATTTTTACACCTCAAAATGCAGATATGTAGAGTTAGAAAGCAGACAGTTTTGTATTGTTATGGCATTCTTCACAAAATTTTATTTGGCCAAAGACCATGTGATGGTTAATTTTATATGTCCACTTGACTGGCCATGGGATGCCCAAATATTTGGTCAAACAATGTTCTGCAGATGTCTGTGGAGGTGTTGTGGGACGAGGCTAACATTTCAACCAGTAGACTGAGTAAATAAAGCAAATCACCTTCCCTGATGTGGGTTGGCCTCATCTAATCAGTGGAAAGCCTGAGTAGGACAAACAGGCTGACCATCCCACAAGTAAGGTGGTGTTCCTCCTGCCTGCCTGCTCAAGCAGACATCGCTTTTTATTTTCTGCCTTCAGACTGAAACTGAAGCATTCGCTTTTCTTAAGTCGCAAGCCTGCCGATTTTTAAACTGGACTTGCAGTATTGGTTTTCCTGGGCCTCCAGCTTTCTGACTGCAGATCTTAAGATTTCTTAGCCTTGGTCTGAATGCTCCTAAGTAAATATTATTTTTTTTTATTAAAAAGAGATTTCTTTTTTTTTTTTTTTTTAAATTTTTTTTTTTCAACGTTTTTTATTTATTTTTGGGACAGAGAGAGACAGAGCATGAACGGGGGAGGGGCAGAGAGAGAGGGAGACACAGAATCGGAAACAGGCTCCAGGCTCCGAGCCATCAGCCCAGAGCCTGACGCGGGGCTCAAACTCACAGACCGCGAGATCGTGACCCGGCCGAAGTCGGACGCCCAACCGACTGCGCCACCCAGGCGCCCCAAAAAGAGATTTCTTAATCTCCATAATCATATGAGCCAATTCCTTATAATATAACACACACACACACACACACACACACACACACACACACACAGATTCTTTGCTCTGTTTCTCTGGAAGAAAACCTTAATACAGACCATAAAGAATATATATATTAAGTTCAATTAGAAAACATTAAGACCCTGACTTTTTTAAAAAGGCTATTGGAAACCTGAAATCTGTGATAACTCTGTAATGTACTGTTCTCAGAGGGAATTTGATAGCACAAGAGTTATTGTTTGAAAGCTACATAAAGGGCAAACATGACATATTACCCACAGTAGTTAAAATTTATAACAAAACATCCTGACAAAAGGAGATAAACAGCAATATATATTACATATCAAATTAGTCAAGAAAGTAGTGAAGTTGGTTTCTGAGGCTGTATTTCCTTGAAGAAGGGTGTCAGTACCTGATTTAGTCATATTTGGCAGTGTCAACAACACATACAATGCTGTCTAGGTTGGCATCGGGGAAAAATGATTGATCTGAAAGTAAGCAGAGGTTTTTACTTTAGTTAATATTTTAGTTATATTCTTAACTCAGTCTCTTACCTAGCTATTTGCAGTGTGTCGCATCATATTCCTCAAACAGGATTTGAAATCATAAATATTTTCAAGAATAAAATATTAAACTCTCAAACTGAACCAGATAATGATCTTAATAACATAATGAGTATCTGAGTTAAAAAAAAAAAACTAATAAGTTATTGGGGCAGAGAATGAAAAACTGTTCCCTGTGAATGCTTTGTCTGAGAAACAGAGAATGGACCTTCACTGTATGCAGTATAGGTAGAGTATATGTGCTGAGTGCTCCAAAAGAAAGGCAGTTAGGGGGCGCCTGGGTGGCTCAGTCAGTTCAGCATCCAGCTCTTGATTTGGGCTCAGGTCATGACCCCAGGGTTGTGGGATCAAGCCCCATGTCAGGCATGGTGCTGAGCGTGACGCTTGCTTAAGATTCTCTCTCTCTCTCTCTCTCTCTCTCTCTCTCTCTCTCCGTGTGTGTGTCCCTCTCCACTCCCCCAACTCTTACTCACTCTCTCTCTCTAAAAAAAAAAAAAAGGAGAAACGAAGAAAAAGAATGGCAGTCATTATACCCACCTGAGTGAGCCACTCCACATGCTTGAACTAACAGTAGCATGATTGGTATTCTTTTCTGCCTTACATAAAAATTTCATCAGCTTTTCATTAATTATGTGGTTATTATTCATTTTCCTTTAGTCACTTCGAGTTAATTTAAGCTACCTTGCAGGGGTAAAAATAGATAATATTTTAATATTTTAGTTTCACTATTTGGTTTTTTGAGCTCACAATTATTCTCTGGGATGAAATAATTCATCTTTATAAAATCTTATTTCCCTCAAATGTCATAATATTAAAAAAAAAATTAAGTGTGCCTTATAGCTTTAAGGATTAGGCAGTCTTTTTTTTCATAAATGTAGTTTTTAATGGTGTTTTTAAAGTCAATTTGCCTTCATGGTTTCTTTGTGAAGGCTAGTCCAAACATCTTTATGTCACACATAACTTGTGCTCCTTTGCATAAATTATGTTTATCATTCAACTTATTATGTATTTATTATTCCACATCATAGAAATTCTTCTTACTGTTTATTATTTATTTATTTATTTATTATTCCGCATTATGGAAATTCTTGGTTCCATAACACTTCACCTGTTTCTACAATTCACAGGTATTTTCTTTAAACAAATATAAACATAGTAATTATTTGCATAAAACCCTCTTTGAAATTACAATTGTAATAATTGGGAAAAAAATGTTAGATTTATGGTGGATTCTACTCCGATTCATGACCTCATTAGATTTTTTTTTATTTTATGAAAAAAAAGTCATAAGGAATCCCAACCCTCTTGCAAGAAACATTTTTTCCACAGGTCTCTCAAGGTTTTTTTTAGTATATAAAATTTATTTTACCTGGGTATGAGCATAAGATAGGCATACTTTTTAAATTTACTGTTTTGTTTCAACATCATACAAAAGTATGTTTCCACTTATATACATTTTTATACTTAAACTTTTAGTGTCTTGAAACTATGAAATATTAAGTGTTCAGCAAATATTCCATTAAATTTGGCACCATAATTCACTGAATCAGTTTTTATACAAACTTTACAACAGTTTTTATTCAAAACTTTACAACAGTTTGAATTCATTATTATAAGAAGCATATTCATGAAGATCTTCATGTATATCGATTCATAGATATTTAACATTTTTGACTATTTAAAAGAAATAAATTTTCAAAAGAGAGAGATTCTTTGGACAAAGTGTGCAAAGGTGTTAGATGTTTTGATATGAACTAGCAGATTACCTTTTAAAATATTACAAAAATCTACATCGTTACCCAGAACATATGTCAGTTTTTTAATAGCCAATAGTCAGAATTGGGAACTATAATTGCTTTTAAGTGTTATTTATTTAATAGATATAGAATAATGCTTCATTGCTTTTTAAATAATTTTGATATACATGAAAATTGAAATTTTCTATATTTGTTTACTAGCAATTATTTTACAGGAATTATATTTACTTAATATTTTTCCTATAATTAAAAAAAGTAACTCCTTATATGTTTGTGTTTGCCTACCATATATTCAGTGATATACTCCAAAATTGTCTTTTTAAATTTTATCTATGACATTTTATCATGTAGCTTTTAGTATTTATGGTCTTAATTTTTAATATTTTCTTTAATATGTCCTTTATGGATTGATAACTTAGACATTAATACTTATGCAAAGACATAAATTCTAGCTTTAATTTATTCAAAAACCAATATTGATTCAATGTTAAATTCTATTTTATCAGTTATTTTGCTCCATATATTATATTGGCATCACGGACAATAACTTTAAGATAGTAAATTATATGAAAGGAATTTGAACATTTGAAAAAGAACAGCATTTTACCAAATATTTTTAGAGCACATATATGATAGATATAAAGTGTTGCAACCTTTTAATTGAGGTTATGTTCTTAGAAATTGAATAAACACTCATTTCCACTCACTTGACAGATGTCAGAAGTGTTACTTCAAAGAACAAATTGAAATACTAAAAGAGCAATGCCAAAATTGAAGTTCCAACATTTTTTTCTGCCCAAATGACCCAACAGTACAATTGGGAAACGTGGATATTAGACAGGGAATCCTCCAGCAACTCTCAGAAGAAATGTGTACAAAGCGAGAGGAGAAAACTTGGTTGTAGTATCAACTAGATTTCATTTATTAATCTGTGTGAAATTTTGAAGAGATGGTGGACACAAAAATTTCTATTTCTTCTTTGTCTTTCTGCAACCTTGCAGAACTCAATTAACATCCTCCATTCAGGATAAAGGCTGGTGATGGCCCTACTAAACTACTAACTGAGGTTAGAGACAATAGTCCATGAGTAAGCTGCTTGCAGCCCAAACACAAAGCTAGTACCCTAAGGGGATAAGCCATGGAGACAAACAAGGACACAAAGATTAGTTCTTATGAAGTTGGGTCAAATGAAGAATGGCATAATTGTGTCAAGGAAGACATGAAAGGGAGACTTCCTAGATAAAGGATTTTATTAAGATCTGCAATCTCTATTATAATATTCCACAATTACCCATCAAGATTTCTTTTGTCAATGTATGAAAATAGAGGAAAATCAAAAGAAACAAAAGAAGACTCATTATATCAAAAGAGAAGAACTTAAATGAAACAAATTTTGTCATTACTTATTAAAGAATAAATCTAAAGGACTTTTAGATTTTTTATTTTATTTTTCTACTGTGTCTATGGGAGATGAAAGTGCCAATGATCTCCTTCTCATTTGGCTGAGAATACTAAGTATTTAAACCATTTAGCCATTTAAGATGTCAATTTAATGTTGTTAATATAAAAACATAGCTGAATAAGATTCAATCTTCACATGTTTTTCACAGATTGTAGCAAGAATTTCTAAAGTCTTGGGAGGTTCATAGGACCATAATACTCCTTTATTCAGAATGTATTATCAAGGGCACATGTATTTAACAGAGAACAGAACAAGTTAATAATAGTTATGAATATTCATATATGTATCCATTTTACACAAAAGAATAAAATTGATATTCTTGGGAAAGTTCTCATTTTAACATCTTACCATCTGAGATTATTTAAAACAAGTTTTATGATGCAAAAGAGTATCTCTCCCCAAATATGCAGAGAAACACTATACTTCATTATTTCTTGGACTCCTTTGTTAGTTATGCAAACCTGAATTTCTAAGGGAAGGATCTGGAATTCATTATTTAGCATTATAAGAAAGAAATCTTTCTATAGAACTCAATTTTACTGGAGGAAACAGAGAAAAGTCTGAGTCAGGTGTTAAGGATTTTATTTATAAGGTGTTTACTTTGTAAAGAACCTATAGCAATTTTCTTCCACAAGAACAAATGTAAATATTCAGATGACTAGTGAAACATAGTTCCTAAAAGAAGGAGAATGCATTATAAAGCAATCCAAACAGTATTTACTATGAAACTTAACAGTATACTGCATTGATATATGATGACCAAGCTTTTACAGAAAAGGAATAATTTGGGAAAGAAAAGAGTATTGGGATATAAAATATAATTATTAAATTAATAACCTAAATGCAACAAAAAAGAACCAATTAGATATGGCCATAAGCCAGATTCCCAAATTAAAAGGAAACAAGAGGAATTTTCTCAGGGAAAATAGGTGAAAAGATAGACTGAAAAAAAATATATGAAGTAGGTATTGAAATAGATATGGAGAGCAAACCTAAGTTATCCAATCTGTAAATAGTAGCATTACCAAAAGAGAAAAAAAAAAACCAGTGAAGACCAGAAAAAAAAAAAAAAACAAAAAAAAAACAAAAAAAAAACCAAAAACAATTATCAAAGAAATGATGGTATAAACTTAAGTTGTGGGGAAAGAAGAAAACACCATTACTTTTCATATTTGGAATTGTTCTGGTATATTATTGCTAACAAACTACCTTAAAGCTAACTGTTTTGTCATGGTCACAATTTTGTGGGTTTTAAATTTAGGCAGAATCAGTTAATCTTTCCCATGAAGATGGAGTACTCAGGTATGGTAGTTTGATTGGTTTTGAAGGCTTGACTTGGACCATATGTCTGGGGCTTTCAATCTGGGTGCTATAGGGGTTCCTCTCTGCTTCATGTAGCATCTGTTGGGGCTGGTGTGTGCAATACAGCTTTGTCATATGCCTGAACAGTCTTGGGACTGAGAAAGCTGAAAGAGGTAAGGTGGCGTTACTCCAGCATCTCCATCTCTCTCCATATGACCTTTCCTGGGGACTAACATGGCTTCCTCTTTGCATGGTGATCTCTGGTTAGTTGGGCTTCTGATCTGACAGTTTGGCCTTACCTTTTATAAAAAGCCTGGGTAGAAGTTACAAGGTTTCCTATTACCTAGTCTCAGAAGTGCCATCATTTCTGCATATTCTATTCATCATATAATTTAGTAGGCAAAGACAGATTCAAAGATAATAAGACAATTCTGAAAGGCAGAAGTAACAAATAATCTATGCCTAACTTTATCGCAGAAGCTTTCATTTTTCATAGCTACATTAATGAATTTCTTCTAGAAGAATATCTGAATTTGAAAAATAAAGAGTTAATATAAGCACTCAGTAAAGAAAGAAAAATCTAAACATTCAAGAAAAAGAATATAATTCTTGCTTTTCCACAGCAACAAAGAGAGGAGAATATAATTAGTCATGATAGTAGTTTTGAAGAAACAATATTAACAAACAGTCTCTTATTCATATCCAAATCATTTTTCAAATGTAAGATCAAAAGACAGATACTTTTCAATATTCAAAGATTTACCAAGGAAGGAGCCAAGACGGTAGAACAGCATGGAAGTGTTTTGTGTGTATCACACCCATGAACTACAGCCAGACCAACACTAAACCATCCTACACACCTAGAAAACTGACTGGAGGATTAACACAACAATCTGCACAAACTGAACCAGAGAATTCAGCAGGTACACGGAGTGCAGAGGTGAACTTGGGGAGCAAGAAGACACAGGAAGGGAGGTGCTTTTGTGAGCGGAGAGAGGTTGGAGACTGGGGGGGAGGGGAGAATACAGGAAAAGCACCTTTCCCCAAAAGCAGCTGGAGAGAAAGTTGAAAATTAGAAACAGCCACAGGGGCTAAACTAAAAAGGGAGAAAGGAGAAAGGAGAAAGAAGATGGTTTAAATTCCATTAAGACTGTAAATTAAGGGAAGCACAAAGGCTGCAACTCCACAACTCCATACCTGGAGGTGCTCTGGTGGGAAGGGCGAATCCCCAAGAATGGAGTGGGGTCCGGGAGGTTCTTCAGCCACAGAGGGAAAGCAGTTCCACTGCTGGAAGGACATTTGTTAGAGACTGTTGAAGCCACCTGGTCTCAGCAGACCCCAGAAAATGGCCACATTTGCTGGTGCTGGAACAAGGTCATTAAGGGTGAAGTCTGGTGCCATATGTGTGTTGTGATTTTCCATAATCTCTAAAATGCTGCTGCTACACTATCTTGCGAACTTTTTCTGGGGCAGATTGGCACCTGGCCAAAATCTTGTGGCACGGGTAGCAGCAGGGTCCAGCAAGCGTTCCTGGGTGCAAGCAACATTCAGCCATTGCTCATTCGGCCATTGCTCAGTGAGACTCTCCCTCAGAGGGCCAGAACGGGTCAAAGCCACAGTCCTTCAGAAGTAAGGGGCTGGGGAAAACAGCTGCATCTGAGACAAAACTCAGGAGAGAGGTACTGCCTGGGGCCTGGTCACGAACAGTGAAAAAACAGGGAGTGGACGAAAGCTGAAGACAGAGGACGGGTGCGCGATTGCTGATCTGGGAGAACAGAGTTCCGATACTAGAGACTGGGTAGCTGGGTGGTGCCATTTTCACCGCTCCCATGCAAACGCACCTACAAGCGCCACAACACTCGACCCCAGTAGGCTAGCAGCACCATCTAGTGGAGAATGAAGCCGTTACACTAAGCGCCACCCCCTCAACTGGGCCAACCTTGCTCTCCAAGACACAAGTTTTACCACCTACTTAGTTTATGGACTAGAAAGCGCTACATAGTCTGACTTCTAGGGAAAAACGAATTCCAGTCCTACTTCAATCTGTTAGCAGGTCCATGTATCAATTTTCGTTCTTTCTTTTTTTTTCTTTTCCTCTTTTACACTTCTTTTCTTTTTCTTAAATATAGAAAGAGAAAAATTCATTTTTACTTTCAATTTTTATTAAAAATATTTTTCATTAATTTTTACAATATTTTTTACTGTTGTGTATATTTTTTCAAATTCTATTTTACTTCCATCATTTTATTTTAGTCTACTTCAGTGTATTCACCTTTTCAAATTTTCAAATTATTTCCTTTTTGACTTTTTCTTTTTTTTCTCTTTTTTGTTTCTATTCTTTTTCTTGAAGGCAGAAAGAGAAAAACTTCATTTTTACTTTCAATTTTTATTAAAAATATTTTTCTTCAATATTTACTACTATATTTTTGCTTTTATGTAAATTTTCTCAAAATCTATTTTACTTCCATAATTTTATCTTAGTCTACTACAGTGTATTCACTTTTTCAAATTTTCAAAGGAATTCCTTTTTTTTCTCTTTTTTCTCTTTTTCTTTTCTTTTTTCTTGAATACAGAAAGAGAAAAAAATAATTTTTATTTCTAATTTGTATTAAAATATTTTTCTTTAATTTTTTTCTATTATATTCTGTACTTTTGCGTAAATTTTTTTCAAATTCCATTATTCTACCATCATCTCATTTTAGCCTACTTCAGTGTATTCATTTTTTTCAAATTCTCAAATTATTTCCTTCCCTCCCTTTTTTTCTCTAATCTGTCAAATGACCTTCAATACGCAGACAAAAACATACCTAAAATCTAGCATCATTTATTGGATTTGTGTGTGTGTGTTTATTTTTTTAGTTTTAATATTTTTTATTTTAATTTTATTTAATTTTAATTTTTCTACCTCAATAATTCCTTTTCTCCCTTCAAAATGACAAAATGAAGGAATTCACCCCCAAAGAAAGAGGATGAAGAAACGACAGCCAGGGATTTAACCAACATAGATACAAGTGAGATGTCTGAACCAGAATTTAAAATCACAATAATAAGAATACTAGCTGGAGTCGAAAATAGGTTAGAATGCCTTTATGCAGAGATAAAAGAAGTAAAAAATAGAATGAAATTAAAAATGCTATAACTGAGCTGCAATCATGGATGGATGCATCCGCGCCAAGGATGGATGAAGCAGAACAGAGAATCAGCGATATAGAGGACAAACTTATAGAGAATAATGAAGCAGAAAAAAAGAGGGAGATTAAAGCAACAGACCATGATTTAAGAATTAGAGAAATCAGTGACTCATAAAAAAGCAACAACATCAGAATCATAGGGGTCCCAGAAGAGGAAGAGAGAGAAATAGGGGTACAAAGGTTATGTGAGCAAATCATGGCAAAAAACTTTCCTAACCTGGGGAAATACACAGACATCAAAATCCAGGAAGCACAGAGGAGCCCCATTAGATTCAACAAAATCCGACCATCCACAAGGCATATCATAGTCAAATTCACAAAATACTCAGGCAAGGGGAGAATCATGAAAGCAGCAAGGGAAAGAAGTCCCTAACCTACAAGGGAAGACAGATCAGGTTTGCAGCAGACCTATCCACAGAAACTTGGCAGGCCAGAAAGGAGTGGCAGGATATATTCAGTGTGCTGAATCCGAAAAATTTGCAGCCAAGAATTCTTTATCCAGCAAAGCTGCCATTCAACATAGAATGAGAGATTAAAAGTTTCCCAGACAAACAAACATTAAAGGAGTTTGTGACCACTAAACCAGCCCTGCAAGAAATTTTAAGGGGGACTCTCTGAGGGGAGAAAATATTCTGAACATTTCATCCTAAAGCAACAGAATATACATTCTTCTGCAGTGCACATGGAACGTTCTTCAGAATAGACCATATACTGGGACACAAATGAGCCCTAAGTAATTTCAAAAAGATCAAGATCATACGGTGTATATTTTCAGACCACAAAGCTATGAAACTCAAAATCAACTACAAGAAAAAATTTGTAAAGGTAACAAATACTTGGATACTGAAGAACATCCTACTAAAAAAATGAATGGGCTAACCAAGCAGTTAAAGAGGAAATTAAAAAGTAAATGGAAGTCAATGAAAATGATAACACCACAACCCCAAACCTCTAGGACGCAGCAAAGGCAATCACAAGAGGAAAGTATATAGCAATACATGCCTTCCTAAAGAAGGAATAAAGATCTCAGATACACAACCTAACTTTACGCCTTAAGGAGCTAGAAAAAGAACAGCAAATAAAACCCAAAACCAGCAGAAGACAGGAAATAACAAAGATTAGAGCAGAAATTAATGCTATCAAAACCAAAAAACAAAAACAAAAACAGTAGAACAGATCAATGAAACCAGAAGCTGGTTCTTTGAAAGAATTAACAAAATTGATAAACCACTAGCCAGTTTGATCAAAAAGAAAAAGGAAAGGACCCAAATAAATAAAATCAAGAATGAAAGAAGAGAGGTCACAACCAACACAGCAGAAATAAAAACAATAATAAGAGAATATTATGAGCAATTATATGCCAATAAAATGGGCAATCTGGAAGAAATGAACAAATTCCTAGAAACATACACACTACCAAAACTGAAACAGGAAGAAATAGAAAATTTGAACAGACCCATAACCAGTAAGGAAATTGAATTAGTAATAAAAAAATCTCCCAAAAAACAAGAGTCCAGGGTGAGATGGCTCTCCAGGGGAATTCTACCAAACATTTAAGGAAGAGTTAACACCTATTCTCTTGGAGGTGTCCAAAAAATATAAATGGAAGGGAAACTTCCAAACTCTTTCTATGAAGCCAACATTACCTTGATTCCAAAACCAGATAGAGACCCCACTAAAAAGACCAATTTCCCTGATGAACACAGATGCAAAAATCCTCAACAAGATATTAGCCAACTGGCTCCAACAATACATTAAAGAAATTATTCACCACGACCAAGTGGGATTTATACCTGGGATGCAGGGCTGGTTCAATATCTGCAAAACAATTAACGTGATTCATCACATCAATAAAAGAAAGGACAAGAACCATATGACCCTCTCAATAGTTGCAGAGAAAGCATTTGACAAAATACAGTATCCTTTCTTGATAAAAACCCTCAATAAAGTAGGGATAGAAGAATACCTCATGATAATAAAAAGCCATATATGAAGGACCCAATGCTAATATCATCCTCAATGGGGAAAAACTGAGAGCTTTCCCCCTAAAGTCAGGAGCAAGACAGGGATGTCCACTCTCACCACTGTTATTCAATGTAGTATTGGAAGTCTTAGCCTCTGCAATCAGACAACACTAAGAAATAAAAGGCATCCAAATTGGCCAGGAGGAGATCAAACTTCCACTCTTTGCAGATGACATGATACTCTATATGGAAAACCCAAAAGATTCCACCAAAAACCTCTAGAATTGATTCATGAATTCAGCAAAGTTGCAGGATATAAAATCAACGCACAGAAATCCGGTTGCATTCCAATTACACCAACAATGAAGCCACAGAAAGAGAAATCAAAGAATCGATCCCATTTACAGTTGCACCAAAAAACATAAAATACCTAGGAATAAATCTAACCAAAGAGGTGAAAAATCTATACATTGAAAACTATGGAAAGCTTATGAAAGAAATTGAAGAAGACACAAAAAATCATTCCATGCTCCTGGATAGGAAGAACAAATATTGTTACAATGTCAATACTACCCAAAGCAATCTACATATTCAATGCAATCCCTATCAAAGTAACACCAGCATTCTTCACAGAGCTAGAACAAATATGGAACCAGAAAAGACCCCAAATAGCCAAAGCAATCTTGAAAAGGAAAACCAAAGCAGGAGGCATCACAATCCCAGACTTCAAGCTATACTACAAAGCTGTAATCATCAAGACAGTATGGTACTGGCACAAGAACAGACACTCAGATCAATGGAACAGAATAGAGAGCCCAGAAATGGACCCACAAACAGATGGCCAACTAATCTTTGACAAAGCAGGAAAGAATATCCAATGGAATAAAGACAGTCTCTTCAGCAAGTGGTGCTGGGAAAACTGGACAGTGACATGCAGAAGAATGAACCTGGACCACTCTCTTAGACCATACACAAAAATAAACTCAAAATGGATTAAAGACAAGAAGCCATCAAAATCCTCGAGGAGAAAGCAGGCAAAAAGCTCTTTGATCTTGGCCGCAGCAACTTCTTACTCAACACGTCTCCGGAGGCAAGGGAAACAAAAGCAAAAATGAACTACTGGGACCTCATCAAAATAAAAATCTTCTGCACAGCAAAGGAAACAATCAGCAAAACTAAAAGGCAACCGACAGAATGGGAGAAGATAATTGCAAAAGACATATCAAATAGAGGGTTAGTATCCAACATCTATAAAGAACTTATCAAACTCAACACCCAAAAAGCAAATAATCCAGTGAAGAAATGAGCAAAAGACATGAAGAGACAGTTCTCCAAAGAAAACATCCAGATGGTCAACTGACACATGAAAAAATGCTCAACATCACTCATCATCAGGGAAATACAAATCAAAACCACAATGAGGGGCGCCTGGGTGGCGCAGTCGGTTAAGCGTCCGACTTCAGCCAGGTCACGATCTCGCGGTCCATGAGTTCGAGCCCCGCGTCGGGCTCTGGGCTGATGGCTCAGAGCCTGGAGCCTGTTTCCGATTCTGTGTCTCCCTCTCTCTCTGCCCCTCCCCCTTTCATGCTCTGTCTCTCTCTGTCCCAAAAATAAATAAAAAACATTGAAAAAAAATTAAAAAAAAAAAAAAAAAAAAAAAAACACAATGAGATACCACCTGACACCTGTCAGAATGGCTAACATTAACAACTCACACAACAACAGATGTTGGTGAGGATGCAGAGAAAGAGGATCTCTTTTGCAATGTTGGTGGCAATGCAAGCTGGTGCAGCCACTCTGGAAAACAGTATGGAAGTTCCTCAAAAAACTAAAAATAGAACTACCCTATGACCCAGCAATTGCACTACTAAGCATCTATCCAAGGGATACAGGTATGCTGTTTCAAACATGCACCCCAATGTTTATAGCAACACTATCAATAATATCTAAAGTATGGAAAGAGCCCAAATGTCCTCTGATGGACTAATGGATAAAGAAGATGTGGTATATATATACAATGGAGTATCACTCGGAAATCAAAAAGAATGAAATCTTGCCATTTGCAACTACATGGATGGAACTGGAGGGTATTATGCTAAGTGAAATTACTCAGCCAGAGAAAGATAAAAATCATATGACTTCACTCATATGAGGATTTTAAGAGACAAAACAGATGAATATAAGGGAAGGGAATCAAAAAGAATATAAAAACAGGGAGGGGGACAAACCAGAAGAGACTCCTAATAAATATGGAGAACAAACTGAGGGTTACCAGAGGGGTTGTGGGAGGGGGAATGGGCTAAATGGGTAAGGGGCACTAAGGAATCTACTCCTGAAAGCACTGTTGCACTATATGCTAACTAATTTGGATGTAAATTTGAAAAAGTAAAAAATAAAATAAAATAAAAGGTTTACCAAAAATGCCAACAAGATAACTTTTCTAAAAATTGTGAGAAATGAAACCCTTATTTTTAAGTTAAATCTAAGTGATTATTAATGTAAGAATTAATATAACTGTGTGTCTCAGTTGGTTAAGCGTCCTACTCTTGACATTGGCTCAGGTCATGATCTCAAGGTTCATGAGATGGAACCCTGTGTAGGGCTCTGTGCTGACAATACAGAGCCTGCTTGGGATTCTCACTCCCTCTCTCTGCCCCTCCCGACTCACACATTCTCTCAAAATAAATCATTTTTTTAAAAGAAAGCAGTGTTTAAAAATATTAATCATGTTGTAAATAATGATAACAATCTGAATTAAACCTTTTAGATTTTTAAAATAAAGTCTGGAAAGTGGAAGGACAATAAGGCAAGAAAATAGAAAATTATGTTACTGAGATATTATTTCAATATCTATGTATTATTTCATTTTTATTCTTAATGGTATTTAGGTATTGAGATTCAAATTTTTCTAGTTTTCTGTTTTTATTGAGGCAATCACTTTAGAACAAAAATTGGAATCAATTCCAAAAGAACAGAAGAAAGGAAACAAAAACAATGGCTTGAGGAGAATTAAATACACACACATTATAAAACCTTATATCTGGAATAAAATACCCAACTTTTGGTTATCTTGATAAAAAAAGAATGGGTTAAATGGTCAAACTACCAGGTATGAATTAGTTATATCAGGGACACTTAAAACAAATGACTCAAAAAATCCCAAAATAAAGAACTGAGCAAATTCAGTTTTAAAGAAGTCAGTTAGAGGTGCCTGGGTGGCTCAGTTGGTTAGGCATCTGACTTCAGCTCAGTTTCTAATCTCATGGTTCGACTTCAGCTCAGGTTCTGATCTCATGGTTCCTAGGGTTGGCCCCACATCCGTCTCCTTGCTGACAGCTCCGAGCCTGGAGCCTGCTTTAAATTCTATGTCTCCCTCTCTCTCTGCTCCTCCCCTGCTCATGCTATGTCTCTCTGTCTCTTAAAAATAAATAAACAAAAACAGTTTTCAAAGAGGCAGGGATATTAATAATATCTGAAGAACAAAAAAATTAAGACAAAAAAATTACAAGGAAAACAACCCAGTTATTTTAAATTGATGTCAGTATGCAAATGAAAGTATGAAGTCCTATATATATATACGTAGCAAAATATATAAGACAGAAACTCTTAGAAATCCAAAAACCTGTGTATTGAGGCAGTATCCTTTAACATGTATTTTTTAGACTAAGATATTTTGAAGTATAAAAAAGATAAAAATTATATAGTAAATCTAAATAATGCAATTCATAATGCTTCGATGACTAACTTCCTAAAATACAGGCCATGTACTATATACTTAATATCTATACTTAAATATACAGAAAAATTTATATCTCTTTTCAAATAATCACTTTTAATATAATCCCCAAAGGAGAAATTTACAACCAAACCTGTAACAAAAATCAGATAAATGTGAAAAATAAAAAAAAGAAACAAATAAATAGTAATTATGTAGAAATTATTAAAGGTTATTTTAATTGTGAGTTTCTAATTGGTTCAAATTTAGGTGATTAATAGGCATCTTGGCATTATTGTAAAATTTTGAGTAATGGTGCACATGTGTGTATATTTTTTGGAGAAGAGGCCTGATGACTCTCACAAAGTCAATGACAATGATTCCTACACATATACAAGCATTACACCTTCAAATAACCCTCATTTCAAAAAAGAGATACAAAATTGCTAATACAAATGATTTGTAAATTAACAAAACTCTGCCATTTAACAAAACTTATGAAATGTGGCCAAAGCTGTATTTCTGGAAATTTAAAGTAATAAATATTTATATTTATCAAATCAAAAGATTGATTTTATGTAGCTTTGTGAGTTGTTGGCAAAGTATATTGATTTTCAAAGACAAGTAGGCAGAAGTTATTAATGAAAGCAGTTATATGTTAAATTAGACACTAAAAAATAACAGTGGAATTTATAAATAAAAACCATGAGTTGTGTTTTGAAATCCTAATAAATTAAGCAAATCTTTAGCAATTCTAATCTAAGGGGAAAAAATGAATAAAATTATATGCATAACATAATAAATTATTAACAAATCATAATCACAGATTCAAAAGACATTCTATAAATTGGAATGCTGTATGTAACTTTAGTTTTAATTTTGCCATTTTAATTAAATGGACATATTCAAAAAATAATAATATAAATTGTGAAGGCTTATTCAAAAAGAGATAACAAATATGCATAGATAATTATGAATTAAAATTAAAAACTTCCCAAAGAACTAAACTCTATTAAGTATTAAATATGTTTTAAGAACTGAGTGTTAAGTAAAGTTTATGTTATTTAATTCCTTCCAGAGTATAAATGTGTACTTTTTTTGAAGAAACCGGCAATATCAAGATCTAAAATAAGAAAAAATAAACTAGAGATAACGTCTCTCATTAATTATATATATAAATATCTTAAATAAATTATTAGTTGTATCCAGCTATGTATTATTTGTACATCATGCCCAAGTAAAGTTTATATGGGGAATGTAATTATGATTATACATGAGATAATTTATTAACAAATCTCACCCCATTAATACAATAAAGGTGAAAATGGGGGCGCCTAGGTGGTTCAGTCGGTTGGTTTTCCTCTCTGGTCATGATCTCATGGTTTGTGAATTCGCGCCCCACGTCTGGTTCCATGCTGCCAGTGTGGAGCCTGCTTGGGATTCTCTCTCTCCCTCTCTCTCTGCCCCTCCCCTGCTTCTGTGCTCTGCCTCTCTCTCTCTGTCTGAAAAATAAATAAATAAACTTTAAAAAAATTGAAAATGCATATGATAATTTTATGGGTAGTGAGAAGGCATCATACCAGAAACTTATTGTGACCCTCCTACCTGCGTATCTTTTTACTCCAAATCTGGTAAGCATTTGTGTGTGGAGAAAACTTGACAGACCTTGCCTCAGCTACACCATCTATCTCTGGCTTTCTGCCCAGGGCTTCTTTACTGCCAGGAATGGGAGGTCTTTTCTGACACATACAGGAGATTGGAACTGCAGTGGAGTTAGCTGTCTATAGGTCACAACTTGACAAACTAGGGGTTCACAGAGATGGGAGGACAAATACTTCTCTTTTCTGTTTCTCAGAAAGGCAATTCTAATGGAAATTCTACACAACTCCTCTGATGATCTCCAACAGGATTGAACTTCAGTTGCTCAAGATGTTGGACCAGCTCAATAACAAGCACATTACATTTTGAACATTCCAGGGACCTGCTCCTACACCTTGGGATCACAGTATCTATAAGGATTTTGCTGATGAAGAGGGATCTGACATTTTTGTTGTTTTTGTTTTAAGTTTATTTATTAATTTTGAGACAGAGAGAGAGTAGGGGAGGGGCAGAGAGAGACAGGGAAAGACAGAATCTCAAGGATTCTGATGCAGGGCTCAAACTCACAGACCCAGAGATCATGACCTGAGCCAAGATCAAGTGTCAGATGTTTAACCAACTGAACCACCCAGTGCCCCAGATTTGACATTTTTGAAAAATTCAGGGGCGCCTGGGTGGCTCAGTTGGTTAAGCATCCGACTTCAGCTCAGGTCATGATCTCACAGCTTGTTAGTTCAGCTCAGAGCCTGGAGCTGCTCTGGATTCTGTGTCTCTCTCTTTCTCTGCCTCTCCCCTGCTCTCTCTCTCTCTCTCTCGCTCTCTCTCTCTCAAAAATAAATAATAGAACTACAAAATTTTTTTTTTAATTACCTTTGAAAAATTCAGTTGTGGCTATACTTTGCAGCTATTAAAGAAGTAAAAAAAAATGCAACCCAAAGAACTTGCCAATTCAAAAAAATTGGATTCGCTAAGCTTATTATTGAAGGAGGGGAAAAAAAGGAAAAAGAGAAACAGAATCCTTGAAAGTAGCTCGCAATGGCTGCAAAGGTGGAGTGAATTTTTTCTCTGTTTTAAGAAATTAAAGTTCCAGTTGTCATACATCATTGTACTCCCAATCAACAGTCAATACCTGTTCGATTTGCATCAGCAGTTACAGTAAGTTTACTCTGACATGATTTTTGTAATTCTTTATCAGTACCTCCTAGGGCTACCCCTAACAGTGCATCTTCTTGACAGTGCATATAGTTTAGTCACAGTCTTAAACATTCCTCAGTAAGATTAAATTAAATTCAATTTCTCACAAGCATTCCAACTTTTGATGCCACTTACAGTATCAGATTTTTTGCATGGCAAAAATTAACTTGCATGGCAGTGTTAATTTCTTTTTGAGCTTTTCTTAATTTGTATATAGCCAACAAGTACAAATGTATGCATAACATAGATATGAAAGCAATGATTAATGTTACAATAGGGTGAATTATAAAGTTAAGGATCTTAGCTTTAGATTAATAGTTTTTGAAAATAGCCAGCAATACACAGTTAAAGCAGATTCTTGGTAGCTGTGTGTAAGGATTCTCCTTAATTCTACAAAAACTTTACAAATTATTGATATGTTTTGTAGCTTATTTTTTTCCAAGTGCTTTACCAGTTTGATAACTATTCTTCAGCTCCTTTCATTTTTTCCCAGTAGGTGCCTAATGCATAATTAACACTAGGGACTTGGTAGTCTAAGGTTTTGAGTTGGATTTTTTCTTCCTAGGTCAATATATTTTTTTGTGAATATCCATTATCATATGTCATATTATTCTTACAGGTTAAACTAGAATCAGTAGAAGTAGTACCGCTATCCTCATACAGTGTTTCTAATATAAGATATATATAGTACAGCAGGTCTGTTATCCATTATTAAAGTTTAATTAGGGGGCATTCATTATAAGATACATGGAGAATTGTTAAGTTGTAAGGAATAGGGTTCAGTTTTCCCCATCCAATTGGCCACTTCTCTTATTTTTCAATGTCAGTGTTTGAATCAAAGTCAATGCAGAGTCTCCCTGAATGACAGGTACTCATCTAAACATATTTGTTCCATATCAGTAAAGAAGAAAGCTTAACCCCTTTTCGTCAATATAGGCTAGTTTTTTTTTTTAGCAATTTCGACCTGTGTGCACCAAATGTCAGCTCTTGTATGTATAATTTGAGCAACATTTCTCACCATTGTTTATTCTCTCTGTAAAAGCCCCATGCCCAATACTTAACTGTTCTCATCTGTCAGTAAAATCTTTAGTAGTTCAGTATAGTAAGTAAATCTTTTAGAGATTGAATAGCTATTGATATATGGTTATACAGGTGAGGGACCGTGACACTGCTCTAGCAATCTTTTGTTGCAACAAAATTGAATTCAAAGCTGTCCAATTCCAAATGCTTCTCCAATTCCATCCGACTGTACATTTGCCAGGTTAGATTAGGCCAGCTGCATTATGGCTCCACCCTGTTTGCATCTGAATTCAGTATTGTTAACGATGGTCTCTATGCTGTACAATAAGATCTGTAGGACTAATTACTCCTGCATAACTGAAACTCTGCACACTTTGACTGATGCTTTCCTGTTTCCTCCTCCCCTTGACCCTGGCCACCACTATTCTACTGTTTCTATGAGTTTGACAAGTTTAGACTCCTCGTTTAAATGGGATAATGTACTATTTGTCTTCAGTTATCTGGCTGATTTCACTTAGAACAATACCCTCCAGGTCCATCCAGGTTGTCACAAATGGCAAAATTCCCTTATTTTTTGAGACTGAATAGTATTCTATTGTATATATACCAGAAATCTTTATCCATTCATCAACTGAGGGACATGTCTTGGATATTGTGAATAATGTTGCATTGAACATGTAGTGCAGATACATTATTTTTAAAATTATTATTACTCTCTCCACATCCTTTTCTCCTCTTCCAGGGTTTTTATTACACAGAAATATTACTTCAACTCTTGCCACCCATATTCCTGAAAATATTTATTTCTTTATCCGTTTTTTTTTTTTTTTTTTTTTTTGCAGATTTCATTGCTATGATATTCCAGCTTCCTGCTCTGAAGTGGTAATAGACAGTGATCCTCAAAATGTCTAATGTGGCACCTCTAACAATGGGTATCTTCCATCAGTGGCATATATTGGAGTGCATAAAATACATCCTGATTCTAGGGGCGCCTGGGTGGCTCAGTCGGTTAAGCCTCCGACTTCGGCTCAGGTCATGATCTTACGGTCTGTGATTTCGAGCCCCACCTTGGGCTCTGTGCTGACAGCTCAGAGCCTGGAGCCTGCTTCAGATTCTGTGTCTCCCTCTCTCTCTGACCCTCCCCCATTCATGCTCTGTCTTTCTCTGTCTCAAAAATAAATAAACATTAAAACAATACATCCTCATTCTATAGCATCTCTAGACTGTGTTCAGTGAAAGAAGTCAGAAGCCTTTCCTGTTTTGCCATCTTCTCTTAAATACAAAATCGACAACATTTATTTCCTTGCTCATCAATTTTGTGCTATGCAGTTTTTCTTATATGAACAAAAACAAATAAATAAAATATACATAGCATATTTAAAACTAATTTGCAGCTGCCATATCTCTTGTTTCAAATGTTAACTTCAATTTCAAACAATTTGATTCTAATTTTGGATATTTTTTTCCTAAAAGTGTATGTAAATTTATATTAATTTATCTTAATTCTGAATAACTGGAGACACTATGTTCTTAACATAGAAAGGAGATACTAAATGTCTATCCAAATCGTTTTTGACATAATTTGCTTTCAATTCTACTCATAAAATGTGTCAAGATATATTTTTCTCCTGCTACTAGTACCTTGGGAAACATTAATCTCAGAATAATTGAGAAACACTGGCTAAGCTGTTAATTTTAAATGACACATTAGTAACTGTCATTTAAATTGATAGGTAGAGCTATAATTGAGAGTAATAGTAAAAAGGTAACTTCCTTATCATTGAATATTTAGTGATTATTAAATTACTTATCTAATGCAACCTTGAGCCTTGTGGTTGCTTAAAAGAAGATATCTGAATCTTATAACAATAAAAGTAGACATTTTGTTAAATCGATTTTTAACATTTGGGGGAGCAATACTTCATCTTTTATGTTAAGTGTTGCATCCAGATCTGGAGACTAAATATCTTTCCCAGAAAACCTGTTATGCAATGTGACTTGTCCTGAAATCCATAACTAGTTAATCATAAGTCCTGGGAAATCTGAAGAAAAAAATTAAGTAACAAGGATGTTAAAACATGCACCTGTCTGCATAGGTATGTTAAACAGATTCTGTTTCTGTGAAAAGCAGTTATTTCAGTAATGTAGATATTGTGAGGAGAAGTGTAGTTAACTTTAATTCATTGATTTCATAATGTAATTATTTTATGTAAAATGCTGTGTGTGTGGAGAGAGAGAGAGAGAGAGAGAGAGAGAAATTAATATTGAGAGAGAATTTTTAATTTATTGGAAAAAACTGCATTCTTTCAGGTTTTCTTTTTTTAGTGTTTATTTATTTTTGACAGAGAGAGAGAGAGAGAAAGCATGAACGGGGAAGGGGCAGAGAGAAAGAGGGAGACACAGAATCCAAAGCAGACTCCAGGCTCTGAGCTGTCAGCACAGAGCCCGACAATGGGCTCAAACTCACAGACCACAAGATCATGACCTGAGCCGAAGTCAGACGCTCAACCGACTGAGCCACCCAGGCGTCCCTCATTCTTTCAGGTTTTCTTATGGAATGACAGCAGGTTAATTTCCAAAAGGGAAAGCACTCATTGTATTGCAATGATAAGAATCTAATGATAATATTTCTGATATTCAAACAGAAATTTTGAGTAAACACTTGGTACTTCCCCAAACTAAAACACTTTGAGTATATATTTCATATATATTTCTTAAATGATCTCTCGCATGAAAAATATCTAAAGTTTCAGTCCATCTTTGTAAATTAAAGAGATACATTGTAAATTATCATTTCATTTTTCCATGTATAAAAAGAACATCTTCCTCTTAGAAGACAAAGCATTAATGATCACACAAGAATATGCTTGTGATTTCAGCAGTTCAGTAGACCTTACATGTTAACAATTTTTCTAATTAGGAGTTTTTAAAGATTCTCAATTATTTATAAGATTGCAATATTTGGGGCACCTGGATGGCTCCATCAGTTGAGCGTCCAACTTTTGGTTTTGAATCAGGTCATGATCTCAGGGTCGTGGGATTGAGCCCTGTGTTGGGATCCACACAGAGCATGGACTCTGCTTAAGATTCCCACTCTCTCTCTCTCTCTCTCTCTTGCTTTCTCTCTCTACCCCTCTCCCCCACTAACACTCTCTGTCTCTTAAAAAAACAAGAGTGTAATATTTAATTGCATAACGAAAAGGACCTATGATAATGATTGAATTGTTTCTTCAATAGAAAGTGAAATTTTATTTGAGGCATTCTAATTTAAAGATCAAATTTGCTCAGGGAGTGAAAAAAAATTTTAACACTTGATTAATTCTTTCTTTTCTCTACTATATTTACTCATGCCAATGTTTATTTTTTAGATGGAATATAAATTTGTAGAATTATTTGTATAATTGAAAGAATTTCTGAAGTACACATTTCTTTCCTCCAAAGATTTCTTTGGTCAGAGCATAACTACCTCTTTCTACAATGCTATTTAAGTATATAACACACCTAAATTATACACTTGGCCATCATCCTTAACGTATATTTCCCATTATAATTATGATATAAATAATTCCATTCAAATTAACATTTTCTAACTCTCAAGTATGAGGCACTATTTAGGCACTGCTCTAAATACCAAAGTGCCAATGACAGAGACCCTGATCTCAAAGGCAAAATAAAATGAAAGCTCCCTGCTCCAGATTACATTAGCTCATTTGCTTCTCTTTCCTTTCTTTTCCTTTATATTCCCTTTCCCTTTTGTATCCTTATTTCTTTTCCTCCCCTTTCCTTCCTTTCTTTTGTTCATTGAATATATAAGTCCCTAGATAAAACAAAAATGCATGAAGAATTTTTCTCTGTGCAATAAAATGTAATATAAACTTTAAGGTTGTTTCCTTTGGTGGTCTCATTACAAGTGTACTGGAAGCTGCATTTTGCAACTGAGTAAATTAGAACCAAAGAGATAACTAACTTATAAATTCCTCACACAGCAAATAAAATATTTTATCACTTTTACCACAGCATGGTGAAAGCACCACCCATTGTTATATTAAGTCAGGTAGTTAATTAATAAATGCTTGTTAAAAGTGAAGGTCTGTACTATTTAGTTTTTAATTAATATCTAAGTAATTATAATATTTCCAAATATTGAGACACACGGACAATTCAAAATATAAGAACGGCTCTGAACTATATACATTTTAGATAGCATGGTTCTCTTTGCAATGGAGAATAAGTATTTAGCTTCAAAAGGTGCCTTTGATAAAAGAATATACAGCTGAGAATAATGGATATTAAGTGTGAATTCGTACATTTGATATTAGGTCTTCATTCATCTCTGTTAAGTAGAAGAAACAGCTCATAGTCCAAAAAATATTTGTGCCTTTTTTTTCCATATTGGTGTTAACTGTTGCTAAGAGTCATCTGTTCAGACAGGTGCTACAATTTCAAGATTCCTTTGAAGCTACGTGGAACCATCTGACTAGTCTCCACCCCTAGAATAAGAAAAGAGACATATATCACCTCCAAGTCAAATTGGATGAGAAGAAGTTATTCATTCTCCATCATTTCTTCCCTTGTGAACTAACTGGCAGAATAAGATAGTGTCTCCTGGACTAATCTCTAAATGATAGGAGAGAAAACTTACCCAACCCCTAATCAAGAACACTTTTATTACACAGCTGTATGAAAAAGAAGTTTTTATTGTAAAAGTCACTAATATTTTCAATGTGTTAGTTATCAGAGGTAATGTTAGCTCACCTAATACAAGTTGCTTCCTTCACAAGCTCTGTGGTCACCTTTGTCTCTTGATGTATGTGATTGATTTATGAATTCTTTTTTTATTGGTTCTTTTTGTTTAGAGTTGAACTAAGAGTAACTGGGAATTATTCAATCTAAGAGAAGAAGAAAAGAGTAAATAATCCTAAAAGAACCAAAACAAATCATAAAAAGAAAGTTAAGAATTTGATAGAGTAATTCCAACGAGTCAGTGAGAAATACATGGAGAGAAAATCAGTGACTTCTAAATGGCATACCCGCTTGACACTGTTTGAACACTCAAAATGAAACTTTACAAATCCATAATCAAACAGGGGGAAAGAAACCCAGTCTCTGTTGAAGAAAAGCTGTCAAAATATGTATAGATATTAGGCAGGTTTTTTTTTTTTCCCGACACAGAGTAAGTTTGAAATCAAATAAAAGAAAACAAATGTAGAAATACAGTGCTCAGAGATGTGAATGGAATATTTCCAAAGCTCTGAAAGACTGTTTGGAAAATCATACACCTAAATCAACATATTGGAATTCAGAAGATGCTCTTACAAGGCTAGAAGTGGAAATTTAATTTCATCATGCAAAGAAAAACAGCTGAAATGGCAGAAAGTGCTGTTGATCTCCAGCGAATAACAAAGGAAGACTTCCATAGGCCTCTTTTTGGAACTGCAGAAATAGTCAATGAGTGACTGATCTATTATCCTTTATTTGGGCCAAAGAAGTTATTTTAGTAGAGTTTTGTTCCTATGTATATAAAGTTCAACAAGCTTCTAAAACCAAAGGGATTTGAGTTTTATAGATCTTAGCTGTGGAAGGAATCTTTCCCAATAGGTATGGAATAACGTTTGACTATGAACTACATAGTTGTATTATTTGGTGCCTGGGCCATGCCAGCTGTGTAATATTTCGACAGATTCCCTATTGTACTCCACAGAGTGTTATATTCTTCTGTGATGCAAGGTGAAATCCAAGGCTCTGAGAGGACATAGTGATAGAAAGCATACAGGAGCTTTTTGTTTTTCAATATTTATATGCTATAAATTCCAAATCATTTTGTTTACAGTATGCAATGCATTTCAAATGGATATTTTAACATAAATATTTTTTCATAGATTCATAGTAAAACTTAGTCCAGGGTTCTCAGATCCACTATTTTCAATTTCTCTCAGTTTCTCTGGAGAAAAAGTGTTCATGTCAAATTGTGCTTTTTTTAAAGTTTATTTATTCTTGAGAGAGACATAGACAGCACAAGTGGGAGAAGGGCAGAGGAAGAGGGAGAGAGAGAGAATCCCAAGCAGGCTCTGTGCCATCAATGTGGAGAACCATGTGGGGCTCAAACTCATGAACCCGCAAAATCATGGACTGAGCCGAAACCAAGAGTTGGTCGCTTGACCAACTGAGCCACCCAGGTGCCCCAAGTTATGCCTTTTTTAAAAAATATTTTTTAATGTTTATTTACTTTTGAGAGAGAGAGACAGAGACAGAGAATGAGTGGGGGAGGAGCTGTGATAGAGAGGGAGACACAGAATCTGAAGGAGGCTCCAGGCTCTGAGCTATCAGCACAGAGCCTGACAAGGGGTTCAAACTCATGAGCCACGAGACCATGACTTTAGCTGAAGTCGAACGCTCAACCTCAACCAAATGAGTCACCCAGGCACCCCTAAATTATGCTTATTAAAAAAAGAAATTTCGGGGCGCCTGGGTGGCGCAGTCGGTTAAGCGTCCGACTTCAGCCAGGTCACGATCTCACGGTCCGTGAGTTCGAGCCCCGCGTCAGGCTCTGGGCTGATGGCTCAGAGCCTGGAGCCTGTTTCCGATTCTGTGTCTCCCTCTCTCTCTGTCCCTCCCCCGTTCATGCTCTGTCTCTCTCTGTCCCAAAAATAAATAAACGTTGAAAAAAAAAAATTAAAAAAAAAAAAAAAAAAAAAAAAAGAAATTTCATCACCTCTTTGTGACTACTCCAGATGCTATATATCTGAAAACAACCAGACTTCAGAACTCCATTTCAAACTTATTCCAGAGGCAGGGGAATGGAAAGCTCTGTACTAATTAATGACAATGCTATTTCTCTTAACATACCTTTACATATGTCTTCTTTCTAATTTCTATACATGTAAAAGCACAATAAATTTTAACTAGAGATGAGAACAGGAATTATGTGTGCCCATATGTGTGATGAAATGTTGACATCCCTTGTATCTAGCATAGGAATAAGCTCGTAGCATTCTTCATACTGAATTTAATAGAATTGTAAAACCAAAAGCCTCATCAAAAGTCATCTAGTTTAATCCCTCATTCTATAGTTGGGGAAACTAAAGCCTAGACAAGAGAAGTGATTTACCCAAGGTCACATAAATTAGTACAGAGCTAGAATAATACTTCCATTACATTCTCCTTGTATTATAAGACACTGACTTTCATGGTTTGATAACTAGCCACAGGTAAGGATTCCATAAAGCAATGGAGAAATCTCAAAGTGTTCTCCTTAAGGCCATTATCCTTAAATAGAAGGGTATATAACAATCACCAGGGAAACTGTTTAAAATGTGGTTTTCCTGGATACAATGGCCAAATATTCTGAGTCATAAAAGTCCAGTGTGAGATCAAGGCATCTATTCTGATGCAAGTGGCTCGTACACTGCTCTTTACAAAACAGTACGTGTTGAATAAATAATAACTTGCTATAATGCCTTAATATCCTTCTCAGTAAAGATTAGGAAACTCAGACTGAGAATGCTAGTAATAGATTTGTTAACAGTAAGTAGTGTACTCAGAATACATTCTAAATTTTATCATTGAATTGAAGATTTTCATGATTTTGAACACTTCTCAAATGACATACCTCTATCATCAAATTCATCATGGCTTATGTAGTTATATTTGTGAATTACTGAATATTCGCTATAATTTATGTAAGACTTTTATTGATACTTTTGTATTCATAAGTTATATAAGTAATACCATACTGTCATTGACATTTTACTCTGAGGAAGGCAACTTCTCTACTAACAAACATTTATGTCCCATAAAAAAATAAACATGCCATTTAATTCACCCAATAAGAAATTAAAATATTTCAGAGTCGCTCAAAGAGATAACTCAGTCCTCTTAGTTCATTTTTTAATGGAAGAAGCTATAATTACTTTTTCAAAGGCTATGTATTTCCTAGTTAGAATTAAAATATTGATACAACAATTTAAGAGTGAAAAATCATTATAATTCTAGAATTTATAGGAATCATCTGAATATGCAAGTACCAGCAGTTATTTCTTATTTTCAGTTAGTTAGTTGTTATTTTCAGTTGGATATTATGCTTTGTTAGGCTAGTATATGGTCCCCAGGTTGTGGTGGCAAAGATTATTTTACTGAATGTGTGCTGGTACTACATTTTCTAATCATTAATATCCAACAATTTTTATAGAATTTAATACATTTCTATGTGAGGAATAAGAAGATAGTTTGGTTTTACTCAATGTTCCTTAAGAGATACTTTATACGTTCCCCCCCGACACTGGCTTTCATCTCTTAAGTAAAATAAAAACCTCATCCTAAAGTCAAACTGAGAATGTAACATGTTATAAGGCAGAGTAGATTTACAGAAAGCATTTATTAAACTAGAACTGCTAAGTCATTAAAGAGATAAAGTGTTAATTAAGTTACATGACACACTGATATTACATGAGAATAGCAAATACTCTTATCTGAAATTTACTGTTTGTCTGTTTTGGTTTAGAAGGATAAATGAATATCTGATATAACGGATAGTTCTTGGAATGGAATCTTCTGCATTATTTGAAATTCTTACCAACTTTCTCACAAAGGGTAGTGTTATTTTAGGCAATTTTTCACTTTCTATTATGAATTTTATGTCAATGTGATAATTCTATTAGTCTGTGGTCAACTCTGTGCTTTAAAAGGCTAATGCCACTTTATGACCAAATCAAGAGGCTCTCTGTCTTTAAAATCTTCTGTTTTGAACAAAATAGTAAGTCTAAATTATCATCTTAAATACTGCACTGCACTATAGCTTCTGTATTGAAATGCAATTGATATTTTGTACAATGATCATCTATACAACCAACTTATCATGCTTTTTATTATTTCTAAGAAATTCTCTGGGAGCTAGAGTCTTTTTCATGCTGATAATTATACTATCTATAGATAACATTTATCTATCTATAAATGTTACTCTTGTTTTTCCCTCACTTTGCTGGAAAATTTAGATAATCTACCTTCTTCAAAGGTAGAAAACAAAATAATAAACTCCCATGTATCTATCAATTATATCCAACAATAATCAAATCATAGGTGGTCTTGTTTTAAAGCATTCCACAGTACCATTGCCATACTTTAAAAAATTAAAAATGATTCCTTAGTATCATCAACTATTCAACCAGTGTTCACATACCTTCAAGTGTCACATATACATTTATATTCTTATAATAGTTTTATTGAGATCTAATATATATGCAATAAGACCCACCATTTTAAAGTATACATTTTGGTTGTTTTTAGTATATTCATGAAGTTGTGCAATCACAATCACTATCTAATTTTAGAATATTTCATCAACCCCCCAACAAGTCTCATATCCATTCCCCCCCTTCCCTTAGTAACCACTTACCTTCTCTCTATCTATATGCAGTTGCCTTTTCTGGACATTTCATGTAAATGAATCATAAAAGATATGGCCTTTGTGTCTGGTGTCTTTGACTTAGTACATATTTCCAAAGTGCCTTCACACTGCAGCATGTATCAATGTTTATTTTCTTTTTATGGCCAAATAATGTTCCATTTTATGGGTATTTTGTCTAGGCATTCATCATATGATGGAAATTTAGATTATTCCCACTCTTTTGTTATTATATGAACATTCATGCACAAGTTTTGTGTGGATATATTTCAACTCACTTAGTCAAACACCTAGGAGTGGAATTTCTGGGTCTTAAGACTATTTAATTTGAAGAACTGCCAAACTGTTTTCCAAAGTGGCTGCACCATTTTACAGCTCCACTGCCAATGTACATCCTCTGTATCTTAACAAACATGTGTTAGTGTCTGTCTTTTTGATGCTAGCCGACCTAAGCAGGTATGAAGTGATATCTCATTGTGGTTTCTATTTGTATTTCCCTAATGCCTAGTGATGTTGAGAATCTTTTCACATGTTTAATGGTCAGTTATATATCTTCATTGGAGAAATGTTTGTTCTAAACCTTTCCTATTTTTAGAATTGGGGTACTTTTCTTTTTATTGTTGATATATAAGTTTTTAAAAAATATTTTGGATCTAAGTCTCACAACAGATACATGATTTGTAAATATTTTGTCTCATTCAGTGGATTGTGTTTTCACTTTCTTGCTGGTGTTTTTACAGCACAAAATTTTTAATTTTGATAACATCCAATTTATTTGATTTTTTTCTTTTGTAACTTACGCTTTTGGTGTCACAACTAAGAAATCACTATATAATCCAAGGCTATAAAGTTGTACTCATAGGTTTTATTCCACCAATTTTATTGTTTTTGTTCTTACTTTTAGGTCTTCAATCCATTTTGAGTTAAGTTTCGTGCATGGCATGAAGTATTGGTCCAACTTCATTCTTTTGCAAGTAGACATACAGGTAATTTGGTGCCATTTGTTGAAAAGATTTCTCTCTTTCCATTGTCTTGGTACACTAGTCAAAAATCCGTTAGCCATAAATGTGAGTTTTACTTCTAGACTCTCAATTCTATTTCATTGATCTGTGTGTCTATTCTTAGTCTAATACTATCCTGTTTTGATTACTGAACTTTCTAGTAAGTTTCGAGGTTAGGAAGTGTGAGTCTTGCAACTGTGATTTTTTTAACAAGATTGTTTTTGTTATTCTGGTTCTCTTATATTTCTAAATATAAGAAAAAGAAAAGGTATCTGGGATGTTGATAAGAATTGCCTTGAATCTGTAAATCAATTTTGGGAAGTATTGTATTTCTGTGAGGTAGGAATGAACAAACAAAAAATGAAAATAAGAAAACAATTTCATTTATAATAGCATCAAAAAGGATAAAATATTCAGGGATAAATTTAAAAAGCAAAATGTAAAACATATTCTGAAAACCACAAAAATTGTTAAAAATTTAAGGAAAACTTAAATAGGAAAGTCATTTCATATTTCTGGATCAGATGACTTAATATTGTGAAAATGTCAATACTTCCCAAATTGCTTGAAAAGATATATTTTAGAGGCACCTGCATGGCTCAGTCAGTTGATCGTCTGAACTCTGCTCAGGTCATGATCTCGTGGTTCATGAGCTCGAGCCCTACATCAGGGTCCCTGCTATCGCTTGACAGGGCAGAGCCCGCTTCAGATCCTGTGCTCCCCCCCCCCCCGCCCCACTCTCTCTGCCCCCACCCCAATTGTGCTTTCTCAAAAATAAATAAACATTTAAAAAAAGATATTTTATAGGTACCAAATTCTAAGTTGATAATTTCTTTCATGAATTTAAAGATAGTTTATTCTTTTAAAATATATTTGGGACTGTTGAGAAATTGTCTGTGGTTATTCTTGCTTTACCCTATCCTGTTTGGTATGAATTGTGATTTAATAAATATAGATTCTTATTTTTCTTCAGTTCTGGAAAATTCTTTTCATTATAATTATAGCAACCTCATCTGCCTTTCCTCTATCCTATCCTCTGAAAACACTCATTAGACGTATGTTAGAGATTCTGTTTTCTTCCAAAGTTTTTAACATTAAAAAAAATATTTTCCATCTTCTGTCTCTAAATGATATGGATATTTTTTTCAGATCTTCCATTCACTAGTTTTCTTTATGTTGCATCTTGTTACCTGCTATTTAGTCCACCCATCTTTTTCTCTTTTTTTCCCTCTTAGCTATCTCATTTTCTTCTGAAGATTTCCTTTGACTCTTTTTCAAATCTATTTGAAAAAGACTATTTTTGATAGTCTCATATCGCTCAGTTTTGTGATCCCACGAGTCTTTTAAAAAAATTTATATGTAGTTATTTTACATTCTGTGTCTGGTATTTCTAATATCTACTGGCTTCTGAGGGATTTAAATCTCTATTTTTCTTGATGATTCTCACTCATGGTGGCAATTTTCTTCAGTGATTGGTCATCTTTGACTCTAATTCAGATGTCATTAGTTTTCATCAGTGGCAATTCTTACTTCAGAGAGACAACACAATTGGCTTTGTCACAAACCTGGAGATGTTGCCAACCTTGGGCACTTTAATCCTTTTATAAGATTTCAAATTTAAAGCGGTCATATCAGATTTAAACCGCCCCTGGCCCAGAACTAGGAATTTAATTACAGTGCAGATATTGTCACTCGCTCTCAGATCAAGCAGTTATTGGCATTTTCTAAGTGTTCAAGACTTTTTGCTCCAGCTTTGTTTATTTGGGCAGGAAGGGTCTTGCCGTTTCCCTTACTTCTGCCAACCCAGAAACGTCTTTAGAATACCCTTCACCCAAACACTAGTTGTTTTGCATAAGAGACCTTTTAAAAGTCGCTCATTTGTCACATGGACAAAATGTGTTACTATATTTTTAAAGTTATTAATGTTATATTCTTAAATGAACTTAAAATAGATTCATTCATCCGTAAAATAAGGATAACAATAGTGTCCAAATATTCTGAAGGTTTTCTGAGTTAGTGCTTGTCAGATAAAAAGTATTTAATAGGTGATAATTATCATCATTACCAGTATCAACATTAATATTACACCTTATCCATGGTATATGCACCTAAAAGTAAAACTCAGAAATTCTCTAATGATATCAAATGTTTCCAAGAGTTTATGTTATCTTGTTTGATCAGATTCAATCTAGGTGTTTCATTTATACCCAACTAGGATGTTTTGATACATTATTGTATGTAAAAGCTAAGAAATGCTAAAAATACAAAGCTCTTACAAATTCGTAATTCAGTGGTTTTTAATAAAATAGTTTATATGATACAAAGAGACATGTGTTTTGAAGTACTATTGGGAAGAGACCAAAAAAGTTTTGCCTAATATGATTCAGGAGACAGGCACATCAAAGGTTTAGTGTTTTCCCTAGAACAATAACTGTAAAGAAATAAAAATGGATACATATTCCAGACACTATGCACAACATTTTATATGCATGATCTAATTTAATACTCAAAATAAACCCACAAAACGAGTCTTATTATTATCCTTGTTTTTTTTTTGATTAGAAAATTTAAGCCTAGGGATTAAGTAGAATTCCCCAAATCACCCTTTCAGGAGCAAACATGAATTAATCCTAACTCTCTCAGACTTCAGAGTTCATGCTTCTGGTGCTTTCTCATCGTTGCTGTTTATCATTAAATTAGATACGATTATTAAAATACATGACACATGCTCCCAATATTCCATACGAAAGAATGATTCCATCTTGGAGGTGTCAAAGTAAACGTGCCTTTGAGCTGGACCTAGGAGGATGAGTGGACGTACAGCAAGTAAAAGATGGGCAAGACTATTCCACACAGAGGCAGCAATCCAAAGAACTGCCGAGGCTCAAGAGCGGCACGAGTTGTTGAGGAAGGCCAAGGGTCTGATGTGTCTGGCGCTTGATGGAGAACCCAGCTCGTGAATGGACAGATTGAAATCAGTTTGCGGAAGGCTCTGGAGGCAAGCTAAGAAACTTGACTTTATGAGATGGGCATTTGGGGGCCACCTAGCTTTTTGTGAAGAATAGAACTAAGACATGACTTGGATTCTAGTAAAATAGCTACAGCATCAGCCTAAACATAGAGAGCTAAGATCTTATATGCAGGTAGAGAAGTTACAAAATTATTGAAATGGTGTAAACATGAAATGAAGAAGTTAGAGCTGTGAAAATGAAATTTTTCAAGCCATGAAAGTATTATAAATTTTTAAGCTCATAATTCATCTCCAGATTTCTAAAGCTAAAGTGTTCCCCTTTGTATTTAATTAAGATATGATTTCATATAATTGGATGATATCCCATATTTACTTCCATGGCCTTTTATCTTCAAATAGTATGAATATCTGAAGTGAATATATTAATTGAACTTGGGTTATTTTTATAACCCTGTTATCAATGTTAGTCTTTAAAATAGCCTATGTTTTCCAGGTGTTATACTCAATCTAATTGATGATAAAAAGAAATGACTAGTATCAATAAGTATGCGGAAACAGGAGGCCAACAGAAGTTTAGGCCTGTGCTCAGCAGCCTAGGGCCTTTACAAGGAACAAAATGACTTGTAAGCAGTGAGACCCACATATGGATAAACACTCGCAAAATAACATTCCTACCTTGCCACTGAACCTACCAGTGATGCATAAAAACTACCAAAGAAAGTCTTTCATACTCATGCATATATATCTATTCAGAATTTGTATTCTTATTTTATACACAAATAAATTATAAATTTAAATTGGAAATCAAAGGATTTACACTTTAATTGGTACTTCGTGCTTGGTAGTTTTTTCTGAGATCTTTGTAAGATAATGTGGCAATTGTATTGTCAACATTTCATGAAAATACTGACTATTCTAATTGCATGCATTAGCAAAGCTAGGAGAATGAATAAAGAAAACATCTGCTAATCACTTTCATAATTGATCATTTCAATATTAAATTACAGGATGCATAACTTGGTCTCCACGTATGTGTCTTGCAGTACAAAATAAACACATAAATGCAGAAAAAAAAAGTCAAAACCATAATAATAGTATCTAAACATAGCCAAGCAACAAATGTAACACAGAGTGCCAATGTAACAAGTCATGTTTTCTTTTTTTATACTTCTCATTGTCATTCTACTCTATCTCAGATAGGATATGAAAATATTCCTGAGACACAGACCAAAGCCATAAAGCATACAAAGAAAAATCAGCATCTCCCAGAAGATCAATTTATTACATTACCAAATTTCTTATTCATGAAGTTTGATCTAATTGCCTTAGCATAGAAGTATATTGTTTTTATGGATCATAATGATGCATGAATGTAATTACATTAGTGATTTTCACATATTAGCAAAATAATGCCTGTGTTTAACAGTGAAACAGTGTTTGATTTCTTTGCAATATAGCCTACAAATTACATACATATTAAAATCATCATGTTCATTTCAATAGCTTATGATACCATGACAAGTATAAATTATAAGTATTGATATATACATGTATATATATATCGTTTTCATCTTAAATACATGGTTTCAGTGCATATAAGTGAATTTATATTTCACATCGCTTACTATCACCCTAATTCCCGTTTACAAATAGTTTTCTCAGTTACTGTCTCTAGTTTACTATGCTTTTAAAATTTTCTGTCTTTTTGTCCTGGGCCAAGACATGCAAATTAACCAAATACCAACATTGTATATTGTCAGTCAATCAAATTGGAAAATGCCAACTCTTCTAAAATAACCTTGCTGATTATTATTATCATCAATAGTGCTAAGAGGGCATTTTCTTAAAGATAATTAGCTCTCTTTAATTATTTGACTTATCTCTTCAGATTTTGAAAGACTCATTAACTTTTTTGGCCACTAGGCACGGACTGATCAAAGCTTAAACCATCCAGATCAGCTGACTTTTCAGCCAAACTATGGAGGACTGGTTCAGGATATCCTTAGTTTGGTTTTTTTGTTTTCTGTGGGTTTTTTTTTTTTCACAATTTAATTAAAAAATTCCTGAACACAGTTTAGTAACTAAAGTTTCAAACCAGTTCTTCACAGCTTTTGTAATGTATAATTGTTAAACACAAACTGCACATGTTTAATACGTACAATTTGAGGAGTTTGGACATAGGTATACATCTACAGAACCATCAACACAATCAAGATGATAAATGTATCCATCACCTCCAGAAGTTTCTGCCTTGGCCCTTTGTTTTGTTTGTTTTGCTTTTGTGATATGTGTGTTTTGGTTTGCTTTGTGATGTGTGCATGTGTGTAAGAATATTTAACATGAGCTATCGAGCTATGTAAGATATAAAAAATTTAAACAAAGAAGTCCTCCAGATTTATTAAAATACTTCTCAAGCAAGCCTTTTATTTCATATTCACTTTTTGATTGACTCCCCCCCACCTCTTGAATCTGAATTTGCCCTTTAATAAAATCAAGTGCTGCATTATGCTTAAATGGGAGTCTGAGTACTGAAATAAGAGTGCAAGAGCTTATTTTTAAATGGATAGTCTCAGAAGCAGTCTCATTAAGAAAATTCACATGTGCAGTTGAAAGTTATCTCAAGCTGTGACTCAGAGTTTCTGAATTGTGTTACCGTGTATAATAGACGTTGGGGTCATCTATCACTTCAGTGTCAGCCTCCTCGCTTAGCCTAGAGGGGTTGTGATGCTACATACGAAGACCCTAATCCCTTGGTGTTAAAAGTGACATTTTGTGTCTTTTATCTTAATGGATAAGTTAGCATTCCTTCAGTACAGCGTTGAAAACGTGACTAGGATGCTCAGGGATTATTAAACAAGATGAAAGCCAGTTAGATACAAGAGTGTCTATGAACTGAATCAATAATACAACACTCAAAATGTACTTATGAATGTACTTCTTTCTCTCTTTTTCAGCAGTTTTGAAGTTAAACAATATAATAGTGTGTTTCAATCAGGAACCAGTGTTTAGTCCTACAGGTCACAAATTACTAATGTATTTATTATAAATGGATAAAGATTTTTCTAAAAAAAAAAGCTTTATTATTCTAAAAGCTCTAATTATATTAATTTCAGATACTGAATCTCCCTGCCTAAAGTAATTTTTAAAATGATAACCAAATCTTTGACCCATTTATAAACCACCAGAAGGAAATTCCCTCTGGATTTAAAATGATGAGTGAATTTGCTTTCTTTTACTCACAGAGCAGCGGAGAAAGTCTTCCTTCCTTCTCCCCTCCCTCCTTTCCCTCCTCCCCCCCCCCCTTATTTCCTTCACTCCTACCTTCCTTTCTTCCCACCTTCCTTCCTTCCTATTTCCTTCATTTCTTTTCTCCTTCTCCTTTCTGATCATTCTTTTTCCCCTTCCTCTCCTTCTCCTCCTTTTCTATTTCTCATCTCTTTTACATTTTTCTTGTAACTTTACTGACATCATGACAAAATTAATTTTATAATGGAATCAACACAGAGGCAAATTGTCAGAATACTCATTTATTTGCAAAATAATATAACTATAAAATTATGGTTGACCCTACACTTTAAATACAGTGAAGTGAGGGCTTATGATTCCTATAAAATTTGTAATATGAACGTTGAGTATTTTTGGAAAATATAGATATCTCTAGGAGTTGCCTTTAACATTAAGCAAGTCTTCATAAAAGATAAAAGTGAAAACTATAAAGGATAATACTAGTCTTTCCTCAGGCAAAGGGCTAGGGAATAGTCAGATGGTTCTGTGGTATACAGATAGATGTAAGTGGTGTTCTCAACTAGCTAAGGTTACAGGGACATGGGGGAAATCAGACGAATGGAAGACGCTGAGAAACACAGAGATTTACTTCTTTAGTTGGAAGATGTTTTCTGGCTTTAGGAAATAAAATATGAAATCTTTGTACCATGGAATCCAACTGTCCCCCTATGTTCATATCCTTCTTGATAAAAGGAATATTAATTGATTACTTCAAAATGTAAACAACCAAGATACAGATAACTACTAAATTCAAGAAACCATCCATTCTTAGTCATAATAAGGCATGAGGTTAGAATTAAAGTACTAAATTCCCACACAGAATGTTATGGTCATATAACTACTACCACTGACCCCTTTCTTCCCCAAAGAAAATTTTAACTGCCAAAATATTTACAAAATAAGAGGACTGTTAAAAGACAATTTTAAAAAGTAAGTAAACCATGACTATCATACATATAAAAATAAACACAAGTTAAAAAATTTTAACTCACTAATGACGAAATTGGTAATATATTAAAACCAATCCAAAGGAGAATCCAAACAACAGGAACATTATAAATCCAGAATATTGAAATGAATAGGAAAATATCTATAGCTGGGGAAGGAAGTCAATTTTACCTCCATTGGACAGAATTAGAGGTTTACGAGCAAGAATTATCTGGCATTGTTACTGACTCTCTAAATTTACAGTTATAAAACCATTCCTGTAGAGACAGCAGCAGATAACCTGGCAGGATATGTTCTAGACAGTGCATAATTTTCCAAAGAAACATTTTTTCTTCCTACACTTGAATATTTTTCTAAAGTATAGTTATTTCATAATATAAGGGATAGGTGAATAAATTATGGGTAAAGAGATAAAGGAATGAATGAATGAACTAGTAAAAAACTGTCTGGAAACTTTTATAATATTTCATCACTCCCTCATTTTTTTCTCAAATAGGAAAAAATTTTCATTTCATTTTTCCTCCAAATTTTGTCTCCCTTTCATGACTACATTTCTGTACATTTTTCCTGTTAGCCACTGACCTGATATAATTCTTTTGCTTCCATTATCTATTTTTTTCTCAACCTTTTTATTTGCCCAGCCATACTTTCTTTCTTGTGCTCCTTTATAACAATCACTTTGCTTCCTGAATGATTCAGTGGCTGAAAGTAAAAAAGTAAAACCATCTAAATTTTCTGAATAAATATAGTGGAAATAAAAGTGGAAATTAAAGCTTAAAAGAGGTGGAGTTCCCATATTCTTTTTGCCTTACATTAGTTGTTTTTTTTTTTTAATTGACTATATTTTCCACTTTCTAAATGCTTTAAAAGAATCCTCTTTTTGTCTACTAAATTCTAGATCAGGAGACCTAAATATAAAATAATTTAATGTTCAAACAACAAAACAAAGTTGAGTTTCATTTAAATGTTTTATGCTGGGTTGCTGAAGGACATGAGAATGGAAGCTTGGAAGAGAATTACAATTGATGACAGAAAAACAAAGACTATAAGCATGGTGAAATGTTTATTTTTATTTTTTAAAGGGTACAACATGATGGTCTAATGTTTGTATATGTTGTGAACTAATTACCACAATTAGGTTAATTAACACATCCATCATCTCACATATTTACTTTTTTTATTATTATTATTTTTTATTTTGAGACACAGGGGGAGAGAAAGTGCACTAGTGGGGGAGGGGCAGAGAGGGAGAAAGAGAATCCCAAGCAGGTTCTGCACTGACAGTGCAGAGTCCTACAAGGGACTCCATCTCACTGTGAGATCGTGACTTGAGCTGAAACCAAGAGTCTGTCACTTAACTAACTGAGCTATCCAGGCACCCTTTTCTTTTTTAATGTGGTGAGAACACTTAAGATCTACATCTTACTATATTTTAGATATACAACCCAATATTATTAACTAAAATCATCATGATGTACTTAGATCGCAAAAATTTATTCACCTTATAACTGAAAGTTTCTGCATTTTGACCAATATATCCCCATTTCTCCCACCACCCAGCCCCTGGCAACCACCATTCTACTCTGGTTCTGAGTTCAACTTTTTTAGATTCCACATGTAAGCGACATCATGCACTATCTTTTCTTTCTGTGTCTGGCTTATTTCACTTTGCCTGATATCATCCAGATTCATGTATGTTGTCACAAATGGCAGGATTTTCTTCTCTTTATGTGAATAGCATACCATTCTGTACTACATTTTCTTTATTCATTCATCTATCAATAGATGCTTAGGTTATTTTCATAACTTTGCTATTGTGAAAAAAGTTTGCAAAAAAACAGAAGAGAGAAGATACCTCTTTGAGATACTGATTTTATTTCTTTTAGGCATGTATTCAGGAGGGGGATAGCTAGATCCTGGGGTGGTTCTATTTTTCATCCTCTGAGTAACCACCATAGGGTTTTTTACAATGGCTGTACCTATTTATATTTCCATAAACAGTGCACAGGGATTCCCTCTCCTAATCTCATCTCTCTCTCTCTTTTTTTTTTTTTTTATAATAGTTATCTTAACAGGTGTGAGGTTATATCTCAGTGTAGTGTTTTGATTTTGTTTTGTTTTGTTTTTTTCTGTTGTATTTGCTTGCCTCCCTGTCCTGGATTTCAAATTTATTCAGAGCAGAACTATGTTTTATTTGCCTTTTTCTTTAAACTAATATATTATTTTTGTTAATATTTCTCATAGACATACACTGATGAAATAATATGTCTTTAGAAATTAGCTGAAATTATGTTTATTCTATAATGAAATCAAGTTAAATACTTGCAAAAATATAAACCGGTTATGAGGTATCAAGATATAACCATCCTTTTATAATTTATCCTTCAACTAGTGGAGATATTCCAAAATTTCCAAGAATATTTTATTTGTCATGAGTTCCTTGTAGTTTAGTTTTGTTCTTGGTTGGTTAATAAGAACAAGCAGATAAAGAATTATAGCTACCAACCATTTGTGTTTATTTTCATAATATACCATTTTAGAAAGTAAGAAAGAAAATTAGAGTGACTCTCAAATTAGAATTGGTAAATATCTTTGCATTTACCATAATACATCCTTTTTCATTTATAAAGCACTAGGTAATTGTCAGAAAATCATACGGTTTCTGTCTCCAGAATGTGAGGAGGCTCAGAGGAAAATCCCATGGCCCCTCTCTGTGTGACAATCTTATCACTTTCATTTTAAATTTTTTTCCAGCTTTATGGAAACATAAATGATATTAATATTGTGTAATGATTTGATGTATGTACACATTGCAAAATGATTACCACTAAAAGCTCAGTTAATATCCATCACCTCACATAGTTACAATTTTTCTTCTTGTGATGAGAACTCCTAAGATCTACTCTCAGGGTGCCTGGGTGGCTTAGCCATCTGACTCTTGTTTGGCTCAGGTCATGATCTCATGGTCACGACATTGAGCCCCTCATGGGCTCCGGGGTGACAGCACAGACCCTGCTTGGGATTCTCTCTCTCTGCCTCTCCCTTGCTCATGGGCGCATTCTTTCTCTCTCTCTCAAAATAAGTAAACTTAAAAAATAAAATCTACTCTTTTAGTAACTTCCAAATGTACTATTTAGTACTAGCTTTAGTCATTATACTATACACTGCATCTTCAGGACCTATTTATCTTATAACTGGAAGTTTGTACCTTTTGATCACCTGATATACCTGTTACACATTTCTGTCTTCTTTGAGAAAAAGTTTCTGTCTAGGTTTTTTGCCTATTTCTAAATAGGCTATTTGGTTTTGGTTTTGCCTTGTTTTGTTATTGAGTTACAGGAGTTACATATATATATATATATGGAGTAAACATTAACTGCTTAACTGCTTATCATGTATGCCTTGGAAATATTTTCTCCCATTCTGTAAGTAGATTTTTATTTTTTTTTATTGTTTCCTTTTCTTTACAGAAGCTTTTTAATTTCATTTAGTCTCTCTTGTTTATTTTGGCTTTTTTTTACCTGTATTTTAGGTGTCATATCCAAAATATTTCCTTATATTTTAGGAGTTTAATGGTTTTCATTTTGAGTTATTTTTGTGTGTGGTGTTATAGGAGCCCACTTTTATTCATGTTTATGTAGATATTCAGTTTTCAGAGCACCATTTATTGAGGAGATTATCCTTTCCCCATTGTGTTTTCTTAGTGCCCTTGTTAAAGGTTTATTGACCATATATGTGTAGATTTATTTCTAAAGCTCTTCTTTGGTTCCATTGGTCTTTGTGTCTGTTTTTATATCCGTAGCATACTGTTTTGATTACTATAGCTTTGGTAGTTTAAAATCAAGCAGTGTGATGTCTCTAGCTTTGATTTTCCCATTCAAAATCGCTTTGTTTACTTGGGGTCTCTTGTAGTTTCATATGAATTTTAAAATAATATTTTTATTACTTTGAAAAAGGCCACTATAATTTTGATAAGCATTGCATTCAATCTGTAGATCACTTTGGATAGCATGGACATTTTGAAATGTTGTCAAATGCTATTTCTACATCTATTAAAATAATCATATGATTTTTATATTTCATTCTGTTAATGTGGTACATCACATTTACTTGTGTGTGTTGAGCCATCCTTGTATCACAGAGATAAATTCCACATGACATTGGTGTATGATCCTTTTTATGTACTGCTGAATTCAGTTTGCTAGTATTTTGTTGAAGGTTTTTAAATCTATGCTCATCAGGGATATTGGCCTATAATTTCCTTACCTTATTGTGTCCTTATCTGGCTTTGGTATGAGGGTTATATTTGTTTCATAAAACAAGTTTGGTAGTGTTCTCTACTTTTCCATTTTTTTGAAGACTTTAAGATGTATTGGAATTAATTCTTCTTTAAGTGTTTGGCAAAATTCATCCATGAAGTCATCTGATATTGATCTTGCTTTGATTGGGAGGATTTTGATTGCGAGTCAATCTCATTGCTCATGTTTGGTCTGTTCAAATTTTCTATTTCTTCATAATTCAGTCTTGGAAAATTGTATGTTACTAAGAACTTATAAATTTCTTTTAGATTATCCAATTTGTTGGCGTACAATTGTTGATACTAGTCTCTTATAATCCTTTGTATTTCTGTGCTAGCAGTTGTGATGTCTCCTCTTTCATTTCTGATTTCACTTATTGGACTCTTCTTCCTTTTCTCTGGGTTAGTCTAGCTAAAGGTTTGTCAACTTTATTTATCTTAAAAAAAAAACAACTCTAAGTTTTATTGATCTTTTCTATTGCTTTTCTACTTTATATTTCATTTATTTTGCCCTTAATATTTATTTTTTTTCCTCCTGCCAACTTTCTGCTTAGTTTGTTTTTCTTTTTCTATCCCCTTGCAGTATAAAGTTGGGTTATATATTTCAGAGCTTTCTTTTTTCTTAACACTGGCATTTTTCACTATAAACTTCCTTCCTGGAACTGCTTTTGCTGTATCCCATAAGTTTTGATATGTTGTGTTTCTATATTTGTTTGCTTTGTGATACTTTTTGATCTCCCTTTTGGTTTATTCTCTGATCCATTGGTTGTTCAGGGCTGTGCAGTATCCATAGAGACTTGAGCACACCTTCTGTGAAGTGGGCCAGGTATGGGGGGATAGGTATACACTGAGTGGGGGATAGGTATACACTGAGTGTTTGAGGGCAGGGGTGCATGGAAGGCTGGTGGCATATGAGGATTAGGGGTCTGTAGGTTATGTGTGCTACAAGTGTCATGATTGGGCCTTTTGATGAAACCAGGAGGTGGCTAGTGAAATTGAGACCTTTTGTTTGGTTCCTTGCACCCTGGTTTCTGTGGGTCCCCACCTCTTTTCTCTAATTTAAGTTTCCCTAACTATTTAGTCATGCTGATCTCCTCAGTGTTCTGGATGGGTCAAAAAGAATTGGGCATTTTGGGCAGCATCCTACATAAATGGGAAAACTGGGTGCTCACTACATGCTCATTTTCTCCAGTGCGAGAAATCACGGGCCAAGTCTTCCTCTCTTGCTGCTAAAATGTACTGCCTTAGGGAAGGAATGATGCCAGTAAACTGTTCATCCTATCCTCTTCATTATGTCTGTTCTTGGATTTTTTGCTCCAATATGTGCTAGGACCTGTCTGCTGGACTGCTGGGCTCCCACAATGGTACTCTCATCTATGAATGGTTGCAAAAATTAATGTTTCTATGGGGAAGGGGTGGTGAGGGCTGAAAACTCCTATCTGGCATCTTGTTAATGTTACACAAGAGTAGATTTTTAAAAATTGAGATACATAGATATTATTCCATATTAATTACCTGAATCTTCTATTTCTCTTTAGAGGTACATGTACAGCCACAATAATTATTTGTGCTATCTTGCACATCAATGGTAAAAATAGCTTTAATTGTGGAGATCAATTTGGAAGACAGTATTTAGATCCAAACTTGTGGAATTTCTTCTTTCCATAAAAAAGAAAAGGAAAAAGAAAAAGAAAAAGAAAAAGAAAACACACACACACACACACACACACACACACACACACACACAAAACTTTGTATATGAATTAGCAAAAGATAATTTCTTCCCAACCTGTCTGTAATCAATTCTGTTATCCATAGATTTAAAAAAAAATAATATAAGTGTTTTGTTAGAAACAAATTATGATTGGTGTTGACTTATGTTGACATCTTCCCTTTGGAAGAAGACAATAATACATAAAACAGACGTTTAACAGGTGGTTCATTCTGCTCAGCTGGAATAATATAAACAATCCTTATTTTTATGATCTGTAATCATACCTCATTTCTTTTATTTTTTTTTTACATTTATTTTGAATGAGAGCATATAACATTGTTTTCGTTTTCTACACTCTGAGGGACAGATTGTCACATATTTGTTAAGAAGGGAAGCGTGCAAAGAGATTTCTTTACAGAATAAATGGATATCAAAAAAAAAAAAAGACGAGAACTTCAGTAAAAGAATGCATGTATTTCTTTTTAAATAGCCCATTTTTATAAACTCAGGAAATAAAAGTTTATAGAGCATCATCTTAGATTAGGTTTGAAAATTTTTTAATAATTTTTATTTATTTTTGAGAGAGAGAGAGAGAGAGAGAGAGAGAGAGACAGAGTGTGAGCCGGGGAGGGGCAGAGAGAGAGGAGACACAGAATCCGAAGCAGGCTCCAGGCTCTGAGCTAACAGCTGAGCTGTTAGCTGTTAGCTGAGCTGTTAGCTCAGAGCCCAATGTGGGGCTAGAACCACAAACCGTGAGATCATGACCTGAGCTGAAGTTGGACGCCCAACTGACTGAGCCACCCAGGTGCCTGTAGATCAGGTTTTTGAAGCTTGAAGTCTCTTCTCACTTGTTGATATTTTAGTATTGCTTAGACTTAATCAGTTTACTAATTTTGGTTACAATAGAAATGCACATATTAAGGTTACAATTTTCCTTAATGTTAAGGTTGGTGAAAAACACTGAGATATAAAATTCACATGGAATTTTATATAATTTGAAAAATTATAACTGAAGAAATGTCCTTGTCTGTTTAAGAAGTCTCTCATTTTCTCTTTTATCCAGTCCACATCTTCAGAACAAATTAAAGTGCAGTAGTAGGAGTGGGAGAAAATTTTTTTATAGTTATTCAGAAAAGATCATTGTTATTCAATGATATGCAGGTGTAGTAGCCAGTATTGTTAATTTATAAAAATTTTCTTTTAAATGTATTATTGATAGATGGCTTTCAAGTAACATGTAGGCTTCAAGGGAAAGATGAATAGCTGGGACACATAAAATCTCAGCAATATTTCTATTGGCAGAAAGTTGGTGCTGATTTGGATCTTATTATAGGTACATAGTATATCAGACAACCTAAAATATATGTGCCACTCAGAGAGACTAGAACTAGTTTAATATCAGATAGGATGGAAATATTAGGAAACATAAGTGTCTCTTTGGGGATGTAGCAAAGAATCAGTCTAGGTGAACCATAATATTTACCTCATGGAGTGTGTGTGTGTGAGAGAGACTTACAAACAAGTCTACAACATAAAAAGCATACATATAATAATAATTACAAAATAAAATAATGAAATGATTTATCATGGATATTATTTAAATGGTAATTGCAGCACCTGATATAAAAGACAAAAGTAGCTTCCTGCTCAGAGAAGAAAATAATCAAGTTCTAGGGAATAAAGAGGTGAAATTCAGGTTTAAATACTAATTTAAAACTTACTAGATATATGGTGGTTGTTAATTTGCAAAAATTCTCTGAACTTTTTAATTTGCAAAAATTTAAATTTGCAAAAATTCTCTGAATATGAGGGTGTGTGCACCTTCTCTCTCTCTCTTAAAAAAAAATTCTCTGAACCTAAGTTTCTTCATTTGTGAAATGTCGATAATGAATGCGGAATTCTTGGGGCACTTGGGTGGCTCAGTCAGTTAAGTGCTGACTTCAGCTCAGGTCATGATCTCATAGTTCCTGGGTTTGAGCCTCCGTGCTGATAGCTCGGAGCCTGGACCTGCTTGAGATCCTGTGTCTCCCTCTCTCTCTGTCCTTCCCTTGCTCACCTCTGTTTCTCTCTCTCTCTCTCTCTCTCTCTCTCTCTCTCTCAAAAATAAAATAAACATTAGAAAATTAAAAAGAAATAATACTGACTTCTTAAGATTACTGTGAGAACCAAATAACATATAATTTGTAAAAATGTTCAGTACATGCTCTGTCCAAATGATACTCTTTATAATTACAAAAAAGGTATCATCTTTCCAGAATTAACTGATCAAAGCCTGTCAGATCAGCCCCTGTCTGATAGTCTTGAAAATCTGTTCTACATTATGGTGAGATTCATGTTCATTTTAGACCTATCCTCCTCATCCCTGCACAATAAAGCTATAGAAGTCTATAATATGCCTAAATAATTTCATAATTACAAAATTTCCTTTTGTTATTTATATATTTTAATAACTCATAATGTGAAAAAAAGATAAATGAAAAAGAGAGGATTCCAATAAATAAAATAAAAAATTAAAGAAGAGACATCACAAGTGGTACCACAGAAATACAAAGGATCATAAGAGACTACTATCAACAATTAAACGTCAACAAATTGAACAACCTAAAAGAAATGGTTAAGTTCCTAGAAATATACAACCTTCCAAGACTGAATTAAGAAGAAATAGAAAATCTGAACAGACCAATAATGAGACATGAGATTGAATCAATAATCAAAATCCTCCCAACCAAGAAAATCTCCAGACCAGATGGCTTCATTTGTAAATTATTCCAAAACATATATGCACTCCCACGTTTGTTGCAGTGTATTATTCACAATAGCCAAGGGATGGAAATAATACACTTATCCATTGATGGATGAATGGATAAAGAAAATATGTACCATGGATATTATTTAGACTTCATTTATTTGTTTATGTTTTTAAATGTTTCTTTATTTTTGAGGGAGACCACAAGAAGGGGAAAGGCAGAGAGAGCGAGACAGAGGATCTGAAGCAGGCTCCGCTCTGACAGCAGAGAGACAGATGTGGGGCTCAACCTCGTGAAGGAACCATGATTTCAGGACCTGAGATGAAGTCAGACATTCACCTGACAGAGCCACCCAGGTGCCTGGGTACCATTTAGCTTTTGAAAAGAAGGAAACCCTGTCATTACTAACAATATGAATGAAACTAAGGGATATTATTCTAAGTGAAATAAGCCAGGCACAGAAAGATAAAAACTGCATGATTTCCCTTGTATGTGGAATCTCAAAAATTCACACACATAAAAGCAGATAGTGGAATAGTGGTTGTTAGGGGCTGGGAGAGGAATGAATGGGGAGGCATTGTTCAAAGAGTACAAAGTGTCACTTATGCAGGATGAATAAAGACGTAATGTATAGCATGGTGACTATAGTTAATAATACACCATTGTATACTTGAAATTTACTGAGGGAGCAAATCTTATGTGTTCTAACCACACACACACACACACACACACACACACAGACACACACACAAAGTGGTAACTATGTGAGGTGATGGTTATGTTAATAGCTTGATTGTAGCAATCCTTTCACAATGTAGAAGTATATAAAAACATCACATTTTATACTTCTATGTATTTTTTGTCAATTTTACTTAAAATTGAGCAGGATGTGGAGAAACAAATGCAATGAAACTTTTAATAACTGTATGTAACACTTGAGCAGTGTAGTCAAACTGATTTATATAATTAAAAAATTCCACTTGGTTGCACATGAACTTCAGGTCTCACTTAACTTGCAAGAGTAAACAAAACTTATATGCTGATGTACTTATTTTAAGAAAAAGAAACTATTTTTTTAAGGAATGTGAATGGCATTTTATTTTTACTCTTGAGTCCCAGCTAATTATTCATGAATTCAACTAAAGGCTGATCTTCTGCTTGGAAAGATTTATATGATATAATTTTATGATGCACATGTAACTAGAGACTTATATGATCAGTATAGCTTGTAATTTTAATACGTAATTAAGCATACCTTTAGTCTAACTAAAGATGAGATTAAATAATACTCTACCTCTTTCAATGGTATTGTTACTAATATTTTTCTCCTTTGTTGTTTTAACATTCCCCAAATAATGTTTGAATTATGTATTTTCCTTTAGTGAGATGATGTGTACCCCACATGGGTTATGTTAGATTTTCCTGTAATTATAATAATACAATATCAACAGAGTTCTTTTGTGAGGATGTCTTACAAGTCTATTTTTGACTGAAACTTGATATTCCCTTTGATAAAATAAAGATTTATGTTCATACGTGAAATTCTTCCAGCTTCTTCATAATGAAGACAGCCCAGTAGACAGAAAGACACAGGCTTGTGCCCATTTTCTATTGCTGGCTGAAGAGAATGGAATGGATGCATGGTGACAGGAGCCTGTGGGATGACTGCCAGGTGGGCTTTCTTGTGCAGCTTTTACAAGTATTAGGTCTAAGCCTCAATTCAAAAAGTTGAGGAGCTTTCTGTAAGTCACAGAAAAACAACTTTACAGGATGCAGCTTCCTTCTCACACACTTTTGGTACTATGTGTTGGTAGCAAAGAAAAAGCACCAGACTTACCTTCACAACATCCCAGAAGTGTTTCTCTCCATGGTGGGAGAAAGGGGAAAGGTTGGATGATAGAGTATTAGGTAAGGATGGGGCAGGGAGAGTGATGTATCCTCTTTTCTTCCCGCATAAAAAACCTCCCGTAAGCGTCTTTCTGTCTGCGCACTCTCCCCTCTTTCATAGATGCTGTAAATAATGATAGCGAACAGCACCCTTTTATTTCTTTTGTAGAAATGACTTTGCTCTGGCAGGAAGTGTTCAGATGTCCAACTTCCCACTAACTGTCATCCTAGCATCTCTTTCATTAGAGCTTGCTCTTTCACAGGTGATTTTGCTTTCACTGGACATCTGAATTGGATGTAATATTTTTTTGTAGAGTGCTTCTTTCCAGAAATATTTTATTTCTGCAATCACAAAATCGTACTTCAGGGGACTTTTACTTTTGGATGAAATGGCAAATTTGGAGCAATAAAACAATATTCACAATTGTCCAATTGTGTGCATTTAGCATTTGATATAAACTAGCAGTGCTTTTATTTTGGATTCTAAGTACTAGAGCTAAAACATTTAGTTGATTTCATTTTCACTATCACAGCATCATTGTCTAAAATATATTGATGGCATTGTACAGCTCCCTCTGGTATTTAATTTAACACCTGAAAATTCTTATTAATCTGGTCAAAGACAAGTAGGCAAGAAAGGAAAGAAAGAAAGAAGTTGTCTCTGGTGCAACGGAACTGAGGACAGATGAACTGCCCTCAGTTTTCCATCAAACTGTTGTTTTTCCATCAAACTGTCTTTATAATTGGGCCATATTAAGGAGGGTTATTATTGAACATCTCTGTCTTTCCTGGCAACCAGTCAGGAAGCTCTGTGCTTGCACCAGGCACTTTGTTACCAGCTGGTGTGGTAGTGAGTGAAGTCTTCAGTCAGCCAATGTGAGTTGCAATCAAATCAACTCCCCAGCTATCTAGTCCAGTCTCTGCAGTGCTCTAACTGTATTCAAACAGAAAGTAAAGGAGTTGGAAAGACGGAAAGTGATAGAAGGGAAAAGAGAACAAGAGAGGCTCTAGAAAGGATGTAAGAAAAGATATGTAGGGCTTCCATATGACAATTTCTTCTTTTTGTGCTTTTCATTCGTCTCTGACAAGTAAGTACGGTTACACAGATCATGATATCCATTTTGTGTTTACTGAAATGTATGACATTCCAAGTGAGTTTATTTTAGTGACTTTAAGACCTATTTAGGATCAATTCTGTGCTCTTTACATTCCATACTAGACTTTTGTTCATTCAATTCATCTATCAGTTTTACTTAAGTTAAATATTTATCCAGTGTTAGAGGTGAAGAAACCAAGTCTCACATAGGTTATATCATTTTCCTAGGTTCCACAACTAGTAAATTAAGATTCGAGCCTAATCAGCTTTTTTAAATTTTTTAATGTTTATTTATTTATCTTTTGAGAGAGAGACAGAAAGTAAGTAGGGGAAGGGCAGAGAGAGACATATAGAATCAGAAGCAGACACCAGGCTCTGAGCTGTCAGCACAGAGCCCAACGCAGGGCTTGAGCCCATGAACCACCATGAGATTATGACCTGAGCCAAAGTTGGAAGCTCAACCAACTGGGCCACCCAGACACCCCAGGAGCCTAATCAGTTTGATGCCAGTGGATCTTCTTTCCACCAGACGAGGCTTCCTCTTTCAAATCTCAGGATATACACATGAGTATTCCTCAAAAGTCATGGCATTGTTGCTAGCGGTTTATATTTTCAACATTTCATTATTTATTTTAGACACTGGATACACTCAGTGATTAAACTGCTAACTTTTGATTGGTATTTTAGATATTTTACCTTTTCATTCTGTTACTGTGTAAACTGTTTCAACTTATAACAAAATATAGAATAGGAGGGCCCATGATATTTCTAATTCATTTCTTGTGTGATTAAATAAAATATAAAAAAAGAAAAAATAATTGCTGGTGTAAGAGGCTGACTCTAGGCATTCATTTTATGTGAGATCCATCCTAAGAGTTTGAGAAGTAGTAAATGAAGTGGTTAAGGTCACATGCTTTGCCCCAACTTCGTTGCTTGGGTTCAAATACCTACTAGTCCACTTAACAGTTACCTGGTCTGCAAAGTTGGCATAGTGATACTATCTACATTTTAGCATATTGTGAATTAAATGACTTAATTGAGATTCAAGTGCTTAAAACAATAGCCCCAAATCTGAGAAATCTACAGTAAGTATTCATATGAGAAATTGAGAGACAATAATAAAACAAGTCTCCAAGGACATAGCCAAAGAAGTGGCAAAGCTAGGGCTTGAACAAATTGATGCCTGATTTAGCGAGTGAGGCTGAATTATTGCACAACGGCACATAGCAGAACCAATGATCATTTTGAAGCCTCGCTGCCTTAGTTATGCATAAATAATTTTCATTGTCTTATTTTCTTTCACTGAAGTTCACTCACATTCAGAACGGCTAGAATAGAATCTGAGTAGAAGCTACACATATTTCAAGGTCACTGGAGCTTTTTCCTACTCTTCCTGGTTAAACCTCTTTGTACAATTTCCCTCCCCATTCATACAAGTAATAAACGGTTGAAGATGAAGCCTTTGCTAATCTTTAAGGCACATTCAGAATAATCCTTTATTGAAAAGCAGATACTAGAAGTGCTTCAGAGTAGCAACAAGTTTTTAACAAATGTCCACACAGATTTTTAACATCTCTGTCCATGCTTAGTAACAATGTCATCAGCCTGCAGTTTCTGAGATTTGTGAAATGCAGTGAAGGGAAGGAAAACCCTCATAATTACTTAAGACTATTTTTTTTCTGTCTAGTAAACAGAATATGTCTGTATATTTGTGTATGAAAAAAGGGAGAAAAAAGCCTCTTCCTGCATCTGTTAATCTGTAGGCCAGTATTATGAAGTTAATCTTCCTTACCCTTTATCCAATAATATTTCATCAATAGGGAACAGCTGAATGTTTGCAAGGTGAATGCATAGGCAACTGAAGGCATATTTTAAGGTTTATAGGCTTTAAGCAAATACTGCCGAATGGATGACAGGCATATTTCTGTAGCTCCGATGTTAGACTTCAGTATGGTCTTGAGAGATGTGAAGATTTAGGAAAAGGAAATTTTATATATACTTAAAAAAATAGGTTTAGTTCAGTTCATAGGAAACAATATATATCTGACTCTGTGTCTGTGCTATTTTCTTTGAAGAAGGGGTTTTAAAACATGATGTGGAAGAACCCATCTCTCTTTTCCCTTGTCTTTCCTATCTTTAACATGGAGGACAATGAACATGATAGAAGAAGTATGTAGCCCACTGTAAGACTATTTTCTCATATTGATGCCTTATTAAGGGGGAGTTTAAATGTAGGTAATCTGAATCTGAGATAAAAATCTTTAAGAGGAATTCCTGTTATATCTCCAAGGAATAATTCAAAAAACATATGTACTAAGACTGCCTTAGTGTCTTTGTAATAGTGTCATAATCACGTTTTAATTAAATGTTTCCTGACAGAAATCCATTTCATTAAGCTACCCAAAATGAACTGAGTGTTCATCCACTTACATAATGTAGTTAAATATGGTATAGAGAAGTGGGTAGCCACTATTTTCTATTAAAGAGAAAATAATGGGGTTTTTTTTTAGCTTTTTCCACAAATGTTTAAAGAAATGATTAACCCATGGAAAGATCTTCATGAGATCTGTACACACCAATAATATTTCCATTCCATGAATCTCTTTTTGTAATATAATATTAATAACATTAGCGGTAGTGCTAGGATTTCTGTATTAGGCCCATGTTTGGAAAAACAAATATTTCAAAATAAAGTGAATTTTAAATCCTGATATTACAAATGTCTTTGTGTTGAAATTTTCTTTGATAGCTGTTTTTGCATTCAGATTTTATTTTTCATTTAAGACACAGAAACAAGGACCACACTTTCATATTGACTTTATCAGGTTAATGGATTTAATGTTTGGAATAGGCACCTCAGAGCTTAGTTCTTGACCTTTTGTCAAGGTCTGGCTATCCACATGCATGTCTGCTCTGCAGGTGCAAAACAAATATGCAATTCTAAAAGAGTTTAGTTCTAATTTGGTTGAATCAAATCTAAGAGAAGGGAAGTAATTTCTAAACAGTGAAATTTCTTGTACAAGGTTAAATAAGTAATTTCATTCTGCCACCTATTCAGTACTATTTACTCTGAATTTATCCATGTTTGATTTATCTATATATTATGATGGCATAATTTTATGTCCCAACCCCTAGTCTCCTAATAAACTTCTAAAGAATTACATTATATTTTTATTGCATGTAGAACAATGGCTTAATGATACCTATTCCACATGAGAGACAATTAAATGGAATAAAACCTCTAAAATGCAGAACCCTGTATTTGTAGGGAAACGGAAATATCTCAGAAATAGCAGTTGTGACTTTTAAGATTTGGGTCTCCTGTGGTGTCAGTTTTACTCCCTGAATTCACTAAACATTTATCTGATGCCTGTTACATGTGCTGTATTTTCTCTGGGCTGGGAATACAAAGAGAAAGAGACAGGGGCGCCTGGGTGGCTCAGTCTGTTGAGCGTCTGACTTCGGCTCAGGTCATAATCTCGCACTCTGAGTTCCAGCCCCGCCTCGGGCTCTGTGCTGACAGCTCAGAGCCTGGAGCCTGCTTCAGATTCTGTGTCTCCCTCTCTCTCTGACCCTCCCCCTTTCATGTTCTGTCTCTCTCTGTCTCAAAAGTAAATAAACGTTAAAAAAAAATTTTAAATAAAAAAAAAGAAAGAAAGAGACATATGCTTGCTTCATGAGGGCCACCTAGGAGGCAAGTGTTGACTGTACTGTAACTTGTGTATTAATAATTAGCTTTAATTTTATTGATTTTCATTAGATTGTATTCTCCTTAGTATTTTGAATTAGCCATTGACATTATTAATGATTAGGAAAAGGTCAACAGAATTCCTAATAGCTATCACTCCTTTGAGTACATTTCTAGAGACTTTCAAAACAGAACACTTATTGGAGAGATCCTTGGGCAGAGCAAATCTTATAAAAGCTAAATCATTTCTTCCTTGGAAAGTATTTATTTTATATTTAACCAAGTTTAGATAGCTTTTTATGGAATATCTTGTGGAGATCTATGTTCAAATTTATCTTTGATATGTATCTATACTTCCTGTAATAATTCTTTTTCCAATTTCTCACTGACAAATTTCATCTAAGGGTAGATTTGACATCAAGAAGAAACCTACAGTATTTTCATTTTCATTGTATCTGAGATTTAATGTCTCCTTTCCTTAATTCATACTGAGTCAGCCAAAAAAATAGATCAGGTAAACTAAATCCACACAATCACAGAAAAAAATTATTTGAGGAAAAAAATCCACCTACCAAAACATGCTATATTCAAATTGTTCTCAGAAACTTTTAAAGATTGACATCTGACCAAGCACACTCACACTTCCCTTCCTCACGCATTGATACTTTCTTTCTTTCTTTAAAAAAATTTTTTAACATTTATTTATTTTTGAGAAAGAGAGACAACATGAGCAGGGGAGGGGCAGAGGGAGAGGGAGACACAGAATCTAAAGCAGGTTCCAAGCTCTGAGCTATCAGCACACAGCCCGATGTGGAGCTTGGACCACAAACCGTGAGATCGTGACCTGAGCCAAAGTTGGACGCTTAAGCAACTGAGCCACCCAGGCAGCCCTACTGATTGACACTTTCAAAGTAAATTCCACACCATAAAACATCCAGCAGCGGGAGAGATTTAAAGTAAAACCAGCACCTGAAATTGTTGAATTGCCATCCAACAGCAAAAAACTACAATTGCTGTGATTATATGGAAAAGTATATACAATATTTAAGTAAAAATCTTAGAACACAACAGTATTGCTAAGTCAACTCTAATTCCCAGGTCAGGCTTTATTAAATTCCCACAGGAAGGAAAAAAAAAAAAAAAGAGGTTAGAGTGGGAGAGAGAGCCAAAGCATAAGAGACTCTTAAAAACTGAGAACAAACTGAGGGTTGATGGGGGGTGGGAGGGAGGGGAGGGTGGGTGATGGGTATTGAGGAGGGCACCTTTTGGGATGAGCACTGGGTGTTGTATGGAAACCAATTTGACAATAAATTTCATATATTGAAAAAATAAAAAAATACAAAATACAAAAATTCCCACAGGAAGGAAACTGACATATTTTCAGAAAAAATACCATCCTCACATCACACGCTTAGAATGCTACTTAATATAGTAAACATATAAACTTTTACAAAAAAACAAGGACTTTTTTATAAGTTAAAAAAATGAAGAGAGTAACTTCATGTTTTTAAATGATTCTTGGAGCCGAAACTTCTTTTTTCCAAACTAGCTTTATGTTATAGAATCAATGTCTAGAATTCTCACTTGTTTTTATTACAGTCCCATTCTTGGAAAGTTAAATAAGGTCCAGTTTTAAAGCTCAGTAAGTAGATATGAACATGAAACCACAGCTCATATGTGTAAGAAATATCAAATTTCTTTATTATTTTAGTCAATACATATCATACTACAAGTTCACAACCTTCTATACAGATGAGAAATTAGTGTCAATCATTATCCCCAGCATATCCTCTCAACACGCCTATCCAACTTCCTTCCATTTACAATTTCCTTTCTCCCCAACATACCCAGGTAATAAATTAAAAGATACCTGATTATCTGAGAAAAGGTAAAATCAGGAGAATGAAAACAAACTAATATTTCTCTAAATTATCCAACCATACTAGAATGGAGTGGGAAGCCTAGACACAAATCAAAGAGGACAAATTGTTTTACAGCACTCTCTGTTTAGCATTCTGCTCTTTCCTTCCTATGTAGCTAGTGTGGTATGATTTTTGAAAGCTAAGGAAGATGTTGGAAATGGAACTATTAAAAGAAAATCTGCATATGATATTGCAGGAACTAATCTCCGTAAGAAATATGTGATGCTTGCTATAAAAAGTTACTGTAGTATAAAATATCTACTCATTCATTACTTCATTCATTAAATAAACATTATGCTATGAACATAGTACGTTAACTTACCAAGATATCTCAAGTTAAAAATATCTATAGGATAAGTTCCTTAAAGGAAGACAGCTTCTAAAATGAGTGATCCCAAATGAGCCCTACCTTCTAGTAGTTATGCGCTGGTATAATCTCTTACCCTTATAGTGGGTTGGATTTGTTTACTTGCTTCTAATGAACTGAGTACGGCAGAAGTAATATTAGGTTATAAGAAGACTCGTGGCTTTTGTCTTGGGCACACTCTCACTGTCTGGGGTCATTGACCCTGGGGGAATCCAACCACCTTGCTATGAGACAGCCCCATGGACAGCCTCATGAAGATAGGGACAAAGACCTGGCAACAACCACATGGGGAGCTTGGAGGTGGATCCTCCCTGAAGTTGACCTTCAAAAGAAACCACAACTCCATCCCCACAGCTTGACTGCAGCCATATGAGAGACCTGAGACAGAGGCACTCAGCTAAGCTATGTCCAGATTCTTGACCCAAAGCAATGAAGTAAGAAACGTTTGTTAACTTACTAGGTTTCCAGTAATGCATTACAGAGCAACAATATTGAATACACCATGCCTTTATTTCTCTTTTCCAAATGTGTTACCTTAGATCTAGACTCTCAAAAATGTTTTGTCAAATGAAAGAAATGAGGAGAAAAATCTTGAATATTAATAAGGTAAAAATACAGAAAAAAATTTAAAAGATGTAATGATCACAGTACATGATATCTCTATATCGACACTGATCTTTTTTTTTTCAAGTAGCGAATTCTTCTCTTTTCTAGTCATATTTTCTTATCATTAGATATATGCCAAGAATCATTTTTATAAACATGAATTGGGCATAAATGTTACAATTCTGTGTTGATATATAATAATTTGTTCAAATTTTTAAGTTTTTATGTCTCAAATATAAAATTTTTTAGTAACTTGATTTGGTATTTGCTTGGGAGTAAATGGTTAGCTTTGTTACAGAAAATTAGATGGTGCTGCTGTCACACCTTGATAGCAAACAACTTGTCTTTCTGGTGCCATTGTACATGCTGACATTCTTAGAGTAGCTGTGATTTCAGAGAGAAACTAACTTACTGGTTTATGCTACTTATATTGGTACAGATTTCCTTCCAGGAAAAAAATGATACAGTTAGTATATTAAATGCCATTTCATTTATGTATGTAAAAGCTTCTATATGAAAAGCTCTGTGTTTTGCTTAGATCAAGAGTGAATAAAGATGAATGAATGAATGAATACAAATAGATCTAGGAGCAAAGTAAAAATGGTGCCGGAAACTGAATGTTAAAATTTTTCATCTTTCTTTTCAAACTGTTTTGCTGAGTGTGCATAAAAAGTTCAAACTGATGGTCATAAAATTAGTGGTAGGTGGCAAATATATATCTGTATTATACCAAGACATCTGTCATTTAAATAATGTTTCATTCTTATTATGACCTCAATTCCCAAAAATGGTCCTGTTTGGAGATGATGATTAAAAGCCTCATATTTGTTTATCATTAATTTGTTAATGTTTGTTTATTTTTGAGAGATGGAGTGCAAGCAGGGGAGGGACTGAGTGAAGGTGGGGACATAGGATCTGAAGCAGGCTCTGTGCTGATAGCAGAGAGCCCGATGCAGGGCTCACACTCCCAAACTATGAGATCATGACCTGAACCAAAGTCAGATGCCCAACCGACTAAGCCACCCAGGCACCCCTCATTTTTGTTTATTATTTTTGTATTGCTGTTCCTCTTTGGTATCATAAGAACTCATAAAGATGTCAGTTAAGCCATGTGTTGGAGAACTGTCAAAACTATTTGGTAGATATTATCCAATATATGATATAGCCTACCCATTATTTATATGCCAAGTCCAGCTCAGGAGTACAGCCCTATAAGTAACAGGATCAGCTGGTTCTTCCAATCCACTGGCCTGCCACAGATTTTCTTCTCTCGAATTTTACCTATTAGCAAACACTTTAGATCCAGGAACAGAGAGCCTAAGACCATACTTACATAGCTTTGGTGGACAAATAACCAAATGATACATGTTGAAATTAAAGAATCACTGAGGGAGAAATTTAATAGTTCCTTTAGCTGAGGTATTTTACTCAGTTACTTGTGTCATATGAGATAAAACACAAACTGATTCTACAATGTTCATGGGCATTGGAATATTTCCAATTTTTTATAGTGCTTTGCTTAAAATGATGGGATAGATAGTAACGAAGAGACATTAAACTACAATTTATTGTTTAGCTATGATTTCTGTGGTAGCTGCAAAGGAAATGAATAGGCGAGCCCAGCCCTTGGTAAGAAATAGATGAACTAGTTTAAGTATGTAACTTGAAGCACTTGTCTACCCTTAAATGAGATTCGAGTCATAACTTGTTTCTTAATCTATTTAATAGTTTCATTTTATTGAAGTTTAAACTCCTTTAATAATAAAAGTCACTTATGTTGGATTAAACCTGGCACTTCTGGCTTCTTTTTGCTAAGGAATGGAATGAAAAATTGGTTTTTACTGAGTGTATGGAATCAGATTACACTACTTTAGTAATAGCCATTTTACATGTAATATTTTATAAGAAAATAACCTAAATAAATTTCAACATAGCACACTTTCATTTTTCTAGCACTTGTTTAGTAAAAGTTTAATTCTAAGTGATATATAATACAAAGAAGCTTTCTATCATCAGCAGTCTGGGTTCATAATGAGACAACTATAAGCTATAAGAAATCTCTCATACTTTGCTGCCTAAAGCTTACTATATTATTTCAAATATCCACCAAGTGTTCCTTTAGTTCTTGATATTAGTTAAGATTTATTAACTTTATCAACTGGTGGCCCACCAAAGAATTCTAAAAATCAATTTATTGATCAATTTGAAAGACCAATTTAGGATCAGTGGATAAAAATAAATAATAATTAAAAAGCCAATTTAAAAATCAATGGAAATAAATTAAAAATAGCCTCCATTTGCCCACAACTCAGACCATAATATTCCCCAAGTCTGTACATATGTCAGAATTTATTTTGTCTCCTGTACACACAGGAGACCATGATTATACAGTGTTTCACATTCTAGGATAAGGCTTTTCCTTTAACACTGGAAACAAAAAGGAGCAATTTATTAAATATTCGTGTTCCAGCAGTGAAACATGCTTTCTCTAATGGGCCCCGAACTTATGGACCATATCTCCTGGGAGAAGCATGGGGTGGGGAGAAGTATGTGGCTATCAGAAATACTTCCTATACTTTATTGGTTATTCTCTCCGACAAAGGTGACCAAGACGTATCACCGGCAGGTTGTCTCCTTTCTCTTGTGCATATAATTTTTTTATACGTGGGGTGCCTGGGTGGCGCAGTCCGTTGAGCATCCAACTTGGGCTCAGGTCACGATCTCACCATTTCTGAATTCGAGCCCCACGTCAGGCTCTGTGCTGACAGCTCAGAGCCTGGAGCCTGTTTCTGATTCTGTGTCTACCTCTCTTTCTTCCCCTCCCCTGCTCATGCTTTCTCTCTCTCAAAAATAAATAAACATAAATAAATAAATAAATAAATTAATTAATTAAATTTTATTTGTAATTAAAACACTGCAGATGTGTGAGGTTGGTGAGAAATATAAAATTGATGGTGCTGAAGCAGTTAAAAATTATTGGGGTGCAATGTAAACCAGAACTAAAAGTTTAGAATAAACTTGTGTAAATACTTCTAAATCTCCTTTGTGGGAAAGTTTTCTAATCCAAAGGGAAAAATGACTAAAAGATTCATGCATTTGATATTTATATTTTTAAATGATATAAAATGATTTAAAATAAAAATAATAAACCAGACCAATTATTTGAAAAATATCATATTAAACGTCACTCAAAATGTTAAAATCCCAAAAGTAGCAATCAAGAGGCATGCACAAAGGGTTAGTTAATTACAAAATAGGGACTGCAAATAATCATTACTAGCAATCACAGAATTATACAATGAAAAAAAAATGAGATATCCTTTTTCACCTTGGAAAAAGAGGATGAAAAAATACTAGCACTGGTAATGCTGCAGTGAAATTAATGTTCATACACTGCTAGCAAAAGATTATATTGGTTCATGCTTCTGAAAAAATTATTACAAACATACAATCATATTGATGTTTAATATTATGAAAATAATGGAACACATATTTAATAACAGCCTACAAAATTCACTCATAAACTGGACCAAATAAAAATCTCATGCATAATTACAAAATCCAAAAATCTCTGAGAAACAAGTTTTTTCTTAGATCATTGGTCAGCAAACCAGATCTGCTTAGTATAACTCTTTAAATATATTACTGTAGAAATACAAATGTATTTCACAAGAGTATGCTGTCTCAAACCCCACCAGCAGGGTCATTAATATATAATATAAACACTGTGTTATCTTTCAAAAATACAAAAACTTCTCAATTCTGAAGTACATCTCATGCAGTTTCAGATGAGGATTATTGACCTATAATTCCATTTCAGACAATCTATCTAGGAAATAACGCAGAAAAGATTATAGGTGCTTTTATCTTAATTCCAAAAATATTTATGTTATTGAGTAACTGATAGCAGAAAATATCCAATAAAAGTTTGCAAATAGCTTATGCAAATGGTAAATATATATCTTACATAATTTTTCATAGACACTATGAGCTTACAAAAGTAATAACAACATGACGTATCTGTTAGAAAATTTTCAGCTACATTGAAAAAAAAGTTTTAATGTTTATTTATTTTTGAGACAGAGACAGAGAGTGTGTGGGGGAGGGGCAGAGAGAGAGGGAGACACAGAATCTGAAGCAGGCTCCAGGCTCTGAGCTGTCAGTGCAGAGGCTTATGTGGGGCTTGTACCCACGAATGGTGAGATCATGACCTGAGCCCAAGTCTCAATCGATTGAGCCACCCAGATGCCCCTTGGCTACATTTTAAAAAATGACTCAAACATGACTTAAAAAATTCTCACGTATGGAAATACAAAATAGAAGATTTAGACCTAGTATTGCAGCCCCATAATCACTATCAAGCACCTAGGTTCTTCTTTCTGCTCCATTATCTTTAGTGTGCAGTTTCAGGTCTGAGATGGCTGCCTGAGAACCAGCTACTGTTTCCATATTCCAATGAGCAGGAACTGAAAGGAAGACATGTTGCTTCTGTCCATTTTTAAGAGATTTCCTGGGAATTTCATATTACATAAATAACACACCCTCTTACCAAGTTAGTAAGACATACTTAACCAGAAGAAAGCCTGGGAAAGCCTGTACCTAGCATTAAAAAAAAAAAAGAAAAAAAAATTCACCCAGAAAGAAGGGGGATGAATACAAGTATGTGTTTTGGAGGGAAAGAGGTGACAGAACAATACATGTCTCTGCACACATGGAAAGTATTTACCTTGTAATATTTTTTAAGAAAAGAAGTTTCAGATCATGATCTCGCTCTCTGTGAGCCCTGGGTCAGGCGCCATACTGACAGCCCGGAACATGGAGCTTGCTTTGGATTCTGTGTCTCTGTCTCTCTCTGCCCCTTCCCCACTTGCACTCTGTCTCTCTCTCTCAAAAACAAACAAACAAAAAAAAAAAAAATTCAAGAAAGAAAGAAAGAAAGAAAGAAAAAGAAAAAAGGTGAGTTAGATACAAGTGTGTGATTTTTAAAGGAACTTTCAGAGATACGAATTTGCACCACAAGGAGAAGCAAGTGCCTTCAGGGAAAGAGGAGGTGCAAACACTGGCTTCTGGCTGCGTGCAGGCTAATGAGAAAGTGGGAAGCTCTTGGAGACCAAATATATGGGCCAAGTGATACCCTCTCTCTCGATGAAACTTATCAGGTGCTGGAGAGAAGCCTGGAGATAATCCTGAGAAAAACTGGCTCCAGGCACAGACCTGGGTGAGGGGAACGGCAGCCACACTGAAATGAAGCGGTCCAGTTTCTCCCTCATCTGACCTGTGGGACAAACTTTTGAATCTGTGACAGGAAAAAGCAACAGAAAATCTTATCCTTAGGAGGGTGGTGAGAATTTATTACAACTGGAAGAAAGGAACAAGGGGAAAAATAAAAGTAAAAGCAACTCCACCAGTGGAGGGGAGGTTGAGTATGTGCTGGGTCCAATCTGGACCTGAAAGAAGAACAGGAGTACTTGTGAGGACCATGTCAGGACCCAGGAGTTCAGTTCCTGTCTAACGCTTGAGGCTCAATCAGAACAGCAGAGCACAACTCCCTGTTGCCTTCAAGCAAACAATTACTGAGTAAAAGTAATAGATAAATGTTAATGGGAGAGCTACAAGACACAGATACTTTCTGAGATACAACAAAGGAAGATCGAAAACTGTGGGTGGATCAGACACTGAGAAAAACCTTTTGGCAAACAGCCCTCACACTAAACCAAATGTGCACTGTAGCTAACCATGGAAATAGTAAAAACTCTAACCAACCCCAAGTCTTCACTTGATTAATACAAACTCCTACATCCAGAAGAAAGAAAACCGGGTCCCTTTGCAATCATAAAAACCATGTATTTTATTCTGTATAGTCTTATATGATATGTGTATCTTTCAACAAAAGGCATGCCAAAAGGCTAGAAGAATAAACACCCTTAAGACAAGACAATCAAAAGAAATATAGTCAGATATGACACAAATGTGGGAAAGTTTTGATGGAGAATTTAAAATAAATTGAATTGTTGAGTTGGTTAACATATTAAACCATGATTTTTTTGTTTATTTATTTTGAGAGAGAGAGATCACACGCAGGAAGGGCAGAAAGAGAGGGAGAGAGAGAGAGAGAGAGAGAGAGAATCCCAAGCAGGCTCCACAATGTCAGCACAGAGCCTGACATGGGGCTCAAACTCACAAATGGTGAGATCATAACCTGAGCCAAAATCAAGAGTTAGATGCTTAACTGACCGAGCCACCCAGTCACTCTTTGATTAAACTCTCTAATGGCAAAAGTATATAACAAGCAAGAACAGATAAGTAATTTTAACAGAAAAATGTAAAACATAAGAAAAAATCACACAGAAATTCTAGCAATGGAAAACAAAATGACAGAAACTAATAATGCCTTTTGGAGGGGGGGGTTGGAACATCCTATTTTTTGTCATAAAACAGGTCTAGAGCTAGAAGGATGACATGGAAGGCAGCTTAAAGGGGTCCCCAACAGCTAAGTCAGGCTCATTTGAGAACAGATTCAAAACTAAGCTTAAGAGAGAAAACTCAGGGGGCCCCTGGATGACTGAGTCAGTTAAGCGCCCAATTTAGGTTCAGGTCATAATCTCTTGGTCCACTCCATGGGTTTGAGCCCTGCATTGGGATCTGAACTGACAGCTCAGAGCCTGGATCCTGTTTGGATTCTGTTTCTCTCTCTCTCTCTCTCTCTCTCTCTCTCTCTCTCTCTCTCTCTCTCTCCGCTTCCCCCACTCATGCTCTGCACCCCCCCTCAAAAATAAATAAATATTAAAAAAATACATAGGTCAATAATAAGTATCCAAACTGAAACATTAAGAGAAAAAAAAACAATACGGCATCCAAAATCTATAAGATTTTGAGTATTGAATATCAGGGAAAGATAGATGAGTATAGATGAGTATACTCTATACTGATAGATGAGTATTTGAATATCAGGGATGAGAGAAAGAGAAGAGAGAAAGCAGCAGAAGAAATATTTGAAGAAATACTGTGTTAGGAATTTTCCAAAAATAATGCCAGAACAACTAAAAATCTAAGATGCTCAAAGAACACTAAATAGGATAAATTTACAAATGCACAAATTCATATACTTCTAAACACACACAGATATATCATATATAAATTATTGAAAACAAAAGACAAATGTAAAATACTCAATTTATCCAGAAGAAAAAAAGATACATCACAGGCAGAGGAAGACATATATTTGTAGAAAAAGATGTCTTTGTCAGAAATAATACACGTCAGAAATCAATGGAATAAAATCTTTAAAATATTGAGAAAAGAACATTTGTTCAAACTAGAATTCTGTACCCCCCCCCAAAAAAAAGCTTTCTTTAAAAAAATACAAGAGAAACAAAGAACTTCCCAAACAAACAAAAACAGAGAATCATGTCCAATAGATGTACACTTCAACAAATGGGAAAAAAAGTTATTCAGTCAAAATGTATATATATTAGACAGAAACCTAATCAACAGAAGGAAATAGAGAGTAGGAAATGTAATGAATGAAGGTAAAACAGAATTAATTCTACCTTATTTTTATTTTATTTTATTTTATTTTATTTTTTAATTTACACCCAAATTAGTTAGCATACAGTGCAACAATGATTTCAGGAGTATATTCCTTAATGTCCCTTACCCATTTAGCCCATCCCCCCTCCTACAGCTCCTCCTATAACCCTCAGTTTGTTCTCCATATTTATGAGTCTCTTCTGTTTTGTCCCCCTCCCTGTTTTTATATTATTTTTGCTTCCCTTCCCTTATGTTCATTTGTTTTGTCTCTTAAAGTCCTCATATGAGTGAAGTCATATGATATTTGTCTTTGACTAATTTTGTTTAGCATAATACCTTCCAGTTCCATCCATGTAGTTGCAAATGGCAAGATTTCATTCTTTTTGATTGCTGAGTAATACTGCATTGTATATAAATATATACCACATCTTCTTTATCCATTCATCTATCCATGGGCATATGGGCTCTTTCCATACTTTGACTATTCTTGATAGTGCTGCTATAAACAAAGGGGTGCATGTGTCCCTTTGAAACAGCACACCTGTATCCCTTGGATAAATATCTAGTAGTGCAATTGCTGGGTCGTAGGGTAGTTCTATTTTTAGTTTTTTGAGGAACCTCCATACTGTTTTCCAGAGTGGCTGCACCAGCTTGCATTGCCACCAACAATGCAAAAAAGATCCTCTTTCTCCAAATCCTCTCCAACATCTGTTGTTGCCTGAGTTGTTAATGCTAGCCATTCTGACAGGTGTCAGGTGGTATCTCATTGTGGTTTTGATTTGTAATTCCCTGATGATGAGTGATGTTGAGCATTTTTTCATGTGTCGGTTGGCCATCTGGATGTCTTCTTTGGAGAACTGTCTATTCATGGCTTTTGCTCATTTCTTCACTGGATTATTTGCTTTTTGGGTGTTGAGTTTGATAAGTTCCTTATAGATGTTGTATACTAACCCTTTATCTGATATGTCTTTTGCAATTATCTTCTCCCATTCTGTCGGTTGCCTTTTAGTTTTGCTGATTGTTTCCTTTGCTGTGCAGAAGATTTTTATTTTGATGAGATCCCAGTAGTTCATTTTTGCTTTTGTTTCCCTTGCCTCCGGAGACGTGTTGAGTAAGAAGTTGCTGCGGCCAAGATCAAAGAGCTTTTTGCCTGCTTTCTCCTCGAGGATTTTGATGGCTTCCTGTCTTTCATCCATTTTGAGCTTATTTTTGTGTATGGTGTAAGAAAGTTTTCCAGGTTCATTCTTCTGCATGTCACTGTCCAGTTTTCCCAGCACCACTTGCTGAAGAGACTGTCTTTATTCCATTGGATATTCTTTCCTGCTTTGTCAAAGATTAGTTGGCCATCTGTTTGTGGGTCCATTTCTGGGCTCTCTATTCTGTTCCATTGATCTGAGTGTCTGTTCCTGTGCCAGTACCATACTGTCTTGATGATTACAGCTTTGTAGCATAGGTTGAAGTCCAGGATTGTGATGCCTCCTGCTTTGGTTTTCTTTTTCAAGATTGCATTGGCTATTCAGGGTCTTTTCTGGTTCCATACAAATTTTAGCGTTATTTGTTCAATTCTGTGAAGAATGCTCGTGTTATTTTGATAGGGATTGCATTGAATATGTAGATTGGTTTGGGTAGTATTGGCATTTTAACAATATTTGTTCTTCCTATCCAGGAGCATGGAATCTTTTTCCATTTTTTTGGTGTCTTCTTCAATTTCTTTCACAAGCTTTCTAGAGTTTTCAATGTATAGATTTTTCACTTCGTTGTTTAGACTTATTCCTAGGTATTTTATGGATTTTGGTGCAATTGTAAATGAGATCAATTCCTTGATTTCTCTTTCTGTTGCTTCATTGTTGGTGAATAGGAATGCAACCGATTTCTGTGTGTTTGTTTTATATCCTGCAACTTTGCTGAATTCATGAATCAGTTCTAGCAGTTTTTTGGTGGAAACTTTGGGTTTTCCATATAGAGTATCATGTCATCTGTGAAGAGTGAAAGTTTGACCTCTTCCTGGCCGATTTGGATGCCTTTTAGTTCTTTGTGTTGTCTGATTGCAGAGGCTAAGACTTCCAATACTATGTTGAATGACAGTGGTGAGAGTGGACATCCCTGTCTTGTTCCTGACCTTAGGGAGAAATCTCTCAGTTTTTCCCCATTCAGGATAATATTAGTGTTGGGTCATTCATAAATGGCTTTTATGATCTTGAGGTATGATCCTTCTATTCCTACTTTCTTGAGGGTTATTATCAAGAAACAATTCTGTATTTTGTCAAATTCTTTCTCTGCATCTATTGACAGGGTCATATGGTTCTTGCCCTTTCTTTTATTGATGATATGAATCACGTTAATTTTTTTCCAGATATAGAACCAGCCCTGCATCCCAGGTAGAAATCCCTCTTGGTTGTGGTGAATAATTTTTTAAATGTATTGTTGGATCCGGTTAGCTAATATCTTGTTGAGGATTTTTGCATCCATGTTCGTCAGGGAAATTGGTCTATAGTTCTCCTTTTTAGTGGGGTCTCTGTCTGGTTTTGGAATCAAGGTAATGCTGGCTTCATAGAAAGAGTTTGGAAGTTTTCCTTCCATTTCTATTTTTTTGGAAGAGCTTTAAAAGAATAGGTGTTAAATCTTTAAATGTTTGCTAGAATTCTCCTGGAAAGCCATCTGGCCCTGGACTCTTGTTTTTTGGCAGATTTTTGATTACTAATTCAATTTCTTTACTGGTTATGGGTCTGTTCAAATTTTCTATTTCATCCTGTTTCAGTTTTGGTAGTGTATATGTTTCTAGGAATTTATCCATTTCTTCCAGATTACCCATTTTATTGACATATAATTGCTCATAATATTCTCTTATTATTGTTTTTATTTCTGCTACCTTTGTTGTGATCTCTCCTCTTTCACTCTTGATTTTACTTATTTGGTTCCTTTCCTTTTTCTTTTTGATATAACTGGCTAGTGGTTTATCAATTTTGTTAATTCTTTCAAAGAACCAGCTTCTGGTTTCATTGATCTGTTCAACAGTTTTTTTGGTTTTGATGGCATTTATTTCTGCTCTAATCTTTATTATTTCCTGTCTTCTGCTGGTTTTGGGTTGTATTTCCTGTTCTTTTTCCAGCTCTTTAAGGTATAAGGGTAAGTTTTGTATCTGAGACCTTTCTTCCTTCTTTAGGAAGGCCTGGATTGCCATATATTTTCCTCTTATGACAACCTTTGTTGCATCCCAGAGGTTTTGGGTTGTGGTGTTATCATTTTCATTGGCTTCATATACTTCTTAATTTCCTCTTCAACCTCTTTTTTGGCCCATTCATTCTTTACTACGATGTTCTTTAGTCTCCAAGTATCTGTTACCTTTCCAAATTTTTTCTTTTGGTTGACATTGAATTTCATAGCATTGTGGTCTGAAAATATGCATAGTATGATCTCGATCTTTTTGTACTTGCTGAGGGCTGATTTGTGGTCTATTCTGGAAAACGTTCCATGTGTACTGGAGAAGAATGTATATTTTGCTGCTTTAGGATGAAATGTTCTGAATATATCTGTTAAGTCCATCTGGTCCAGTGTGCCATTCAAAGCCATTGTTTCCTTGTTGATTTTTTGATTAGATGATCTGTCCATTGTTGTGAGTGGGGTGTTGAAGTGTCCTACTATTATGGTGTTACTATCAATGAGTTTCTTTATGTTTGTGATTAATTGATTTATATATTTGGGTTCTTCCACATTTGGCACATAAATGTTTACAATTATTAGGTCTTCTTGGTAGATAAAGCCCTTAATTATGATATAATGCCCTTCTGCATCTCTTGATACAGTCTTTATTTTAAGTCTAGATTGTCTGATATAAGTATGGCTACTCTGGCTTTCTTTTGTTGACTGTTAGCATGATAGATGGTTCTCCAACTCCTTACTTCCAGTCTGAAGGTGTTTTTAGGTCTAAAGTCAGTCTCTTGTAATCAGCATATAGATGGATCTTGTTTTCTTATCCATTCTGTTACCCTATGTCTTTTGATTAGAGCATTGAGTCCATTGACATTTAGAGTGAGTCCTGAAAGATGAATTTTTTGCCATTATGTTGCTTGTAGAGTTGGTGTTTCTGGTAGTGTTCTCTGGTCCTTTCTAATCTTTGTTGCTTTGGTCTTTATTTATTTATGTAATTATTTTTTAACCCCCCCCCCCCCCCCGAGAGTCCCCCTTAAAATTTCTTGCAGGGCTGGTCTAGTGGTCACAAACTCCTTTAATTTTTGTTTGGGAAACTTTTTCTCTCTCCTTCTATTTTGAATGACAGCCTTGCTGGATAAAGAATTCTTGGTTTGTCATATTTTTCTGATTCAGCATATTAAATATATCCTGCTACTCCTTTCTGGCCTGCCAAGTTTCTGTGGATAGGTCTGCTGCAAACCTGATCTGTCTTCCCTTGTAGGTTAGGGACTTTTTTTCCCTTGCTGCTTTCATGATTCTCCCCTTGCCTGAGTATTTTGTGAATTTGACTATGATATGCCTTGTTGATGGTTGGTTTTTGTTGAATCTAATGGGAGTCCTCTGTGCTTCCTGGATTTTGATGTCTGTGTCTTTCCCCAGGTTAGGAAAGTTTTCTGCCATGATTTGCTCATATAACCCTTCTACCCCTATTTCTCTCTCTTCCTCTTCTGGGACCCCTATGATTCTGATGTTCTTCCTTTTTAATGAGTCACTGATTTCTCTAATTGTTAAATTGTGCTCTTTGGCCTTTATCTCCTTCTTTTTTTCTGCTTCATTATTCTCCATAAGTTTGTCCTCTGTATCGCTGATTCTGTGTTCTGCCTTGTCCATCCTTGCTGCTGTGGCAACCATTCAAGATTTCAGCTCAGTTGTAGCATTTATTATTTCATCTTGACTAGCTGTTACTTCTTTTATCTCTGCAGAAAGGGATTCTAATATCTTTTTGACTCCAGCTAGTATTCTTATTATCGTGATTTTAAATTCTGGTTCAGACATCTTGCTTGTATCTGTGCTGGTTAAATCCCTGGCTGTCATTTCTTCTTGCTCTTTCTTTTGGGGTGAATTCCTTCATTTCATCATTTTGAAGGGAGAAAAGGAACTAATGAGGTAGAAAAAATTAAAACAAAAAATTAAAATGAAAAAATATTAAAATTAAAAAATTAAAAACAAACACACTCATAAAAATAATTGAGTAAATGATTCTAGATCCTAGGTGTGTTTGGTCTGGGTGTTGAAAGTGGCTTAATAGATTAGAGAAAAAAAGGAGTTGGAAAAGGAAATGATTTGAGAATTTGAAAAAAAATACACTCAAATAGACTAAAATGAAATGACAGAAGTAAAATAGAATTTGAAAAAATTTACACAAAAGTAAAAAATATTGTAAAAAAATTAAAGAAAAATATTTTTAATAGAAATGTATTTTTTCTCTTTCTGTATTCAAGAGAAAGAAATGAAAAAGAGACCAAAAAAAAAAAGGGAAAGAAAGAAAATTGAGTAGATGGACTGGCCAACAGACCGAAACATGACTGAAATTACTTCCCCCTTCCCCAGAAGTCAAACCATGAATTGCTCCATAGTCCACAAACTAAGCAGGTGGTGAGACCTACATTCTTGATGAGTGAGGCTGGCCCAGCTGGCTAGGGCCCAGTGCAATGGGGAAATATCCTTCCTACAGTGGAACCACTTCTCCCCATGTAGCCCAAGAACCTCCCAGACCCCACTCTGCTCCTGGGGACTCACCCTTCCCACCAGAGCACCACCAGGCATCAAGATGCAGAGCCTCAGACTCCCTTGTTTACAGTCTTAATGGAATTTAAACCTTCTCCTTTCTCCTCTCTCCCTTTTTAGCTCAATCCTTATGGCTGTTTCCAGTTTTCCACTTTCTCTCCAGCTGCTTTTGTGGAGAGGTGATCCTCCCACACTCTCCCCCCATCTGTCCTCTCTCTGCACGCAAAAGTGGCTCCCCACTCTCTGCAGCCTCCCCCTCCCCAAGTTCACCTCTCCATGCCACGCACCCACTGAATTCTGTGGTTCAGGTTGTGCAGACTGTGTTAATCCTCAAATCAGTCCTCTAGGTATGCAGGATGGCCTACTGTTGGTCTGACTGTACTCCATGGACTGGAGACACTGAAAAAAACCTCCATGTCATTCCGCCATCTTGGGTCCTCCCCAATTATACCTTATTTTTAATTGTCCTTAGATAATTCCCTGTCTATAGCAAAAATGGTAGCAATGTATCTTGTTAATAGCATATGTAAAAGTAAAAAATATGACAATAGTACATGGATGGCAGGGTAGATTGGGAATATAATTTTGTGATGCCCTTATGTATCATGTAAAGAAATTAATAATACTGGAAAGTAGACTCTTATTAATTAAAGATGTATATTGTAAACTTGAGTGTATACAAAACGTGGCATAAATAATAAGTTGATAGAATATATATCTGAATCAATTAAATCCAGAGAAGAGCAACCAAGAAAAAAATAAATAACAGAGAGAAATTAGAATACAGCTATCAAAATAATAGATTTAATCCTAATATGTCAATAATCATTTAAATACAAATGATTCAATAACATTAGATAGATAATAGATAGATGATAGATAGAGAATATAGAGAATATAGATACATATACACTTGCAAACATGAATTATTACAGAAACACATTGTTGTGTATGGATGCATATGGATTAGTAAACATACATATATGCCAGCTTTGTTCACTGAGAGGGGGTTGGAATCAATAATACTCCAGTAGCTGCCAACACATCTAGCACCCAGATCTTGGTTCCCAAATACTATTCTATAATAAAAAAGTCCTTGATTCTCACCCTGGGTCCCAGAAAGTACAAGATGAACTTGGAACATCTTGTAGTATCAGAACATAAGGACATGCACAAAAAGGATGAGAGAATGCGGAAAAGTCACAGAATTTATCCAAGAAGAGCTCCTATTAGCTAAAACTGGAATAATTTCAATGACAAAATAAACAGTAGTATTGGATTCAAATTCATAAAATAAAACCAGAGTGATATAAATTTTGAATAAGTAAATTATAAAAGGCAATTCATCCTCACAGAAAAATTCCAGTTTTTAAATTTAGAATATATGAAGTCTAAGAAACTATCATTAGAAAACCATTATATTAACTATTGCAAGCAGGATCCATTTATGAATTGTAAAATTAGTGAGTGGAAATTTGAAGAGAAGTAAGATACGTATAGAATCTCAAAGTATCTCCCCCCATTTTGTTATTAGTTCCAAAGGGAAAACCAGTAGCTCTACAGTAGAGAAACCCAGACATTATCTTAACCAACTGACCAAAGTTAATGTCACCAGTATTATGACATATTACCATCATGTATCCCTGACAAAATACACTGAGAATGATAAGAGATTTCTGTGGTATTCAAGTAAAAAATGCAAAACCTCAATCCAATTATGAGAACACATCAGCCAAATCCACGCAGAGGGACATTCTACAAAATAATTGGTCAGTACTCTTTAGAAGCATGAAAAGCCAGGAAAGATGAGGAACTATCACAGACTGAAGGAAACATAGGAGACATGACAACAAAAGATTCTGGAACAGAAAACGGACATTGGAGGAAAGGCTGGTGAAATATAAAAAAAAAAAAAAATGTCTGTAGCTTAGTGTTATTGTGCCAATGTCAATTTTTTGTCAAAAAAAAAAAAAAAATATGTTCCCGCGGTCATATAGGATGTTAATGTTGGGGGAAGCTGCGTGGAGGGTGTATGGTAGCCCTGTGTCAAATCTTTGCAATTGTCCTGTAAATCTAAAATTATTTCAATAAAACATTTTTACTGGACCTTAAGAGGGACTTGAAGCCTTTCTTCTAGAAAACAAGGACTTGATTGTCAGGATATATTAGGTTCCGAACCTTAATGCCATGTATTTTTACTTGTTAAGAATAGTTTCGGTGAAAAGCCTATTAGTAATATGAACTTCTGGTCTAGTTGGAAGATTTTTCCATTTGAAAAATGTGCTATTTGCATGGAACTGTTTGAATCTTTGTTCAGCTTCCCTTCTACCAAATAGAATTGAGGCTATAATTTTCCTTTCTGATAAAGGAATAAAACGTGAACATGCTATTTATAAAGTTAGGTTTATTAACCAGAGATAAACGTGAAATACTAGAATACATTTTAAGTCTAATCCTAGGTAGTCTTATGAAAGTGTATTTTTTAACTATCTTTTTGAAAATATATTCACGTTGGTTTTCAAAACATTTTGTTATATTTTTCCTCCTTTCTGAGCTCCTTCTTTGGGGCTACTTTTTTTATTGAGGTGCAATTTACAAGGGGTACTTTTTTTGATAAGGCTTCTTATAACTATGGCTGGACGTCTTGCCCTAGTATTCCAAGAAGGGCCATTTTATTTTTTAGAGTCACTTCTAAAGTCATGTGGTCTTGAACTTGGAAGATTATGTGGCATATGAGTGCTAATGCAAATTTAAACCCAAGCAGGTCTCAGTGCGCGTCACCCTGTGAATGTTGGCAACAGAAGGAATACCTTGAGAGTAGTATAATAGCAATTCTGATGTGAAAAGCTGGGGAAATTTTTCAGGTTTCTTTTTTACAAAAATCAGAAAGGCAGCTAATGTGCAGTGCCCTTGTTGACTTCAGCAAATGAACTGAATTGATAGTGTTAATTCAGATTCGAGAAATTATCTGAATCTCAGTTTGTATAGATTTGTGATCTAGACACAGTGTTAACTGAATGGATAGCTTTTACATTTTCACACGTGTACATAGGCTCTCTCCACCCTTTTCAGCATTCATTGGTTATTGAACTTTGTAAACTGGCATTGACACATTACAACAATGTTGTGTTGGACCAATTTTAGAAATTTTACAGGGGAATATATGTTATTTTTCTGGGGCAAACCAAAGGCTAATTTCTCAAGGTTCTTATTGCCTGCTTTAGTGGCATTTGATGGAGGATCCTTTACATACATTTATAGTAGATGAAACATAAACCAGATTGCAAATCCTTTTTATTTTAATGTTTTTGGTTCAAATTGTATAGGCTAAGTTAAAATGAAATTGTGTTCTGTGAACCAATATGAGTGTATTTCTGTAAGCGTAGTTATGTTGAAATAAGGTTTTAAAAAGCAAAAAAAAAAAAAAAAAAAAAAAAAAAAGAAATAAAAGAAATACTTCAACGGGAAACGTTTAAACAAATGACTAAAAAGAAAGGTTATGAAAACTTCCATCGATGCTGAAACGGGTAAGAATATAACATTTAATAAAACAATTCAAATTGAGAATGTAGAAAGCTTCTGAGACTGATCTTCAGAGAATGGAGAATGGACAAAGTTAAACCACCTGTAACACAAGCCTTGTCACCAATATTAACCTTCAATTACTATCGAAGACCACACAGAGTCCAGAACAATCTCAGACCCAGTGAAATATCTCATAATAGGCATGAACTTGGCCGGGAACAATATATTCACCTTCACAAACACCATCTGTCCTTTAAGGTCTCCAAAATCATATCTCATTATTCTCTGCTTGCCATCTCACAATCTTGACTTGCTGTTATTGCTATTTTATGCACACTATCTTTTTCATCTGAGAGTTTTATGCTTCAATTCCCACTCAAAACACATAAGCATTGACTTCAATTTGGTTTCTCACCCCACTTTTCTTCCTCTGCCACAAGTCACCACGCAATAAGGGAAACTCGAACTGACAACGGAGCATAGGAGTTCCTACCACTACAAGTCAGAGCTCTCACCGTAGTCTATGGGAATTTGGGAAGATTAGAGGAATTGAGATAAACTTCATGTAATAAGCAGGGTTCAGGCAGAAGATAGTTCAGGCTAAGAGAAGAAGAGCAAAAGTTAAATTAAAAAGGAAACAAAGAAAATGTGCAGAAAATAAGAATTGAAAACAGCCTCAGAGAATGTCTGATGGAGTCTTCTCATTTTCAAAGGAGTATTTAATGGACTAGAGATCCACCCCCGCCATGTTTATTTGTTTTGTTTCTTAAATTCCACATACGCATGAAAAAAAAAAAAGAGAGAGAGAAGCAAACCAAGAAATAGACTCTTAACTACAGAGAACAAACTGAGGGTTGAGGGTTGGGGATGGGCTAAATGGGTGATGGGCATTAAGGAGGGCACTAGTGATGAGCACTGGGTGTTGTATGTAAGTGATGAATCACTAAATTCTACACTTGAAACTAATATTACACTGGTATGTTAACTAGCTGGAATTTAAAACTTGGGGGGGGGGGCAGGGTGGGAAAAGAATTGTCCAAGGTCACATGAGAACTAGACTAATTAGTATTCTTATCACCATCTCATACCAGCTCAGTGTGGTGGAGAGACTAATCATAGTGTGAAATATCAAGAAGAAAACTATCAGGGCACCTGGGTGGCTCAGTTGGTTGAGCACCTGACTCTTGATCTTGGCTCAGGTTATGATCTCAGAGTTCATGACTTGGAGCCCTGTATCAGGCTCTGTGCTGGAAGCATGGAAACTGCTTGGGATTCTCTCTCTCCACCTGTCTCTGTGCCCTTCCCCAGCTCTTTCTCTCTAAATAAATAAATATTTTTTTTTAAAAAAGAAGAAAACTATCAATAGCTGTAATTCAAAAGGCAAATGCTAAAAGGATTTGAATGTTGGATCAAAGAATTAGAACTTTATATCGAAGGCTTAATTATGTGCTGCTTCGTTCATTTTGATCATAGTTTTCAATATTCAAGAGTCCCAAATATACTTCCTTCTGGGTCCCAGATTTCTATTCTGTTAAGTGACAATAGCAATAGCCAGGTTCATTTTATTGTATATACAGTAAACGTATATAAATTGTTAATAGTCAATAAGTGATATTATTATTGTTGTTATTTTATAATTTCTGTAACTTTTTAATGTACCAATACAAAAGTACACTTCAGTTGTTTCCTCCATTCTCTTTTTCAGAGAATGTGGTTTTTGTTTGTTTAGTAAAACATAGGGATAGAAAGTCAAGTTTATGAGGGGCACCTGGGTGGCTCAGTCGGTTAGGCATCCAACTCTTGATTTCAGCTCAGGTCTTGATCTCACTGCAGATCCCACTTGGGATTCTCTCCCCCTCCTTCTCCCTGACCCTCTCCCCTCAAAATAATTAAAACATTTAAAAAAACTTTATGAGATTAGAGAAATTGTTTTATTCACAACCCACCATATAGCAGAGTTATAATAAGTTTTCAACAAGTAATTAAAAATGATAAAACCTCTGTGAAAATATACAATATAAGTGAAATTCAGATTTAAGCCTTTCACTTGAATACTCCAATATATCATGAAAGAAGATGGTACACTCAAGTTGATGTTAAAATAGCACACTCTAACTTACAGATTTTTTTTAAGTCCTTCAGAGGATTTACGCTTGGTGCCTCCTTGGCAATTTTGTCACACCTGTTCTAGTCAATAATTTAACCAGAACTTACTGAATGGCTACCATTTGTCAAAACTGGGTTAGATCTGCAGGCTGGAAAGAATAATAAGAAATTGTTTCTTAAACTCAGGAAATTTAACCTGATATAAGTTGTGAGGATAAACAAGATGGATATGCCGCAGCTAAATTAGTATTTGTAAATAGGCAGTTTTGTCTTATCTGTCTGTACCTGTAAGTTCAAAGAGGATATTAAAATTTATTTGTAAAGAGATATTGAGCTGCACAGCCATCATCGTGGTAAAGTTTGAAGTCCAAGCAATTTTGCAGATGGAATTACGTATCAATCAGGAAAAAGAGGTGACAATAAAAATGAGCTAAAATGCCTTTGTGACTAAATTTAAAATGAATTGCTGATGTGGTCATGATAAACTTTATAATCATTAGTTGACTAATTTCATCCTTCAGTCATTAGCACACCAACATCTTCAAAGTACAAATAGGGAAATACATGGTAAAATTGTTGATTTAAAGTGTAGCTACAAATCTTTCAATTTATTATGTTTGAATGTCAAAATCTGTGTTTATTAACCCAAGTAGTGACTAAGAGTTGATTCACTTTCAAGTAAATTGTTTTTCAATGAACAGAAAAATCAATCCTTAACAATAGTCATGAATCTTTACTTCCTCATTTATAAATATACTGACAGGAAAAATTGTCTTATCATCAAAGAATTACTAAATTAACAGAAAGTAATTCTAGAAAATCTCAGATAAAAACAAACACACTTGAGAGATTCAGCAAAAGGACAACTATGTCTGTTCATTAACACCAATTTCATTTAAAGAAAATGAAATTCTTCCTATGAGAAAATCAATGCACACAGTCTTTAATCAAGAGAAAAATAATTGATTACTTCATTTTTTTTCCTTTGGGATTCATTAAATGGGAAGATTTCCAGATTGAAACTCATTTATATATTAACTCTTTAAACTCTCCAGCAATCAATAAATATTTGTTAGTACACCTTAGAAATTACTTTTCTACAAGGTATTGCACTTAAGCATTTCATTAGAATGAGTTTGTAAGAATAGCTAACTGCAGGCCCATATCTGAGTCAATAACACTCCCAATGGCTTCAAATTTATTAAAGGAGAACAAAGAGTCTATTATGCATGCAGAATAAAACCCTCACATTTGACTCCCTGCTAGCATCTTCTTCTGTTTGATCCTGTCCTTACAAGCCTGTAATCATCAAGTTTCAGGCAGCCAGTTCTTTAATGTGAAAATTGAAATAGGCTGAAATGATTATTTCCAAAACCAGGTAACACAGGATTGTGCCCTGCAGTGCTGTATGATACAATTCAGAGAGAGTTGTATTGCCACTTAAATTGTGGACATATGGAATGGGATCAAAACAGGCCAGCAGGCGTTGTGGGATGGCTGCCAAAAAGGTCTTACAGAAAAGTGTTTCATTGTCACCTTCACTTCATGGAGATAAAAGCTTAACAAGGAGCAAGTGATTCGTTCTGGTGATGATTACAGAAAGTAAGATGAGCTTCTGGAGGGAAGCTATAAAAAGAGTAGGCTAGAAGTTTTAAGTGACGCATTGCTAATTTGGAGACTTTCATCTCTCCTAAATTTCATTAGTGATGACACCACTGTGAGAAATGTGTTTGTGCAAGAAGTTGTAGGTGGCTGAATACAGAACAGTAGGCATTCAATTACCCTCTGTGTTAATACGGGCTGATCAGCTCATGGCCTTCAACAGGGGTATGCCAGCCCTGGTCATTTTTAGTAACACTTGGATATCAGTTCACAGTCATGAAGACAGTGGAGGGTCATATACTGTTAGCAGCAACAAAGTATTTTCAGCAGCAATTATCTGTAAAACAATAGTTTAGATATAAATGTCAGTACCTACACCAGATCTCTGATTTCTTTTGAACAGACTATTCAGTCCTTTGAAAACTCTTTTAAATATGGATGTATGGGACACCTGGGTGGCTCAGTCGGTTAAGCATCCAACTCTTGATATCTGCTCAGGTCATGATCTCACGGTTCATGAGATCAAGCCCCACGTCCAGCTCTGTGCTGACAGTATGAAACCTGCTTGGGATTCTCTCTCTCTCTCTCTCTCTCTGTTCTCTGCTCATGCTCTCTTTCAAAATAAATAAACTTTAAAACTAACTAAATAAATAAATATGGATGTAAGGATTAACTTTTTTTGAGGTGAGGTTATGGATATTAAGTCTGAATACGAAAGACAATTAAAAATGTTAAATGCGTGTATGACATACAAACCGAGAAAAAAACATAAAGTTGGCACTTCTAGGTAACATGACAGAGTGAAGATGGATCATGGAACTTCCCTTCCCCAATGCCAAAAACAAAATGCAAGAAAGAAATAAGAATTTTAAAATAAACAAACGGTTCATCAACAACAAGCTAGGAATGATGAACAATCTCAAAACAAAGTGTGATATGGCTTCGCCTGACCTCTAATCCTTCCCCCATCTCTCAGAAGCAGAATTGTAGTAGATATTAATCCCACGTTATCTCCTATGCACCATTTGGACACAAATTGCAGATCGAGTAGTAATAATTATAATATTGGTGATTATTGGGACCTCCTTGAAAACATAATGGTCCTGAGTCTTAGCTTTAACCTTCTGGAATGTAAATTAATCTCTCCAGGGTTTATATAAACCCAAGCTCTGGTTTTACAGTACAGAGATATTTCTAACTTCATGGAACTCATCATCTTTGGAAATGTAGTCACACACCTCCAGAGTTAACTAAGGAGTCTATCTCTTAAGTAACCATTCGTCTGTCAAGAATATAATAAGGTAAAATTTCATTTTGATTTTGCAGTCTTTTGCAGGCTACCTACACACATGTACATTAATGAGTTTATTCAGTAATAAGTCAATTTTCTTTCTTTTTAAAATTTTTTTAAAGTTTATTTTTTGAGAAATAGAACACAAGCAGGGGAGGGGCAGAGAGAGAGAGGGAGAGAGAGAGAATCTCAAGCAGGCTCTGCACTGTCACCACAGAGCCTCATGGAGGGCTCAATCTCACAAACCATGAGATCATGACCTAAGCTGAAATCAAGAGTCAGACACTTAACTGACCGAGCCACTCAGGTGCCCCAGTGGTCTTTCTTTCTATATTAATTGTGGAGAGGCTATTGACAGAACTTTTATTTCTCCAAATGAAGAAATAAAAATCCCTCAGTACTTACTATATTGGTACATTCAATTTTATTATGAACAATGAGTAAATACTATTATTATTCCAATTTTACCGATGACAAAACTGAGTTAGGGAAAGGTTAAAACAATTGCCTCCAAATTATACAGCTAAAGAATGTTGGAATAGGAATTAAAAACAAATATACTGACTTCCACTACCATTGCATTTCAGAAGATTTTAAAAAAGAAGAAGAAAGAAAAGAAAAGAAAAGAAAGGAAAGGAAAGGAAAGGAAAAGAAAAGAAAAAAAAACTCATCAACAAGCCACATATCTGACCATACTTCAAAACTACCTCTCCATGGGGAAGGCAGCATGAAACCTGAAGAGGGTATCCCAGAGTAGATTAGCTAACCAAGAAAGTGGAGTGATTTTTTTAAAAACCCTAAAAGAATAGATTTTCCAGCAAAGAATTCTAAAGACTGCTGAGATTTCTCCATCTACTATTTCTGCTGTCAGCTACCAAAATGGAGAGGGAACAAAATATCTCATCCTCAAACCTTAGCTTGGATAGGAAGACAAATAAGGCTCAAAAAAAAAAAAAAGCAGGAAGAATGACACTGAGACTCCATCATCATTAAATCAGACAAATGGATGGGTGAATGTTTCTCACAAAGTATGAGCAAGATGCAAAGAGATAGCACACATACACAAAAAAATACAAGGAAACTATGTGGACCAAAACAATTTGAAAAGGGAATATAGCATGCAAAAGACTGATCAAGAAGCCCGTCGAAACCTATCCAGCACCTCCCAGAGGGTCCTCCCCTCCTTATTTATTTATTCATTTATTTATTTAGGGGTGTTATGGTCTGAGTATTTGTGACCCTTTCCCAAAATTCATATATTGAAATCCTAATCCCAAAGGTGATGGTAGTAAGAGGTGGGGACTTTGGGAGGTAATTAAGTCATGGAAGTGCAATGCCCTCATGAGACTCCCAAGGACTCCCTTGCCCTTTCTACTATGTGAGGACACAGGGAGAAGAGGGCCATCTGCAAGCTGGAAGAGGGCCTTCACCACAGCCCCACCATGCTGGCATCCTGATCTTCCACATCAATGTCCAGAACTGTGAGAAATAAATTTCTATTGTTTACAAGTTACACAGTCTCTGGTTTTATTATAGCAGCCTGAATGAACTAAGACATGTGGCAGAATACTTAACATAAGATTCAACCTCTCAGAAATTTTTAAGTACATGGGCACCAACCCCTTGCACAGTTGAAAATCCACATACAACTTTTGACTCCCCTAAAACTTAACTACCAGTAGCCTATTGTTGACCAGAAGCTTTACTAATAAACAGTTGATTAACACATACTTTGTAGGTTGTATGTATTATATACTATATTATTACAATAGGATAAGCTAGAGAAAAGAAAATGCTATTAAGAAAATCATAAGGAGGAAAAAACATTTAGAGTCCTGTACTGTATACTTATTGAAAATATCTTTGTATAAGTGGACTCACACAGTTCAGACCCATGTGGTCCAAGAAGCAACCATATACTATACAGTATTGTTAGCTACAGGCACTATTCAGTGGTAATGGTCTCACAAATGTATACTTATTCCCAAACTCATTAAGTTATATACATTAAATACATACAGCTTTTTACATGTCAAAGACATCGCATGTCTTTTTTATGTGATAGAAATAAAAAAATAGAAACTGCTGAACTTACTGGTACATTTCTACAAAAATTATAAGTAAATTTGAATTGACAACACATACTGATTATAGACAAAATCAAGTAGAGAATTTCCGGAAGAAAAAACATGAGATAATTAAAATGGATAAAGAAAAAAGAAGTAAAAATGATCCAACATAAGGATATGGTCTCTCTCACTTAGAGAACACAAAAAACAGATAATAAAAAAAATCTAGAATCTCATTTAGATGATGAAATTTTCTCTGAAAAAAGGGGAAGAATTAAAGAAATAAATCAAAAAGGCCCACTACTAATAAAGTGCTAACTGCTAATACAGTTAGCTAATGTTAGCTGCTATAATGCTAATATAGAAATAAAAACCAAGACAGGACCCCAACAAATTACTGAATTTCACTGATTTAAAAACAAACAAACAAACAAAAATTCTTTTTCTTATATTAAGACAGGAAAAAACAAGTTACATAGAAGATAGAAATTATCAGAGTGGCTTAAGGCTTTGCTATACCAAAATTTAGTAACAAAAAGTGTTAAAACTATATCTACAAAATTCAGACAGAAAACAACTATACTTCAAGTTTTTTTTTTAACCCAAAGTATGGTACCTTGTATACAGACCCACAATTCCTTTCTTAAGACCTTTGGGTACAGATTTGTTTTGCAATTCAGAATTTGTTGGATTTTGGAAAGATTACACATGATTCTTATACTACTTTGTAGGTAAGACCATCTTATAATCACATATCACATGCATCAATATTTCTTCAGAAAAACTTATCAATATTTACCCTCAGAAAATATAGATTACAAATAATCTTTTATTATTCATATCAGAATCTTCTGCCAAATAATATTTGTTTAAAATCACACAAACACGTACACATACTCCTTTTCATTTTCTAAGCTTTTGAATTTCAGAATTGTGGATAAAGGCAACAGATGCATCTCTCAACCTGATAATTAAAGTCCCCATAAATTGCTGTTTAAAAAAATTATTGATGGCAAGATACAACTAACCAAAGATGAATTAAAGTTAAAAAAAAATCAAAAAGATAAACACAGCTTGGGTAAAAGAAATGAACATGAAGTATATTTGAATCTAGGACCACAATTATATAAATGAGAACTGTAGCCACAGGAAAAATGATAAATTCCACAAACCTTAATAATATAAAAGTAAGAATTATGTGACTATATAACTATTAACTAGGGAAAACTCTGAGAAGAAAGAAAGGAGGAAAGAAAGAAAGAAAGAAAGAAAGAAAGGAAGAAAAAGAAAGAAAGAGAAAGGGAGGGAGGAACGGAGAAAGGAAGGGAAGAATGGAAACTGGCTTAGTCTATTTGGGCTGCTATATCAGAATACCATAAATAGACTGGATACCTGGGAAGTTCAAGATGAAGGCATTGGTAGATTTGGAGTCTGGTGAGGACTGAGTTGTTAGTTCTTAGTTGATTGTCTTTTTTGCTATGTCTTCCTTTGGTGGAATGGGTGAAAGAACTCTCTGCCTCTTTTATGAGCACACTAACCCGTTCATGAAGGCTCCCCCCTCATGACCTAATCACCTCCCAGACGTCCCACCTCCAAATACCATGAGTTATGAGATTACTATAAAGGTGCACACACGAGAGGTATCTTTCCACAATACCAGCTTTATTCAGTCTTAAAGCAAGGTTAACGTAATTATAAAGCAGATTCAGAATTCCAACCTCAATGACATTTCACCACGTGATTAACTTGGCTTCTTACAGGGCACACAAAGCAGAACACAAGACAAATACACAGCAAACAAGGTACACAGGGCATAGAAAGTGAAGGAACCAAACACGAAGTCAGTTTGTGGCACACAGTTGAGATAAGACTTCTGTCCTGTCCGGTCAGTTCTCAGCACTTACCGTTTATTATGTTAATGCAGTGAAAGATCTCGATTCTGTTCAGAGATCAATTAGGCAGAGCCTTGGGTAGCAGCTGCCTTTTCTAAGTGCTCAGACACAGAAAGGTCAGTGTCCGAAGAGTCTGATAGTTTGCTGCAAAAACCCATCCTTTTTAAATGGCTTTAATCAGGCTTGGGACCCTGCAGACCTCCTCTGCTTCTGCTTGTTCTCAGCTCTGGAGTGTCATCAACTGGTGCTGGTCTTGGCAATATCTGGTAGCTGTGGTACCTCTTACTGCTTGTGCTATTGCCTGACAGGCCCCTGCTTGACACAGGCCTTTTCCTGACATGAGTGACTCCATTTTGCTCTCTACACCATGACACTGGGTGCTAGGTTTCAACACATGAATTTTGTGGGAATACAAATATGCAGTCTACAGCAGAAACCAAAAGACACCATGGTAAAGTAAAATAAAATTGTAGAAATAAGTGCAAATGTATTTGCAATCAAAATAATGTGAATAGGGGCGCCTGGGTGGCGCAGTCGGTTAAGCGTCCGACTTCAGCCAGGTCACGATCTCGCGGTCCGTGAGCTCGAGCCCCGCGTCAGGCTCTGGGCTGATGGCTCGGAGCCTGGAGCCTGTTTCCGATTCTGTGTCTCCCTCTCTCTCTGCCCCTCCCCCGTTCATGCTCTGTCTCTCTCTGTCCCAAAAATAAATAAAAAACGTTGAAAAAAAATTTTTTTTTCAAAATAATGTGAATAGGCTTATGTACACATGTGAAGTTTTACTATGCAAGAGAAAGATTCTCATATTGTTTGGAAAAATATCCATCTATGTGCTCTTCACAAGACAAGATATCTAACAACACCTAACAGCTAACTACATGAGTAGAATACATCAATAGAGCAAGACTAACCACATGGGATTAAAAAATATACCTCAGGCATCAAAAATTTAAAGCAAAACTGAAAGAAACAAGAGGAGACATTTTATTTGTTTTTTTGTTTGTCTATTTACTTTTTAAAATGTATTTATTTTGAGAGAGAAAGAAAGAGAGTGAGCAGAGGAGGGGCAGACAGAGAGGAGAGAGAGCATCCCAAGCAGGCTCTGCACTGTCAGCACAGGGCTCAAACCTGCCAATCACAAGATCATGACCTGAGCCGAAATCAAGAGTGGGACCGCTTAACCGACTGAGCCACTGAGTCATCCCTCAAGGAGACATTTTAAAATTGAAAATGATAGTGGAAAATTTTTAAGTATTGTTTTAAAAAATCAATAGATTATGAGATAAAAAATAAGTTACGGCGCATGTACAGAAATAGACTCAGAGGAATCAGAGATACACAGATACCTATTTCTATATACCATATACCTATATTTCATAAAAGTTAAGCACATATTCCTTTCAAACAGGCATGAGGTGTTCACTAAAAGTAGCCACTTGGTAAGCCTCAAGAAGATTTCTATAAATTTCTAAAATGCAAAACTCACAGAAGTCACTTTCCACAAGTAATAAAATGAGAAACACAATAAGAGGAAATTAAAATGAAAAAACTTCATCATTTGAAGAGTTAAAAACTGTCTTCTAAATAACTTTGGCATTGACTAAACAAAAATGGAAGTTAAAATATTTGAAATAAGTTTTATAACTGCTCAACATGTCAAAACCAATAGACACAGGGGAAAAAAAGGTCCTCAGTAGGAAAGGTAAAGCATCAATACGTATGTGAGAATACGAGAAAGATTTAAAATAATTGAACAATTTCTCACTCAATAAACTAGAAGAATATTGATAAAATTAACATAAAGAGAGTAAAGTAAAAGCAGTAAAGAATAACGAAGGCAGAAATTAATAAAAAAGAATAATTTATTAGAGTTAATGATATACCTGAAAACTGGTCTTAATACGTATAAGTAAATTACCTTGCAACACTGATCAAAAAAACAGAGCAAACACACATATACATCATTAAGAATAAGAAGAACATAAATGATTATAGAGAGAGGATTGTTTTGATTTATTTTTCATTATGACAGCTATGATATGGAACTTTATGTCAGTAAATTTGAGAGTCTAAATGAAAAGGATAATCTCATTAAATTACCCATAAAAATTGACTTGAGAAAAAGTGAAAACCCTGAACAATAACATAGAAGTGAAAATGTTGTTGCTACATTACTTTAAAATAGAAGCATCAGCCTCCAGTGTTTAACAATGAGGGCTATCAATCAATCCTGTATATGTAGAAACCTCTTCAGAACAAGAGATGGTGGGAAAGTCCCCAGTTCATTGTTTAAGGGCAGCATAGCTGTAGTTCCAAGACTGACACAAAATCACAAGCTAATGGCTGATCTTACTTGGGAACACAGAATATTATAATTGAAATGTGATAAAATATCAGATATTGGATCTAGTTGTACAATGTATATTTAAGGAAGAATATGCCTTGATCTATGGATTTTGTCCCAGAAAAGCAACAATTGTTGAACATCAAGTTTGTTAATGTAACTAATGACTTACCAATAAGAGGAGAAAACACTTCAAAATTAAATTTAAAATTAAACTTATATTAAAAAAATAAAAACATTCACTAAGCACAAGTTAAGGAAAATTCTCTAACTTGATGACTGGTGTATAACAGAAAACTCAGCAGACATTAAAATTAATGGTAAAACTATAGAAACTCTATCACTGCATCTAGAAACACTTTTATTTTTTATTGTTTAAATTTTATGATGAAGGTATATTAGTTGTGTAATTAAAAATAATTTTTAAAAATTTGATTAAAAATTATTACAGAGTGATAAAAAGATATTTCATGCAAATGGAAACCAAAAGAAAACTGGAGTAGCTATACTCATATCAAACAAAACAGACTTTAAAGCAAAGACTAATAAGAGACAATGATGGGCATTATGTATTGATAAAGAAATTAAAGCAACAAAAGAATGTGATAGACTAGAAATAATAGAAATATACTGACATTAATATTGGTTTGTTTTCTTTGTGTTTACATAGCTAGACTCATCTAATTATTCTCTTCCTTATTATAAATGGCTCTAATAACTGTAAGAAGATACTTTTCACTATTTAAAACAAACAATATCAAATAATTATAAGATGGCCATACTAAATTTCATATTCTAGAAAAGTATTTATTTTGGAAATAAATGGGTCAAATTGTTCAATTAATAATAGATGTTTTCTGCACCCTTATGTAATAATCTCTGGAAGAAAAAAGAAATCAAGAATAAAAATGCAGATTAAAAAAATTGGACATAGATTACAGAGCATGCGTGAAGACACATAGCTAACAAATGCCAACACTACTGTTGGACCCAAAGCTCATGCATTTACAAGGTCTCAAGAATCTTGTGCTTGTTGGGGTGCTTGAGTGGCTCAGTTGGTTAAGTGTCCAACTTCGGTTCAGGTCCTGATCTCCCAGTTCATGAGTTCGAGCCCCGTGTTGGGCTCTGTGCTGACACCTTGGAGACTGGAGCCTGCTTTGGATTCTGTGTCTCCCTCTCTCTCTGCCCCTCCCCTGCTCACACTCTGTTTCTCTGTGTCTCTCAAAAATGAATAAATGTTTAAAAATTTTTTTTTTAAAAAAGGAATCTTGTGCTTGTTATCAGTTACTTGTGTCCTTAAAGAAGTCATTTAAATATTCCAGGCTAAATTTCATAAATTATGAAAAAAATGTTTAGATTTATGGTAGCTAATTCCTCTAGATACTTTTAAAAATTAAATTGAAAAGGTTTATTGCACCAGAGAAGACACTCTTACTGGTAGTTCTGTTTCAAATACCGAGGAATAAATGGATTTTTCCCCAACTAAAATGGTAGTTAATTTTTTAGTCCTAGAAGCAGGCCTGAAATGGACATGCACTCACACACACACACACACACACACACACACACAGCCATTTTAGTGATTGTGTGCTCTTGTTGCAAAAGGTATGTGCTAACAAATAGGTATTTTTATATTTTTCTTTTTAATATCAAGATGACGACGTTCATTTATTTTCTAAATACTAAAAATATCCTTCAACCAAAGAGTGAATTTCTTATACTTTCAGGGAGTTTATATTACTTTTTTCCTTATCCAGTTTGTTTTATCTTGGCTGGTGATTTTCAGTAGTGAAAACCATCATTACTAACATGCAACTTCCTTCTTCTTAGTCTGAAGTAATTTTAGTTTTTATAAAATATTTATCCTGAAGTTTGAAGGTTTCCATTTTCTAGTCTAGAGAATATAACTTTTTAATAAGAACATAGAAACATAATGAGTCTTAGTCTCCTGGGCTCCATGCCTACTCTGAAAACACAATGTTATAATTTAATGTCCCTGCAAACCTTTCATTGTGTGAGTGAGGATTTCTCTTTTCCATATGTGAGAACCAAAACACTGGGTGAGTGTTCTAGGCCTTAGGAACCCTGGGGAGGAGGGAGAGTGATAGGAATCTTCTAACAAGAAACACTTGGCTGTGCTGGAGAATGTCCTCTGATCCAAATCACACTAGGAAATTGAGGACATAAGCCAGCTTTAGTCAATGTCCAGGAAGCTGGAGGCTGTGTCCCACCATGTCCATAGCCACGACCTGATTTCACTGACATAAAACAAGCTGGTTGGGGAAAATCAAAACAAATCCCTTTAAAGTGAAGGCTGACTTTCTCCGTTTCTCTGTTCATGGTTTCACTGCCATCAATAATCTGATAGCCTTTGATACAATTGTTACAGAATGTAGTCAACTTCTTTTCACCCTGTAGGGACTAAACTGCTGAAATGCTGATGGTTTGGAAACTTCACTACTTTATTACCATTTCTGCTTGAGAACTAACAATAGTTAAAATTCATAATCCACAATTGATGTTTTCTTTCAGACATAATGTTGTTCTGAATGGTTCTAAACAGTTAAAAAGTAATTCCAACCCATTCTTTATTGTTTCTTCCTATCATTATTATGATTTATCAGCCAGGCAAGGCAATTAAAAGCCAGAATGGTTTACAAGCACAGGTTTGCTCTATATCTTCTTTCTATTGCACAAGCAAAAAGAAATTATTTATAATTTTCCATGCAAGAATGGAGAAATCAAGCTACTTTCCTAATTACTCTGTTCTTATGGTCAGAAGAACTTATATATTCTCTTTTCCTCCATTATGGACTGCTATAATAGGAAGACAATGCCCCTAACATTTCAAATCTGAAATCAGCACTGCTGCTAAGGCACACATTGCATTTGGAGCTTCATCTATTTTTAATTCCCACAAGGGTATTTCCACATCTCACAGAACACTTTTGAGCTGCCTTTGTACACCATCCAGCATGAAATGTAATTTAGCCTTAATTGGCTTAAGTGAAATATGACTGAGTAGGTCAATCTAGAATATTACATAATTCATTCAAAATTCTTCAAACACTCAGGACCTCTGCATTGTCTATCAAATTCAATGTTTTGTTTAGGATTCAGATGCATGACACAGAAACCTTTTAATCTAACATTGATTTAATGAGAGGAATCAGGGGCTTACAATATGGTCGAACAGCTCAGAGGCAGGGCCTTGAGAGATGGCCTCCACAGCAACATTGGCAAACTGAGTTACTAGGGGAGTCTGCCCAGTCAGGATGGTGGAAAATGGAGAGCCATCCGTGGAACACACCTCTCTAGCAATGACAGCTGCTACTATCCTTTGCTTGGCATACCGTCTGCTGCTTGGCATCCATGAAGCCAGAGACTGGAAAGTTGGACGTTGCTGCAGAAAAATTCTGCGGTTCCAAATTTCACACAAACGCATCAAATTGGTAGAACCTAAGCCTCAGTCCGAATCCTAGCTACATGGTAGAACACGAAACATGACATTTAAATTTCTACCCTCTACTGTACAGGAAGGAAGGCACAACAGAAAGAGGTTATTGCAGACGCTAATAGCCAATTCGCCTACTGTACGATACAATCCAAATGCCTCCAAGTCTGGTCTTCCAGGCCTTCTGTGAACTTTTCTTAAGCCACCTTTCCAAATGTATCTGCTGCCCATTATATCTTTATATAACATACGTGTCAGGCAAACTGAATTCCTTTGAAAAGATTTCCTGAATACCCTGCAAAATTTCCTATTTCTGTGCCTTCATCATTTTTCCCTTTCATGTGTCCCAAAGCTACCGTTTCTTTTCTTCCTAATCACTATGCTAAAGTCTTACTTCCCTTAGATTATTAGTCTTTCTGATGATCTTAGTCTTCCTCACTATAATTTTAGCAGAGTATCATGAACACAAGACTCAGCAAACATCTGAAAAAAAACAGTAAAAGCAATTTTATAATTTTATGCCACTATTTTCACTTATACATACTTTATGGATTGAACCTCACAATTAATAAACAAATGCAAATCCTAGGGAATTAATTTTTAAAGTTTCTTCAAAATTCAGAACATTTTATTCAAACCAAAATTTACCCAAATGACTACTAGGCTTAAAGGATTTTCTGACTTGAATCAGTTGAGGTCCATATTATTTCTCTGTACCTATGGCCCCCACCTCAAACACACACACACACACACACACACACACACACACACACAGCACCTGATGGAGTTCTCCTAGGCCCACTCAAAGTATGGTTTGAAAATTGCTTTGTTAGGTGCACTCTCTCTTCTCTTCTCCTCTTGTGTGTGTGTGTGTGAGAGAGAGAGAGAGAGTGTGTGTGTTCATGTATAAAAATTCTTGAAGGCACACTGAAAACCAGGATCATTTGTGAAATTATTACTGAATTGGATTCTTAAGATGTTAAACAAAAAAATTAAGACTTGGATCTAGTTATTTCACTTTCCTATATTCTTACCTAAATTGTCACAAAACTTTAGCTGATGGTGGTAGAAAATGAATAATTAGAAATATAAATAGACCAGACAGAGTGAAGAAGGAAAAAATAAATGGATGTGGGGATTATGGAATGAAAGGATGATAAGGATTATACTTTCTACATATAAAAAAGAAAAAAAAAAGAAAGGAAATATGCCAGAACATCATCACCACATCAAGAAGTTTTCAGTCTTCCCAGTGCAATTCCCCTGGGCTGGGTTAATTACTTCTCTTTATTTCTCTGGCAGTGTTTTGAATATTTGTATAATTTAAAACCATTAAATAGTTCATAGAAACTAAATAATTTAATTTTCTTTTATGTATGTGTAAAGAGAGCATTCCGTACTAAGGGTAAACCATTATTTCTATCTCACCATCATACTCAAAAGGCAGGCTGTTTCAAGTTTGACATCTCTCTTTTCTCATCTGCAACATCAGGTCTTTTAGACTATACTGAAATATTGTATATAACAAAACCCTACTACAGGTAGATGTTATTGGGATTTAGAAAATGAGATAAAATATAGTGGTTATTGCCTAAACCACTAGACTTCATAGATTCTTTTATCAGGAAAAATTCTGTTAATTTTATGCCCTAGTTATGATAGTCACATTTTATTTTTGATATTTCTATTCCATCCACATAATACATTATGGTTCCATATGGTCACAGTATTCTTCCCAAACTGTCCTAACTTGTGATATATCAGACATTTTTGTCATGTATCTTTTTTTCCCTAAGAAACAGATATCTCACCAAATTAAAATTGCTCCTTTCTGAAATTTTATATACGTTATGATTTGCAGAAAGCTGACTTCAGGATAATCCTTTCTGCAGGGTCTCACAGAAATATAATTGGTATTTATTATTACTTTATTTGGTTGCAAAATGTAGAAAGCCAATAATTGTGGTACTGTATTCTTTCCAAGGATAGTTGGGTTATCAGGTGTTTACAGTAAAAGACTTACAAATCAAAAGTGTCTTCTTTTCCATTTCCTGACCAACTACTAATTCATCCTTTAACTTTGGAAAATCAATTGGCCTCCTCATATCTAAGTTCAACGGGTGAATTAGAATTTTTCTGATAGCTACAAATTGTATCTCATCTGAACTGACTATATGGAAATTACACATAGTCTTCTTTCTTTTGCTATGCAAAAACTTGACAACGACTAAAAAATATTTGTTTCACCCCCGTATCCATTGTCTTATTATTAAAATATTGCTCACAACTAAATTAAAAAACAAACCTTTGAATAACTATTGTATTAAATTTAAATAATGAGTGACTATGTTAAATTGGAATATTTATTGTTAACACAAATATGAGTGCATTAAAATAATATTTATGTCAAATATATCTTTACTTATATATACCATATATATATATATACATATATACATTATGAATAGTTGTAAAATAAGTTTGTATATATGCACACATAGAAGAGATGACTGAGCTGCAAATTTTTCTAAGGCTCTAATCTTTGATTCATCTCTGTATTGCTTGAACCTAGCTCATCACCTGTGACCTAGCAGGTACTTAATAAATGTTTGTTGGGTGAATGAAAGGACAAAATGTCTTGACTTATTACATCTGCAATTATGTAAATGATGTCAGACTTGAATATGAAAAAGAAAGCATGTAACAAAAAAGCCTTCCGTATGTCTTCCTACTGGAGGAGAATAGAAGAATGATACCTGGAGGAGAAAGCAGTGGAGGAAGAGAAAATAGCAACAACTGTTATTATGTCAACATCGTAATCATGAACCCCAATACAACTTCCACTTCTGTCTCAAAACCCCACATATGCCTCCTCTTAAATGTGCTCTTCACTATTTACTTAAAGAATTAACAATGAGTTTTGGGGCGCCTGGGTGGCTTAGTTGGTTGAGCGCCCAACCTGGGCTCAGGTCATGATCTCACAGTTGGTGAGTTCCATCCCCACTTTGGGCTCTGTGCTGACAGCTTGGAGCCTGGAGCCTGCTTTGGATTCTGTGTCTCCCTTTCTCTGCCTTTCCCCTGCTCATGCTCTGTCTCTCTCTGACTCAAAAATAAATAAACATTAAAAAGATTAAAAAAAAAGAATTAACAATGAGTTTTGTTTAAAATTACTGTAAGGACTAGAGTTCATATTAATGTTTATGGATGGTTCAAGCCAATCAGGTTATGGGTAATAACTGTGTTTCACTCTTTATGTGAGATGCAGAGTACAAACTTAACAAATTTAGGGAATGACCAAGCATCTTATATAGAATTTACATTTCCCTGAAATCAAACAAGGACTTTCAAAGACAGATAATTAAATATGCACTGAATTAGTTATTAGTGCATGTCAAAATAACTGAAAATATTGATCCATTCACTTGGATACAGTGAGGAAAACAATTCATTCTCACCATTTATTTTACTGAACATTTTAGAAAAATGTGTTCATTCATGTACACACAAACAACACATCATTTTCAAAATATTCTTGAGCATATTAAAGCTGGATCTCAGTGTAAAAATCCCTCGTGCTGAGCTGGAGATATAAAATACTTTTTCCTTACTTCTCCATATTAAGCAACATCTACTAGAGTAACACTACTAGTCTCTTTACTCACTCCTTTATTTATCCTTAGCCCATATGGGAAAAATATTAGCTGTTTGATTATTGATGACATCCATTGAACCATACTTTTTATTTGGGTGGGAGGGTAATCTAGTCAAACTCTACAGAAACAATTTTTTTTTTTTGGCTGCCCACCTCCCCCTTCCCAAGCCTCTGTGAGGCAACAATTCAGGATACATGTGTTTGGTCTGCAAACTCATCTTTAATCTCGGATGTATTATGCCAATAAATAACATAAGAAGGGTAAAGGGATGAATGTGTTGTTGTAGGCCGGACACAATAGAAAGCTAGTTTGACAGTAGATCAAAGCTTTTTTCCCTTAAGTAGATGTAGCAATAATAAAGCTCAATCAGTTCCAAACTTAGGAAGTTTAGACAGAGGTATGTCACTTATTAACCTCCTCTCACCTTAACACTGGTCATGTGTAGATACATCTACATGGCAGAATAAAAGGAAAAACTTGAAACAAATTGTAGCTAGTTTATGATATTGGTAAGACAGTCTGTTCAAAATTTATGAAATTCTTTTTTTAAAAACTCAAGTCAGCACATTCTATTGTACCCATGGATTATAAAAAAGACAATCTAATTCATTTTCTATCAATGGTACTTATAAAATCAAATACTGTTTTTAAAAACAATGTTAATGTTTATTTATTTTTGAGAAAGAGAGACAGAATGTAAGTGGAGGAGAGGCAGAGAGAGGGGAGACACAGAACCTGAAGCAGGCTCCAGGCTCTAAGCTGTCAACACAGAGCCCGATGTGGGGCTTAAGCACACGAACCATGAAATCATTACTTGAAGTCGGAGGCTTAACCAACTGAGTCACCCAGGCCCCTAAAATCAAACACTTTTAAAACAGGAAGTTACTGTAAAGTTTATCTAGTTAAAAGTAAGTAAAGTAAAAAGTATATATATTATATTATATTATATTATATTATATTATATTATATTAATTATTTATTATATGGATTGAAGTACCAATCCTAGAATTCAGGTTTAATGCATCTCAGTTGTGTTTTTTGCATTGCTTTAAAAAACTTCCTATGTTCCACACAAACAAATAATATAGAAGAGAAACTCAAGATGTACAAGTATTACTGTCCTATTCAGCTTGGGCTGCTATAAAAAAATACCATAAATTAAACAATAGACATTTATTTCTCACAGTTAGGGAGGCTGGAGAGTCCAAGATCAAGGGGCTGGCAGAGTGGGTTTATGGTAGAGCTCAGCTCATGGTAAAAATCTTCCTCCTCTCTTGCATTGTAGACAGCCACCTTCTAGTTGGCCCCTTTTCAGTGTGAACATGTGGAGATAGACATTTCTTACTTTCTCTCCTTATAAAGGCACTAATTCCATCATGAGGGGGTTCTACTCCGATGACCTCTTCTAAACCTAATTACCTCCTAAAGGCCCCACCTCCTAACAACATTACATCAAGGATTACATTTTCAACATATGAATTTGGGAGAGACAGAAACATTCAGTCTATAACAATTATCCAATTTTATATTTTTATATTAAAACACACACACACACAAAATTCCTTTCAAATGCCTTTATTGTTGATGTGTTATGACTAAGGTTCTTACAGACTTTGGAGAGTAAACAATAAAAAAAAAATTGCTATGTGTAGAGGTTGGGCAGATAAAAGAATAAATCCTAAACAACTATCTCCTACCCGATCCTTAAATTTTTCTCCCCGTTTTGCTTTTACACCTAACCCTTAGAACTGACCACTTAAATAGATATTTTCACTCTGCCTTCTGGGCATCACACTTAAATTGGTCAATAAAATGACTTGTATATGAAGACTGCATTGGAATCATGTTCCAAAAATGCTTTTGTCGTTTCTATTTTATCAGTCCTCATACAGCAGCACAACGAAAGATGCTAGTTTACTTTCCTCATGTCTTCTGAAATACTGGCTCTTTTTGCAGTTGTTAAATCTCTCAATCCATATAGCAATTTTACTACAGTTGTGCTGTCTGTTTCAAAGTCTAAATTTCCTCCAAACTTGAATTGCTGGTATTTATATTTCAATACACACTCAGGATTCTTTTTCTATTTGAAAATATGTTTAATCATATATGTTCTGCTCATCTTTTAAATTCTAAATTATATCTTACCTGTCAGAAAGATCAAGTGATTGCCTAGGTAGGCTGAGGGAGGTGCAGCATTATTTCCCCTAAGTGGTGCTAATGCATTTCCAGTTGAAATTAATTATTTAGTAGTAACTCACATAGGTGTGATCAGTTCAACAGTTCAACTGTTTTGACCAAAACAAGAACCCATTCCTTTACTTGTCAATCAAATGGTAATGGTAATCAAAATGCTCATTGAGATGGTCAGACTTTTCAGCCTCTAGGTGCCCATTAATTCCATTAATTAAGACTCATTTAGATCTTATATGTAAACTGAATGTATCAGTCAGTTTTTCTGTAAGAGAGCAAGAGTACAGCTTCTTGAATGTAGGGGAGCTGACCAAATTAATTTAAATCTTTGGCATTCAGTTTGGATGCTCTTTTAAGAAATAGTCAAAAAAATTAAGTTAGGGTATCTTGCTGAGAAGCATCTTTCTTTCTACATGGAAAAGTCTTTTTTTCCCCCAAATTTCTAGTTAATTATACAACCTTCAATACCTCAATTTATTTAATACAAATAGATTTAAATGAAAAAAATGTTTATAAGTAAAACAAGTGATTGTTGTATGATTAATTTAAATATACAGCAAGTAAGGGTGTCTGGGTGGGTCAGTCGGTTGGGCATCCGACTTGGCTCAGGTCATGATCTCATGGTTCATGAGTTCGACTCATGTGGAGCTCTGTGCTGACATCTCAGAGCCTGGAGCCTGTTTTGGATTCTCTCTCTCTCTCTCTCTCTCTCTCTGCCCCTCCCTCACTAAAGCTCTGTCTCTCTCCATCTCTCAAAAATGAATAAACGTTAAAAAAATTTTTTTAATATACAGCAAGTAAATAATACACAAAATGTTACTTATATTTGAAACAGGGTGCTGTCGGAAAAAAAACAAAACAAAACAAAAAAAACAAAAAAAAAAAACACACACCAGATGCCTAATAGAAGCGAGCAAGATTTTATTCACGGCCAGGCCAAACCTGATCTCCTGATCTTAAGGAGAAAAGTGCAGAGAATGGCCCCGAACAAAGGTAGCAGTGAGCTTATATGGATTTTAGCAAGTCAGAGTATGTCATTATTTAGTTAACCAATTACAATTTACAAGCATTTCATGGTAGCCAATCATATTATGACACACAGATGTTAGTCTTGGCAGGAGCCTATCAATTTAAAGTTCTTTGTCCTAAGAGGGTTTAAAATGACCAATCATAGATACCTAAGATACCGTGGGGCAGTGAGTTCCTGACTTTTTACACATTGGTCTTGCCTAGGCTAGATCTTGGTAGAAGGGGTGGGGAGCGTTTTGCAACCTAAGTTATCTATTTAGCAAGCAGGCAAAGTTACAGAAACGAGATAGGGCGGTTAGTAATTTCTGATAACCCTAATAGGGAACTACATAAGCTTTTATCTCAATTATTCATGTAAGGTGAGTTTAAGCCGAACTTTTATACAATAAGCTTTCTGATATCTTATAAGTTGACCTATTACAATATTGTTCCCAAGACAGGACTAGATAAAGGCATTTCTTCTATTCCACCTTCTTCTTTCTGAATTCTGTAAATGTTGATTTGAATAGTATAGAAGGTGGGGGTCAGCCACAAGGCAGAATGATAATACATTTGGTAGTATTTAAGGAGGGCATGCTCTAAAATACTTCTGTTTCCTTTGTTCAAATTTCTATATAATGTTCTAACATCAACAATTTAAAAATGAGAATGGAAACGATGAAATTCTTTTAAAAGAACAGAGATTGAAGGCAAGCATATTTTTTCCTACTTAAAGTGATCCTGTTGAATGAATCATAAAGTATTTTAAAAATCCCTGTTCTTTCTTCCCAAAGTGAATTATGTGGTTTTTAGATGCATCACCTTCTGAATTGTTCAGTTCTTTCCATCACATTCCATGTCTCTTGATGGTAGATTCATTCTTATAAACAATCCATACACTGCTCCACTGTTATAAACTTGATATTTATTACTAACCATTTAGAAGCTGCTGAAAATTAAAAATATTTATCTCAAAGTCTAAAAGTATATTTTTCGTTGTATTTGTAACACACTCAAGATGGAAATCTCTAGACAGTGAAACTAAATGGCAAATTTTTTTAACCTTCTTTATCATAAAATTGATTTTACACTAAGAACAGATCATCACATGACTTTTGCAGGCTTCCTAAAAGTAATGTGCTATTTTACAAGTGAAAAAGCTTTTCTGTTGAAATGTGAGACGTAAACTAGAACTTGAATAGTATTTTAAAGATAGAAAAATCAGTTCCCACGAGAAAGGTCTCAATCTGGGCTACCTTATCTTTGAAGGTGATCATAAGGACCTGAGAAAATAATGTTTTTAAATTTGTAGTTGTCTTCAGCATTCCTTTATCTTGCTGTTCTCCCTCTTCCTCTTTACATTTCCTTTTTCCTTCTTGATGTGTACTTACTTATGGCATGTGCCTTTCCCCAATGTATTTACTCTGCCTTACAAGTCCAAGATCGAATTTTCCGAGGTTAATTTTGAATTAACATTCCTCTGTGCTCTAACTTAACTAGGCTGAAGACAATTGCATGAACTTACCATTTAAACTAGCTTTTAAAGTTACACTAAGTCATAATGTTACGGAAACTGATCTGGATCACCTGGCAGAAGAATTAAGCGACACTTGGAGATCTTGGAAGGAAGGAGGTTCATTTTATACCGGTGGGCCCAGAGGAGATCATTCTCCAGAGATCTGAGCCCAGAGCATCAACAGAGGGGACAATGTATAGTCTGTTACTTCCACATCCCTCATTAGTAGTAATTTGGCACCTGTGGTAAGCAGAGTGGGAAGGAAATCCCAGAATTTCCTTATCAGTCCTGTCGGCCATCTTATAACAGATTTTTCCTAACAATATATGCTTCAAAAAAAAACTGTAAATGAATGTATTTGGTAGCTCTTGGTCACTTTTGTTATTTAACAATCTCTTTCATCCAATCTTTATATTTCTAGGTTAATATTAGAATTCATTATCCAAATGGAGTCTGCTTGTGTGCTATCTTCTATATATGATTCCTTCTTTGAGGAAAGATGACCAGCAGGTTTGTTACATAAATTTGCTGTCATTGTTACAGCAAATACTCAGCGCTCAGGAAGGACAAGCCACACACACTCAGGGAATCAGAAAAGACTGTTTATTGCACATGGGTGCCACCCCAGCAGAGTCACCTCCAAAGGCTGAGCCTGAAACCTTGGTATCTGCCTCCTGTTATGGCTGGCATGGTAGAGAGCTGAGAGACAAAAGAAAAAGGGAGGGGACACTTATCAGTGGTGCTATCCAGGCTGTTGGTGGACGCAGGAGGCAAGCAAGATTACAGAAGCCAAAAGTATGCAAGGGGAGTATCCAGCCTTGGACATTTGGCTGGCCCCTTTTATCTTGTTTTTACTAGTTTTTCTTCTCATCATAAATGATTCGTACTCGTCATTTGCTTTCAAAACTGGTTTTGCTATCTTGTCTTGTTTTGCTTCATTCACCTTTCCTCCAATATACCAAATATATGATATGTAACTTTATTTTTTCAGTTCATTTTCTTTCCCCTTACTGATGCAGGTTCATAAGTCAAGCTGACAGGCTGCAAACACCACCACTCCCACCCCCAGATGGGGTAAGTATGATAGCACTCCTGGCTGCCCAAGAACAAAGGAAAGGGGGAAAACAAATAGTTAACTGATAGCGATCCTAATCCTGCTGGATGGAAGTCTCCATCACCCCTCTGTAGTGATGTGGGAAACAAAGCAGAAGGAAATGGCAAATAGAGCTGAATTTCCTTATAGCCTGCAGCCCATTGACAAATACTTGAGGAAGGCAGAGTAAAACATTCCTCTAGGAACTCCTTTTACTGTCTTAATGCTAATGCTTTGGTAGAGGGAAATGCAACCTTAGCTTGACAATAACTAGGCCTCCAGTATCCTGGGCATCTTCTTTAGCGTGTGAAAATCTCCCTAGAAACTGCCCCTGGACTTTACCTTCCCCAACTCCCTTAGTATATAACTAGTCTCTCCTCATGATCCCTGGGCAGCTCTTCATGCTGGCACTCCTGTCCCCATGCTTCAATAAATCACCTTTTTGCACCAAAGATGTCTTTAAGAATTCTCTCTTGGCCGTCGGCTCCGGATCCTACGAACCCCACTATCACCCCCAAAAACCTCATCACTTACCTCATCACTCTTCCTAGGTCTTCTCCAACCAACCAAGAATGCCTTTATTGATTGATATCAGAATGTATTTGACACATCCAAATAGTAGCCACAATATAAAGAGCTTAGTAGCCCAAGTAACAAAATATTATAAGTATTCAGGACACCTTCAGGTTAATTTTCATATTTCCACTTAGTAGCCATTTTTATTTTTCCTTCCTATGATGCTTTATTTAGTCTTATAGTTCTAGGATTAACAACAAAAAAAATACAAATATATCTAATATAAGTTCTGCATGACATGGAAGCCTTCATAAGGAAAGGAAGATCTGAAGAAATAGACCTGAGTATTTTATACTAGGTTTAAGGAAGAGTGGGCAGTCCTATAGACATGATAGGTTAAGGAGTCTGAGGTAATTGTAGTAAACTGTGGAAAATTTAGCAAGGCCTATTTAGATTCTTCTTGGCATCCTAGTATCTTTGGAGATAGGTTGTCCCTTTTCTCCAGGTATAAGAAGGGCACCTCTCATATGAGGGAGAGGAGTCAGAGTGACCTTTTTGCTTCTGCCATTTTCTCAACTCCTTCAGCTTAAAATATTCAATATGCCAAGATGCTATATTTTGGGACAGCATGTCCTGAAACCCATCATTGGCACCAGTCCAGAAGTAGAAAGAAACTCCTTTGACCTTCACGGATCCCTTTTTAAAACCTGGGCATCAGGGGTAGCTCAGTCAGTTAAGCATCCGACTTCAGCTCAGATCATGATCTCACAGTCTGTGAGTTTAAGCCCTCTGTTGGGCTCCGTGCTGACAGCTCAGAGCCTGGAGTCTGCTTTGAATTCTGAGTCTCCCTCTCTCTCTGCCCCTCTCCTGCTCACAGTCTGTCTCTCTCTGTCTCTGTCTCTCTCAAAAATAAATAAGCATTGAAAAAAAATGTTTTTAACCTGGCATCCTTCCCAGAAGTCCATCCACAGACTTCCCTTCAGGTCTCATGGCCATAGGTGGCTGACATGCCCATTCTTTAGTCACTGGCAGAAAAATGGCATTAACATAATGGGCTATAATAAGTATTCAGCATTCTTGTGATTTGGAAGGAGTGTAGCACAAAGCTGTCCAATGGCTAAAAAAAAAAGGAAGACTGTGACTATATGCAAAGAATATGAGGACATCGGTATGTGGATAGGCAACAAATGAATCACTTCCGTCATAGACTATAAGCTCCATGAAAGCAAATCTCAGGCATTCCTTATTCATTGCAGTATCTCAAAGGCTTAATGCAGTGCCTGTTATACAGTAGGTGTTTATCAATTATTTGGGAAATGGATTCATGAATAATGCAAATACTAATATTGATGAATATACTAATGTATAGTCCCCGAACAGCAAAATAGGAGACAAGTAGCCCATTCTCAAGGTGACTAGAAAAATAGGACACACAGTCTTTGTCACAATGGTATGTGATACCTGGATATTTTGAAACTTTATTTTAAAGTCACCAATGACCTTTAGGTTTTTGAAGGTAATTGTCAGTTCCCAGTTACAGTTACTTGACACTGAGATCATTTCCTCCTCTTTGAATACCTTCTTTTGACTTTCAGGGTATCAAATTCTCTTTGTTTTCCTCCCTCGCTGGCTGTTCATTTCCAAAGTACTTTAACTGTTCTTTCTTTCACTTCTTAATATTGGAGTGTCTCAAGGCTCAGTCCCCATTTCTCTTCTCTTGTCTATTTACTTTCATTCCCTTGATGATCTTTCCTTTCTCTCAACTTTATATATTATTCAGATGCTGAAGAAAACCAAAATACAAAAATTTGCTGATATGTTTCCATAATTTTTCTTTGTTTAATTGTTTTTTTCTCCTTTCTACTTCCTATTTTATTTTTTATGGACCAAGGTAGAAACAAACCAGAAAATGAAATAAAGTTGCTGCTGTGATTGCAGAATTACTCACAGCTATCTTTGAAGAAACATGCCCATTGGGAGAAATGACACAATTCACTTCAACAAATATCTGTGTTGCACCTATTATGTGAATGACACAGTGCTAAGAAGCCGAATGGGAATCAGTCCCACTCTCAAGATGCTTATAACACTGCACAGAGAATGTCAGCACACAAATAACTATAACTATAAAAGAAGGCAGAATAGTCCCTAGCTCCTTCTCCATTGCTATAAACTTGTTTCCTGTCTTCTCTGTCCTAAGAAAAAGCAAAACAAAACAAAAACAAACCACAAGAGCAATTTTTTTTTCTCAGAACTGCATCCATCCTTGCTTTCTAATGCCAAATTCTTGAAGGAATTTCTCATACTTACTCTATTCATTCCTTAATCTCTTAATATTTGTATTATATCACTTCATTTGTACTGAAGTTACCATCTCAAGCTTGAGTGCACTGACCTCCCTGGGTCAAACCTCCTCTGCAGGCCTCATCTTCCTCAGTCTCCTGCTGCATTACACGCTGTGAGCCACTCTTCTTTCTTAAACTCTATCACCTTGTTCTTTGTTCTCTCTTCTTTGTTCGCTTCTCATCTCAACTACAAAATGGGAGAATCTGGGCTTACCATAAATTTATGTGAAAGAATTTTATTTGACAAAAAGCATGCTCAGAATCAGCAATATGAAATATTCATGAAAAACCCAATGCAAGTTTATATTGCACAAGTACAAGCACCAAAAAGGGGAAATAATCATTTCTTTGAAATCTGAAGCCATACTCTGCCTAAACCAAGGCATTCAGTTATGTTCCATATTAAAGAGACATCAACCCATTGAAATATGCTCCAGGGAAGGCAACTAAGTAAGACACCTGAAGAGATAAGTAAAGCAAGTCACATGATGGATAGTTTATGATACAGGATTTATTTAGTATGTGCAAGAGACATAGAAGAGAACATAATTATTGACTTTAAATATTTAAAGCATATGTATAAAAAAGTGGGATTAGGACAAGCAAGCAGAAATTTTAGGAGAGATCTTAAAGAATTCCTAACAATTTGAGATATCCATTATTAGAAAGGCTTGTCTTGTGAGGCAGTTAGTTCAAGCAGAAGCTACATGGCAATATGTATGACATATTCTGGAAAAGACTCTGGCTTTGGACAGGAGCTTGGACTAGATTAAAGCCTCTTCCAATGTGGAAATACTATGATTAATGAAATCATTAGGAGTATATCATTAGTTTAAGCTTACTGTTTCTGACCTGGACATGTTTCAATTTACATTTCTACACCAGTATCTTGATTTGGGGAGGAAGGGATGAAAGCTAGCTATGCTATGAATGATTCATGTGTTCTGAGTCTGATAGAAGTTTTGTATAAGAAATGTTAGCACTCAACATGGAAAATGTTAGAGTTACACAACGAAACTATTTTGGAGAAAATTTAGCAAGAGAGAAAGTACTATGATCATATGAATATCTTTTCTGTATATTTTGGGTTAAAAAACCGTTTCTATGAAATTTCTAATTAAAGCATTTCATTCATGTTTTCAGTAAAGAAATTAAAAATATAAAACTTTGAAGACTCTATGAGCAGTTAACAGTTATGTTGTTATAACCTTGGCATGATACTTCCTTTTAAAATATAGTACATTAAAAATTAAAAAAAAAAACTCCTAGTTTTTACTTTAGAATAAAAACTTTTTCAGTACCTTGAACTGTTGAACATATAGACACATATATGTACAGTGCCTAATACATTACTTAGAGTACGAATATATATATATGCATACACATGTATACATATGTGCTTTGTATGTCTACTCATCATATATAAATTCATATCTGTGTGAACATATATGACAGAAATGCTGTATCTCTCCAGTGAAAGAGTAAATTACAACTGGTAATAATTTCTTTTGACCCTTTCCTACACTTAGACCCTCCTACTGGATATAGTCCCGAGTTCAAGGCCAATTTTCAATAATAGCTTATTGAGCTTAATTGATTTTTGTTCGAAGAATCTTATAGCATGAAAAATATGATACATGAATTTTGCTTTTAGAATACTTTTAAATCTTTATTGCATTCAGTAAGAAGGCAAGTTGGGGCACTAAGGATAGAAACTGCATTCAAAGCTGTTAATAGAGCAGTCTCCAAGAATCAGATAGAGCATGTAACTCATGAAATAATAGATTATCATGAAATAAATATGAGTCAACTACTAATTAAAAAGTGAGTAACAACAATTTAGGGAAACCTAATTTCATAGTAACAATGATTCCTGCCAGGAAGCCTTCTCATCTCTAAGGAAACAAATGATTGTCATTAACTTAGTGTAGGTGTCTATTAAACGTTACTATCAAATGATGTATTTTAGGAATAGGAAGTTCTCTTCCATATACAGATCCTTGGGTTTATATTCAGATAATGTTCAACTTTGAAAAGACAAATTATCAATATTGTGCAAGCCCTTCAAGGTCATGGTTCAATTTAAACATTCATTAAGTCTTGTTTATTTTTCCAACATATATGTCAATGTTCACTTCCAAGCTGTGGATTAATAAGAACAATTGATGGCTGGTGCTAGACACACACCATTAAAATCAGAATTGGGCTGAGTCATTTTAAGCCAAATAAAGTGCAGCCAGTGGAACTAAGATAAGATTCTAATAATGTAAACAGATAGTAGAATTCACACAGCCCTTCCTGGACTCCAGTTATTATCCCTTGCTGCCCCAGGGCTGAATGCTGGATTACAAGTTTCCTGAAGGCAGAAGTGGAATGATTTGAATGTTTAAATTTGACCCAGTGCCTAATACGTTACTTACAACAGATCAGAGCACAGAGGAATGTCTAATCTGATTTCCAAAGGTTTAAGTGGAATATGTTTTATATTTTTCCTTGTATTAAAATATTTCCCTTTTTTAGTCGAAAATGTGTGAAAATATGTAAAAATTGACCAAGAAAAATGAAGAAAGAGGTTTTTGTTATTAGCACAGTCTTCCATGAACTTCTTGGGGTTCCATTAAATCCTACAAGGAGATCATGGAACCCTCTTCATTTAAAGAACATCTTCCTCCAGCATTCTCACTCTCTCCAAGCCACTGGAGAGCAGCCCATGGAACTGCAGTGAAATGGGTTAAAATTCATGGTGTCTTTCTTCCCACATTTCACCTAATAATCAAATATTTCAAATTAATGAAACCATTATCAAAAGACTTTTAACTCAGAGAGAGTTTCCCTAAAAATTTTAATGTAATCAGTATCGTGTGTTTTGGGAATAATAACAGATTTCACTTATTATGTCTAAAAGCTGTGAATTTTGCCTTAAAATGAGTTTTTTTTTTTAATTGGATAAATCCTTCCATTTTACTTGGTTATTCACTGTTAGTAATAAGTTTCTTGTGAGGATTGAACAAGTTAATGTTTATAAAGTAAATAGCATAGTTCCTGACCCATAATAAGCATTCATGTAGCTATAATGATAGTGAAAATGATGATAATCATCTAGGTCATTATTTTCAGCTTGCCTTTTCCATTCCTATCTGATCCCAACCAAGTCAGTAAAGGGTGAGTCAGTCAGTCATGTTTACAGTACAAACTGATGCACTCCCTTCTTCATTTATCTCTTCCATAAACTGTCCTTTCTCATCTACTTTTGACAAGTGTTTATTTTTAATTGAATGATGCAATAGATTGCATGCCTTAGACTGATATCTTAAATGCAACTGATGTCCTAAAACAGCATTTGACAATCTTATATATATATATTTTCTTTCTTTAGTATGGATATAATTATCTTTGTTGAAAATGCATTGTGTATTTGTTAAACATTCTCAAAGGAAGGGGTTGACATGCTTGGTATTCTCTCTGTCCAGGAGAATTTCCAGCTTGAGCCCCATTCTTGTCTTTCCTGCCTCATTCTTTGAGAATCAATGCAATAAGAGAAGTTAGGGATGGAAATGTGTTTGGAAATAATTGATAGTATTCTTCTAAAAATAAGATGTGAAACAATGTTCCAGGCCAAAGTAGAGTAATATGCAAGTTTATGCATAAATACTGGTATTGACACTTCTGGTATGTTATCGTGTTACTTTTACATAATGTGACTCAATTAATGTGACTCAGTTTCATAATAATAATGTGGAAATGACACCTATCTCATAGGAATTTTGTGAGGATTAAATAAGCGAAATGTGTAAAACATCTGTGTAATGCCCAGCATGTAATAGCCTGGTGAATGAATGCTATTTCCCTTTTGTATCCTGATTCCACCCCAACTTTCCTCCAACAGTTTCCCCTCTAACCTGAGTTTCCTTGCACCACTCAGGTTCTTCCTAACAGTTTCAGGGACCTGTCTATTTGCTTTCTTATAGATATATATGTACCCAGAAGCTTTTTTATTTCCTACCTTTCTTGCTTTCTAGTACTCCAATTAAATATTCAATGCCTTTTGGGGTACCTGGGTGGCTCAGTTGGTTGAGCGTCCAACCCTTGATTTTGGTTCAGGTTATAATCTCGTGGTTCATGGGTTCTAGCCCCACACTGGGCTTTAGGAGCTGACAACATGGAGCCTGCTACCAATTCTCTCTCTCCCTCTCCTTCCGTCCTTCCCTTGCTTAAACGCTCTCTCTCTCAAAATAAACTTTAAATAAATAAGCAAATAAATAAATAAATAAATAAATAAATAAATAAATAAATATTTGATGCCTTTTGATTTCTCTACTTGGAATTGTTTCCACTTCTAGAATTGCAACAACAAGCAGAGATGGAGAAGGATGTAAAGACTTGAGATGGAAGAAAGTTTTCAATGATATCTACCAAATTTCATAGTCAAACAGACACAGTTTTTTTGAACTTTTAACTTGTTAAATGAAGTTGGGTCATATCTTTTCATCAACAGCATCCTATAGTTGAAAATGCTTTACTCTCGGGGCACTGGGTGGCTTACTCGGTTTAAAGTCTGACTCCGACTCAGGTCTTGAACTCGCGGATCCTGAGTTCGAGCCCACATCAGGCTCTGTGCTGACAGCTCAGAGCCTGGAGCCTGCTTAGGATCTGTGTCTCCCTCTCTCTCTGTTGTTCCCCCCCTCCCTTGCTCTCTCTCTCTCTCTCTCAAAAATAAAGATTTAAAAAATTAAAAAAAAAAAGAAAATGTTTTACCATCAGTGCCAAAAAGGCAAAAATTTCATCAATTTTTCATTATTAATGCATGTTCAAGTGTCAGGTAATCCAGAATCAAATCTTGTCTGTTGGGTTTCAATTTATAAAAATATCCAAGGAGGGGCGCCTGGGTGGCTCAGTCGGTTAAGTGTCCCACTTCGGCTCAGGTCACGATCTTACTGTCTGTGAGTTCGAGCCCCACGTTGGGCTCTGTCTGACTGCTCAGAGCCTGGAGCCTGTTTCGGATTCTGTGTCTCCCTCTCTCTCTGACCATCCCCCGTTCATGCTCTGTCTCTCTCTGTCTCAAAAATAAATAAACGTTAAAAAAAATTAAAAAAAAAAAATCCAAGGAATGATAGTGATGTAATCTATTGACCCTTAGGAGTCAAACTGTGGTGAGGAAGGGATAAGAAATGTGGTGATCAGGGGTGTTTATTAATATGATGTAAGAGGAGTCAAAAGCAGGCTAGCTGTACATAATTACAAATTTTGCTTAGAAACACGCTACTAATAATTTAATTGGCTTATGGAATTTTAAAGGAACTGCTGTGTCACCAATGCATCTGATGACAAATCAGATCAAATGGTGAGAAAAATCATAAACATTGCTGATGACTTGAAAAATGCTTTAGACTCTGGATGTCAGAAATTTAGTCATACTTTAAACTATTTGCTCATTTTTTATGGATGAACAAAAGCAGATAGTAAAATTTATGTTAAATTAAGATGAAAAGATCTCTTTCAATAAGTATAAAATTTTTAAATGAAAAGACAGCATGTTTCATAGTTTAACTGAAGGGTGTTTCTTCTTTTAAAAAATGATGTTTCTTACAAACTAAGTCTGCACTGAAGTTTAAAATGTATGATATTCAATTTGCTTTTCTCAATATAAATGCAAGTTTTGTTATGGTCTATTAGTTTCCATCACTACCTTTTTTTTAGTACCCTGTATTACATACTTTTAGCAAGTTCTAAGTCAATTAATGAGCAAATTTACTGGAGTACATTCCAATTAGCTATTCTTAGGTGGGTCTGTTGTCTCTCTCCTAAAATATTAAAAAATGTAGTCAGAGAACAAACTAATGCTTGCCAGAGGGGAGGTGGGTGGTGGGAAATAGAAAAGAAATAGAAAAAAGAGATTAAGAGATACAAACTTCCAGTTATAAGATAAATAATTCATGGAGATGAAAAGTACAGCACAGGGAATAGAGTCAACAATATTATAATAACATTGTATGGTGACAGATGGTGAGTGCACTTATCGTGGCAAGCATGGAGTGATGTACAGAATTGTCAAATCAATATGTGGTACACCTGAAACTAATATAACATTGTATGTTAATTATATTTCTATAAAAATAATAATAAAACAGTAGTGAGAGCTAAACAACAACAACGACAAAAATGTAGTTCCAGAGACAGCCCAAGCTTTTTTTTTTGATTACTCTCATGGCTCCCTTGCAAAAGAACACAGTGTCTATTCTACTCTGTGTCATATTTTATCTCCATTTTTCTCCTCCCAACAACTGGTTCCTATTTTAATAATTAATCTCAATGGAAGTGACTTACTATGAAATGCAATTCAAAAGTACAGAAAAGTTTCAAAGATCAAATATAGATATTTGAGAATTTCTCATGCTGGAAAATTAAAATTCAGGAAATATCACTCTGGTCAATGTCTTAGCTTGCTCAGATTGACATACAAAATACCACAAACTGGGTAGCTTAAACAACAGAAATTTATTTTCTCACAGTTTTGGAGGCTGAGAAGTCCAAGATCAAGGTGCCAGGGAATTTGGTTCCTGATGAGAGTCCTCTTTTTAGGATGCAAATGGCCAGCTTCTTGCTATGTTTCACATGGCCCTTCTTCAGTGCAAGCACTTGGGGAAGAGGGAGAGAGACATATATTCAAATTTGAGGGGGAAGCAAACATTAAGTTCAGAATTGTCAGGAAAGAATGTTTATGTAATATTTGAAAACATCAGGAATACTCAGTACTTTTTTGCACTTTTTGAGGAGTGTAGTAAAATGATAAAAATGATATTTTAGAAGATTATTTTTAAAATACAATGATTAATAAATCAGTAATCAGACCTGAAAAAATAAATACATTTAGAAAAATACTTTCATAATCTAGGCCAAAGGTAATAAGGAATCCACACGAGGATAACTGATGTCTACAACCCAACAATACCAGGTATCATGTACTGAAGATTTCACTCTGTGCCAGGTACTTTTAAAAGTGTTATAAATGCAGTATTTCATTTGATTTTCAAGAATCTTAGGAGGCAGGTACTACTACTCTTTCTATTTTATAAATGAGGAAACAGACTCAGAAAGATTAGTAATATTCTGCTTCTCCATGGAAGGGGAAAGATAAAGAGTAATGCAAAGGTCAATTTGTCCTAATTAAAAATACATGCTTGGGGTAGGCACAAATTATCAGGAGATGCTAAATTATAAACTACTTGCTTATAAATTAAAGTTGAATTTGTGAGTTTATTTAAAAGAATGAAAACAAAAAAGAAAGCTTTGGGGAAGGAATGGGGGAAGAAGTGTCAGGAAAATACCAGTTAGGAAAAAAGAATGGGATTGAAAGCCTTTCAAATTAGGGAGGAATGAACAAGCAATGTGTTATATACTGGAAATTTGTAAATAAGGAGAGTTTTAAGATAGTAGATGTAATTCTCTATATAATAAAGATATCAAGGAAGATAAAAATAAGGAAGATAGTTCAGAAAGGAGCTATCCATAATATAAATGTTTTCTTCTTTTTATTGATAGGTATATTTCAGTTAAGGAAAGTTGCATTCAGGGTGACTGGACTCTTTTTGTAGAGTTGTTCTAAGTCAAGCCAAAGACATAAAAGAAGAAAAATAGAAATTAAAGGAGAGAAGAGAATGAGGGAATAAGGCAAAGTGATGGAAAGAATGAAGATATTTCCAAAAGCATGGAGGGAAGGAGGGGAAGAAGAGACGAAAGGTGGAGGGAAGAAGGAAGATTATATAGGAAACAGGGAAGGAGGGAAAGAGGAAGAAAGGATTATTCATTTTTCTGTTTTATATACTTTTTTTAATATTTGTTTATTTTAAGGGAGAGAGAGAGAGAGAGAGGCAGAGAGGGAGAGAAAGAATCCCAAGCAGGCTCCATGCTGTTAGCTCCCAAAGCCTGACCCTGGGCTCAAACCCATGAACCGTGAGATCATGATCTGAGCCTCAATCAAGAGTTGGACGCTTAACCAACCTAGCTACCCAGGTGCCCTACTATATACATTACTGGTGGCTAAAGGTTAATACATATTTTATGTATAGAAATAGCATCAAAAGATTAATATCAGCATCACATAATACTTGAACCAACTGACAGTATAATAAGTATAATAAAATTATGAGTGACTCTATTCAAGAGAGAAGCTGGCTTAATAATGTTTTATTTCAGCAACAATTTCATTTTTCTTATTAACCATATCCTTTAATGGAAAAGAGAGAGAACTTAAATATGTAATAGGTCTGTCTTTCTTGCTAAAGTGAATGAAGTAGAGTTGAATTTACATTTTCTTAAACTAAAGCCAAATAGATACCAAGATCAGAATGCTGGTCTAGTAAGTTTTACTCTGGACTGAGCATAAATCTTGTTAGTTGCTCTCAACTGAACACAGCTCAGTAAGCACCGGCATTTAACTACAAAACCTGATTTTGTAAAGAAAATAACCCACAATGTTCAATTAAGAAAAATAGACTAGAAAAAGTATTACAAAAAAGTACAAAGGTTATTTTCGGGTATTCAGACAAGTAAAATTTAAAAAATAATCTCTAAAATGTTTATATAAATACAAAATCAGAAACAAATTATGAAGGAGGACTAAAAATTCTGCTCTATTTTATCATTGCTTAGTTTAATTTTAAGTTAAATTAAAAATTATTTTATCATTACTTATTTTAGGTGTGATAAAATACACACAATGTAAAATCTTCCATCTTAACCATTGCTAAGTGTGCAATAGCATTAAGTACATTCACATTGTTGTAGCACAACTATCACACATCACACAGCTCTTTTTAACCCGCAAAACAGAAATATCGAACAATAACTCCCCATTTTCCCTTCTCCAATCCCTGCAACCACCACTCTACTCTCTGCCTCCTTTACTATGAATTTTCTCATTATTTTTTTTACTCATTATCTTATTTTTTGTTTTTTTTTAAATTTTTTTTTAATGTTTATTTATTTTTGAGACAGAGAGAGACAGAGCATGAATGGGGGAGGGGCAGAGAGAGAGGGAGACACAGACTCGGAAGCAGGCTCCAGGCTCTGAGCCATCAGCCCAGAGCCTGACGCGGGGCTCGAACTCACTAACCATGAGATCGTGACCTGAGCTGAAGTCGGGCGCTCAACCGACTGAGCCACCCAGGCGCCCCTGTTTTCTTTTTTTTAAATGTTTACATATTTGAGAGAGAGAGCACGACTGGGGGAGGGGCAGAGACACAGGGACAGGGAATCCGAAGTCAGCTCTGTGCTGACAGCAGCGAGCCCAGTGTGGGCTCAAACTCCTATGAGATCATGACCTGAGCCGAAGTTAGACGCTCAACCAACTGAGCCACCCAGGCACCCCCATTTTCTTTTTTAAAAATAGAACCATGTGATTCAGTAATCCCACTTCAGGGCATATATTCAAAGGAAATGAAATCAGGAACTTGAAGAAAACCTGCACTCTCATGTTCACTGCAGGATTATTCACAATAGCCAAGGTTTGGGAACAATCCAAATGCCCATTGGGAAAAATGGATCAGGAAAATATACAAGGGAGTCTTACTCAGTTTTAAAAAGGAAGAAAATCCTATTTGCAACAATGTAGATGAACCAAGAGGACATCGTTCTAAGTGAAATAAGCCAGGCACAGAAAAACAAATACTCTGTGATCTCACTCATAAGTAGAATCTAAAGAAATTGGACTCCTAGAACAAGAGAGTAGAAAGATAGTTATCAGTGGCTGAAAGGAGGAGCAAACAGGGGGATGTTGGTCAAAGTATACAAATCCGGAGATCTAATTTACTGCATGGTGACTATAGTTAGTAATAATTAATTGTATATTTGAAATTTACTTTAAAATGTCATTTAAAAAAATTTTTTTAACGTTTATTTATTTTTGAGACAGAGAGAGACAGAGCATGAACAGGGGAGGGGCAGAGAGAGAGAGGGAGACACAGAATCGGAAGCAGGCTCCAGGCTCCGAGCCATCAGCCCAGAGCCCCATGGGGGGCTCGAACTCATGGACCTCGAGATCGTGACCTGAGTCAAAGTCGGATGCTTAACTGACTGAGCCACCCAGACGCCCCTAAAATGTCATTTTTGGAGTACTCCTTTAATAAAGCAGACATTTAAGAGATTGATAGCTTATAATAAATAAAGACAAGAAAGTAAAATTTTGTGCAGCAAGTATACAGGTATCATAGTCTTTTATTTTGCGGGAAGCAAAACTCATAGTGATTAGGATTTGAGCAGCAGGTGTGACTAAAGAAACTGTTTTGTAAACCAACAAGACTTTCTACTTCATACTCTTAGGAAATATTCAGAGCAGAAGATATCCTTGTCGTTGTCTCTAGAGCTTTTGATTCAAGCCATGCCACACAACCCTGTCCCCACTGCCTGCCTTCCCAAGGTAGTTCATGCTTGTTTGTTTGTTTTGATGTTTATTTATTTTTGAAAGAAAGAGTGAGAGAGGTAGAGTGAGAGTGGGGGAGAGTGGCAGAGAAAGAGAGAGGGAGACACAGAATCCGAAGCAGGCTCCAGGCTCTGAGCTGCCAGTATAGAGTCTGACATGGGGCTGAACTCACAGACCTCGAGATCATGACTAGAGCTAAAGTCTGATGCCCAACCGACTGAGCCACCTAGGCATCTCTTCAAGGTAGTTCATAGTTTTTGATGTGCTGTAAGCTATTTTTAAATTCTTCGTCTTTTTTTGTTGTTATCTTGCTGTAGATTCCCACAGAACCAAAAAGCTACATGCATATCTCTTTGCCATAAGTTATGTGCCCCCAACATAACTTCTATGCTTTTGAAAATTTCTGAATGTTCTTCTCAGTGTCCTTCTACTCTGCCACATGTCTGTAAAGTCCTTATTCAAACCAGTGACCCATGTCTGACAGAGATACTTGCATGTTATGAAAATGACCTTATCTTGACCTTGAGAAAGAGAAAGTTGATAGCACTAGATTTGTCATGATTAGGATGTAGAACATGAGGTAGGTATTAAATCCCCCAGATAATGAATATATTCAATGGGACTTCTCCAGTTCCTTTCAAGTGCCAATCTTTACGATAGTCAATGTTTGTTTTTGAAAAAGATGACTGATTTGGACACATTTACGATATTGTGTCCGAGAAATAACTATGCTGGACGTCCTCGAATGCCTATGTGTTGACTTAGCTATTTTGCAAAGCAGTCTATATACTATTTCAATACATTTAAAATTTTTAAGTTTCTCTCTTAGTGGAAGCCTAACTGTCTCTATTTAATGTCCTATTTCTCTATGTATGGAGCAAAATTGAACATTATCTGACAACCATTTAAACATTTTTAAACAGCTCTATTTCCTTGGATTTTCTTTCTTATAGACTAACTTCTTCCATACCTCTCCTTACCTCCTTAAAGCATCCTCTCTATCACTTCCTCATTATCCTTACCATCCTCACCCTCCCTTTCTAGATCAGTGTTTCTCAACCTTGGCTGTACATTACCAGGAAGCCTTTATAAATATCCCAGGACCCACCCTAAATCAGTTAAATCAAAATCTCCAGGGATGGAATCAAGTCATGAGGCTTTTATTTTATTTTTTTAATGTTCATTTATTTTTGAGAGAGAGAGAAAGAGAGACAGAGTGTAAGCAGGAGAGGGTCAGAGAGAGATAGGCAGAGAGAGAGGGAGACACAGAATCTGAAGCAGGTTCCAGGCTCCGAGCTATCAGCACAGAACCCGATATGGGGCTTGAGCTCAAGACCCATGATATCATGACCTGAGCTGAAGTTGGATGCTTAACCGAGTGAGCCACCCAGGCACCCCAAGTCATGAGGCTTTTGAAATCTCACATATAATTACAAGGTTGGCAATTGAAAACCACTATCTTTGATGTGCTCTAGTTTACAAATTTAGCTTTAAAATATGGAATTCTAAATTCGTATAACAATGTAAAACCTATATTCCTATATTCCTATAACCTAAATTCCTATAACAATAAAAACCTTAATCTGAACTGAGAAATAAAAGTTGCATTAATAGAATTTAAATGAAAAAAAAAAAGTTTGATATAAGGGAATCCTTCTGAAACCTTGCTTCTTAAATTGTAGCCTTCCTCAAGATTCAGGATTCATCCTTTTCTTCCTTCTATATCCACTTTCCCTGGGAGATGTCATCTGCTCTCATGAATTCAGGTGCCTGCTACCAGGAAACTTCTGAGATCCAAACTCTCCTATGTATCAAGTTAAAAGACAATTTTCAAAAATGAGGCAAAACTGTGACTGTCATACAGATAGACAAATGAATCTGTGTTAAAAGATTTTTTTATTTCATTCATGAGGATACCAGAGCTGGCAAACATATATATTATACCAGCTCACAAAAGTTTTAACAAATTATAGAGAGCATAAAGATATGTTGAAATAAATGTACAAACAGGCGAAAATGGTTTTGTCATGGGGATGAGGGTAAGGAAGAATTTGGAAGTACGAAGTCATTTGGACCTCCACCAGATGGGACGTAATCTACACGTCAACTAGTCACCTCCAATTTAGAGTCACAAAATTGCTCAAGACAACGCACAGGGTAGAATCATGTGGCCTGCAGGCTATGCTCGATGTAGACAATCCATAGCATTCCACTGAAACACACATTTATTGTTTGGAATATCCACTTTCAAAGAAGGGAAGTCATCATAGACTCTCCCCTTGAATCTTTTGCTAACACTCTGCTGAGAGACCGGCACATACTGTCTTATTTTCCGTATCTTCAGTGCACGGCATAGTACTTGTCACACAATGAGCTTTCAAAAATGTGGAACATATGAGTAAATAGAAAATGTACTCTGAAACCACTAACCTACACTTACAGTAATTTGTAACCATGTTCCACCTTCTTTCTCCTTCCCTGTTCTTGTCCATGTAAAATATATGAAAAAAACATATGTTTATACCCCTTTAAAATAAATTATAACTGCTTGTTTGAATGAACAAGAGAGTTTTTGTATGTGTGTTTTTTTGACATTGTTTAAAAGGAAAGTTGATATTTGATACGAAACAATAATGAGAGAGTAGGGTTTGACTGGGAGGAGTTTAACGTTCAAATTCTATCATAGTGGAATTATCTGGGTGTCTTTCAGATGCTCAATAAGCCGTTGTTTTTTTGATTGATTAAGTTTTGAAACTTGTAAGGCCATGTTAATCTTATACCTACAGTTACAGCAGTGTTACCAAGATTAAGAAATCAAAAGGGTTATCAGCCTAGTGATTTACAGAGGACCCTATAACTGATTTGTCATTTAAGTGATAGAGGCTTTTAAGTGTTTAAGAGATTAACACTGTGAGCAATGCTTTCTCTTGATCTAAGCTGTAGACTTCTGCCTCTTACTTATTATCTTAAGATGGATCTTTCAAGCAATGTAATTATCTGCACTTTAGACAGTGATATCTGCTGTTATTTGTTACTTTTGTAGTGTACCTTGATAATCTTTCATTAAAATTACAAAAATAGCAACCTTTCTTTCCAATTACTCTTATAACTAAACTAATGTTTCAGATGGATTGTTTCATGAAATGTATTTACACATTTTTTCTTATAGGTATAAAAATAGAAAACCAAATGCAACCTGAAAATCAACTCTTTTAAATGTAGGGAATACTTTTAATTCTAGGAGCTATAGATACTAACACTATATATCTTAGGGTGAGAAAACATTTAATTCCTGTAATCATACAAATAACTTACAATAATATATACCAGAATTTTGACATACTAATGGAACTAACAGACTGTAAGGCCTCATGAATAGACTACAAAAAATATAGGGTTTTTTTCACATATATTCTATCTCAATAAAATCCCTAAATTCTTTTGATCCATTTGAATTAGGATTTATGGTTTTTACTTTAACAATTACTTAATCCACTAATTTCAATTAAGGAAAATATTTTCCTTGCTATTCAAAGGATAATTAATTAAATCCTTTTGGCACAAGAGTATGAATTTTAGTTGTTGATTAAATAAAGTGAAGCAGTCTAAATGCTGATATCATAAAGAGCATTTTTAAATCAAATGGCCTGCCTAAATTTTAGAGGTAAATATGCTGGAATAAAACACTGTATTTTTGTTCAAAAGCTTAACTTTTAGGGGCCCCTGGGTGACTCACCGGTTAAGCGTGGGACTTCAGCTCGTGATCTCAAGGTTCATGAATTCAAGCTCCACATCCGGGTCCTGCTGTCAGGGCAGAGCCCGCTTCGGATCCTCTGTCCACCTCTCTCTCTCTGCCTCTCCCCTGCTCTCTCTCTTTCTCTCTTTCTCTCTTTCTAAAAAATAAACATTTTTTTTTAAAAAGGTTAACTTTTAGACTAACAAATTATTATTTGTAGATAAATATTTGTCAGATTGGCACATTTACAACTTAGAAAGGGCTAGTGCCCCCTGGTGGAAATATGCCAAAATAAAAACTTCAATAGTTCATGGTACATAGATTTTTTTAAATCTAAAATCGCAGACTGACGGTTTTGAGTTGAGCATTATTCAAATAATAAACGCTATCTTAATTATTCAAAATAAGTAATTAGTATTTGATATAGGTTTTACAAAGTTTTCCCTAGAATGGTTATGCAAAAGCAACCCACCAGTTTGAATTCATTTGCGTTGTTTTATACACTTTATAATTAAATTTGTAAAATAGCTATCTAATTATTTAACCACCCCTGATCACATCCCAATTCTTTGGACATCCTGTATATTTCAGCATTGTGAAGACAGAGATTTCGAATGCTAAGCCCACTGTTGTACACTCAATGTCTAGCAATGAGTTTGATATATGGCAAGAGCACAGTAGACATTTTTTGTGGTTCATTTCACAGATTTTATCAAAGTATTTGAAGTAGGACTTAATACACTTTGTATGAAGAATCTGCCTTGCAAACTGAAATCTGTTTTTAAATATCACATAAATATTTCTGGAGATTAATGAACTCACTAATGCTGGGTTATTTGTTATTTTCCCCTGTTGAACATAATAGTAGTGAACATTTTGTAGTCTTCAGCAACCTCCAAAAATATTCAATATTCACATGGAGTATATAGAAACTTGCACTATAAGACCTTGTCAAAATCTGAATAAATGGCATGAAACTCAATTTAAAGGATTAAATGTAAAATATTTGACCTTCTGGTTCAAGGGAGTTAAATTATTCTGAAGCTATATCACTATTATTCCTATAACAGGATATTTCATTACTTCAAAGGCTTATTTATACTTGTCAATGACTATGAAAGGCATGCGTGACCAAACACCAAAAATTAAAAATATGTCCTAAAAGTTTGAAATGTCACCACACTGAAGGCGAGAATGAGAATTCATGATTATTAATGTTAATTTACAATTACTGTTTTTGCTTTTAAGTTGTTCAACAACTGAAAACCTTCAGAAGTTAACTGTTTCTGCTTATCTACTATCCCTCCCTTGTATACAACACTCGATAAAAATTTCTGTTATGGAATATCAGGATTGTTCATTGTTTTTTATAGTGTTGTCTGCTATTCCCCATGGTATACTTGCATCAAAATTTTGAAATATTGTTGGAACAGTTATAGCCATAAACATTTTTGCACATTAAAAAAAAAGGCATGTTCTAAGTAAGATCTTGGGACTTTTGACTATAAAATATTTAAGACAGAAACGAATTTTCAGAAGATGTGAAGTATCTATTGTGAAGAATTATTATATGATAGTATCAATTACAGATTATATTCAATAGGAAGTATTTGATAAGTACATTTTTGCTTTTTCATAGGCAAATGTTTGAATATGTATATATAAGAAAATGTTTATACAGTGTGAATTTACCACCTTTATTTTAGTCTTCTATTCTGATTATTCTTATAAACACTTGAAAGTCAATGATAAATTCAGCTACTGTAAGCATTTTCAAGCATTTAATTTCATATTCTGTTTAAACAACCATAAAAATAATACAGTGATTTGAGGGCTAAATTCCCTGGAGTAAGTCAAGAGGCATGGAAAAATGAATATCACATCAAAGTGAATATTCAAAACTGAAGTAAAAATTAAACATGCTCACAAGCCCTCAAATCTTTAAAGCATATTTTAGAATGCACCATTTTCCAAACTGAGAAATAACCTCTTTATAATATTGTAAAAAAGTGTCTCTGTGATGATGAAAAATAGTAGTAGAGAATATTATTATCCATAATATATAGAGAGCTCTTTCTCTCTCAGCAGAATCTTTTAGTGAATTCTTTCTAATAAGGGCAAAATAATTTAATGAAAGATTCTGCTAACGTAGAAAGAAATATCTGATATTACCAAACCTCACTCCTAAAATAGTTCCCTTTGAAAGGAATTAAACTATTGTAACATTATGACGATGACACATTTTTGTTTCCATGAGGTCAAATAAAGTTAGAATATATTAAAGATTATTAAAGAAAAGAAAGCTATATATACTTTTACTTTTAAAATGACCTGAAAATTGTTTTGACTGCGTGGAATTTTTTTTTTTTTTTTTTTGAGAATGATCCATTTGAAATGGATAGGACTTTAGCAAAACTCAATTTGCTGTCACGAAAGAACCAAGTTTTGAAGTACTCTAAATGTTTACTTTTCTGCACTGCCAAGCAAAAGAAGTCATGCACAATTGGACTTCTTGGTAAAAACCATGTGCCCTGGACATGTTCTTGCTAAGTTGTGGCTTAAGGCAAAAAAAGTACAATGTAACAATTCCTTTTCGAAATAACATTTACTCTGGGTTCAACGATAACGTTTTCTCATCTTTTGAAGCAAGTTGGTTGGCAACAATAGCACCTTTTTTGGCATGTGAGATGATAAAAATTCTAACTTTCCCAATATAGCCAGCTCCTGGTTTTCATTCATCCTGAGAATTTTTATTCCATTAGGGAAAAATTCTTATTTGACAACATCCTTTTATAACTGTAATGTTGATCAAAAAGTTGAAATTTGACAGGCAAAATTTAGATCAGAAAAAAATATCAGTGCCCGATGCACAGATAAGTGGGACTATGCCTGGAAACACAAGTGATTTTGTTGACTTGATTTGGAAAAAAGCTATACCTAATAGTTTCCCCACTGTATTTGTATCAGGCTCTACTAATAATCCACATGTAGCCTTGGCCATCACCCCCAAAATCATGGAAAACATCAGATCCAGCAATTTGACTTTCTATTTTTTACATGATTTTCAAAAATTGGCAAATAAATATAATACGGCTTCCACAAGCACAGATATTTCTTTTTCTTTTCCTTTTCCTTTTTCTTTTCTTCTAGCTAGTAAAACTGAAAGCTCTTGATCACTATTTGAGCAGAGATTTCACATTTTTGAAAGGCAAAGCAAATCCAACTCCCAAAATGGTACATAAAGAGAAGTTATTCATAACATGCTTGAATTTGTGAGTGCTTTTGGTCATAAACTGAAGAATGGCTTTTGATTTAAGTTTAAGAAATCATTATTATGGTTGATACCAAAAATATTTAAGCTGCCACTCTGGATGACAAAATTGGAAATTATCAGCTGTGACATCATTCCAAATCTGAAAGAAGTACATCTGCAGAGTGGAGAAGAAAAAAAAAAGTAAGTATAACTTACCATTTTATCCCCAAACAGATATTTCAGAGGTATCCAGAAATCTCAAAGAAGTCTGCTCTAAAAAAAAAAACAAGCTGAACTAATTCAGACAACTATGAATGTAGAGAAATATAACACACCACAGATTTACCACCAACCATAGGAAATAAGGCATTATGAGGACAGATAAAAACACCTTAGTGTTTCAACAAGTTTGTTTCTTCTCCCTTCTAAGAGTTCAACCACTGTCTTGAAGCTGAGTTTCTCAATTTCTAGTATTTTATTATGTTTTATTAATAAGTATTTAGCATTACTAAACAATGTAGAATACCATCTCTCAAGTTGTTAATCTTTATATGTGACAATCATCCTCTATATATTCTATTTCAATTGCTTATAATTATTTTGGAGAGATTTGTTCATGTTTGGATGTATAATTCTAGCTTACTAATCTTTCGTAGCTTTGTAATATCTCATCGTATTAGTGTTCTACAGTTTCTTTCTTTCTTTTTTTTTAAATGTATATCCATTTTTCAGAGACAGAGACAGAGCAAGCGGGGGAGGGTCGGGAGAGAGAAGGAGACACAGAATCTGGAGCAGGCTCCAGGCTCTGAGCTGTCAGCACAGAGCTGGACATGGGGCTCTTGAACCCATGAACTGTGAGATTGACCTGACCAAAGTCCAGATGCTCAACCGACTGAGCCACCCAGAACCCCCCATGACTTCTTTATTAATTCTTCTTTTGATTATATCTGAGTTGTATGTTAGTTAGGAGAGTGAAAGTTCAGGCTGCAATAAGAAGCACCCCAAAAATATCAGAAAAAATTTACTCCTTGCTCATGCAGGCTGCTGTAATTTAAGATGTTCAGCTCTATGGAATTGTCAGGGTTCCAGGTGACAATGGCTTCCATCTAGAAAATGACAGTCATCCAGATGTGGGGAAAGAAACAGAATTATTGTACAATTCACTTTCCTTCCAAATTTGTTGTCCAGAACCAGTCATGTGGCTCAGCTCAGGACAGTAGTTTCCATAAACCTCAAAAGGAAAAGAGAATCAACCAGAGTCCAGCTCCAACAGGTCCAGGGGTCCCCGAAGGAAGGACAGCGTCGGTGAAAAAGTGAAAATAAAACAAAACTAAAATAAAACAACTCAAATAAAAAGCTAAAACAAAAAATAAAAATGGGCACAGGCAACAGCAGTGTGTTGAACTGGCCTATTTATTGTAGCAAACGTGACATTATGTTTGCTAGTGATTTCCTTGTAGCATACGTCATCTATGTTTTGCTAACATTGCCTAATTTTGAAAATGTTCCTATGTATAATCAACCTTTAAGAAATAACATGATGATTTTCTCATAATGTTCCCTCCTGCCCTTTGCTTATTGATTAATTTCATACATTATTTTATTATGCATCTGCCTTTATCTATAATCTATAAAACATTTGCTTTGCTGTTCTCATGAAAGGCCTTCCATCTCTCAACATCTCAAGTGGAACAGTTACAGGGACATGACCTCTTAGTTGTTTCCCTGAACCATTTGAAGCCAGAGGAACAATGTGTTTGCCTCCGTCCAAGGTGCCAGGAAGGGGCCGAAACAGCCTTAGAAACCCATGCCTCATACATTCTTAGAGAGACAATGCACCTAGGAACCAATGAACCATTCTGTACCTTAACCAACTAGGTTCAGTCATCATCTGGAATGCCTAGGGGTTGAAGTCACCTGTGCCCAGAGATACACTCCTTAGTTGCCGGAGTGGGGCTTTCAAATCCATATGTCTCTCCTTTGTCAGCCTCCTTTGCTGGCAAATGTATGAGGCTATCTTTCCTGTAAGTAGAGGAGTCTCCATAGGGGATGGCAAGGGCTAAATGTTAGGCCGTACAATTTCTTGCGGAACCTTTTCTTTCCTAATGGTTCTTTTCCCAGGGGGGCCTGTCGAGGGCAATTCCCCAACAGACAATACCCAAGGTACTTTTATTAAGGCCAAATTACCTAAAAGCGGAGTACAAGAAGCTTCACTGTTGATGGGCTGCCTTGCAGTCACCAATCCGTCCACAGCCTGGGCCTTGCCATCAGGCTGAGATAGCTCGGCTTCGAGCAGATCACCGTTTGTTTCTAGTTCTTACTATTGCAAACCCTACTGATGTCCTCTTGTATTCACATGAGAGAAAACTTGGGAGTGAAATTACTTGGCCTAGGGAATACCACCTTTTTGACTTTCTTAAGTAAGAATCAAATCGCATTTTCAGAGTTCTACTACACTCCCACCACAAGAGAATGAGGGTTTCTGTTTCTCATAGTGCTTGCTAATTCTAGGTACAAAAGTTCTCTTGTGATTGGTAAGCATATCATTTTATTGTGATTTTAATTCACATCTGCCTGATTGCTGGTAAGGTTGACTATCCTTTTATTTTATTTTTTGGCCCACCCAGTTTGTCTTCTATGAATTAAATATTCATATCCTTTGCCCACTTCTCTATTGAGTTGCCTTTTTGTATTAATTTGTAGAAGCTCTTTATGTATAATGATTTTATGCATGACAAATATAGTCTCCAAATGTGTGGATTATCTTTGTAATTGTTATCACAATTTTAGATAACACAAATTTTTTTCTGTAATTCTAATGCAAATTAACTCCTTTCCTTTATCATTGGTACTTTTTAAAAACAGTCCTTACCCAAGTATCATAAAGACATTCATTTCTTTTCTAAAAACTGTAAATTTTGCTTTTCAAATTTAGTTCAATTACATGTAATTCTTTCTTATGTGGTTCCTGAAAGAGTGAACTGATTTTTAAAAAATAGACTACCAATTGTTTCATGATTATTTACTGACTAGTACATTCTTTTCTTCTGATCTAAATGTCACTCTTGCCATTTATGAAGTCTTCATGTATAGAAATACTTCTCTTGATTCACTAAGTAGTTGATTAATATGTCTATCCATAGGGTTAATATATGACTGTCTATAGCTTTAGAGTAAATTTCGATATCTAATGGGACAGTTAACCTCACTTTGTTCTTTTAATATAACAAATTTTGGTAGTTTTTAGTCCTTTACTTTTCTATACCAGAGTCAGAGTCATGTCAGAGTCAATGTCAGAGTCATCCTAAAAATGTCAACAAAAACTCTGTTAGCATTTTCAATAGAGTTGCATTAAATATTTAAACATGGAAAAAAATTCATCATTGATATTGAGTCAAAATGTTAATTTATTTATGTGTTTATTTATTAAGAATTTTATAAATAACTAGTAACTAATAACATAAAATTCTCCATTAAAGTAATACACATATTTTGTTAGATTTATTTATAGATAGCTTTCATTCTTTGCTTTTGTTGCTTTAATAAATGATACATTTTTAAATTACATTTTTAGTAAATTTGTGGTTGTGTAAGAATGCAATTGGTTGCTATATATTGACATATAAAATTACTTCCAAATGTATGTTTGTATTTTCTCTTATTTTTCTTATATAAAATTATATTATCTGTAAATAATGATACCTTTGCTTCTTTCTTACATATTTTATTAACTTTTATCAACTTATTAATAATATTTAATGTTATCAAGAATAGCAAACATCCTTATCTATTTTCATATTTTAAATAGAATGCTTTCAATATTTTACCATTAATTATAACTTATTTCATAAATGTTTAGTAGCTAGCCTTCAACTGACTTAATAATCTTCAGTATGTTGAAGGTGTTTCTTTTGCTTTTATTTTTTTTTATTTTTTTATTTAAAAAAAGGTTTTTTTTACATTTATTTATTTTTGACAGAGACAGAGCACAAGTGGGGGAGGGGCAGAGAGAGCAGGAGACACAGAATCCGAAGCAGACTCCAGGCTGCCAGCTGTCAGCACAGAGCCCGACGCGGGGCTTGAACTCACAAACCGCGAGATCATGACCTAAGCCAAAGTCAGACGCTTAACTGATTGAGCCACCCAGGTGCCCCTCTTTTGCTTTTATTTTTAAGTAGAAATAGTTTACCATGAAGAGTTATTGATTTTATCAAATGGTATTTTTTTGTTTCCATTTATGTGACCAGATGGTTTTTCTTTTTATTCTTCTTTTATCTCACTTAATCCTTTTATTTCTAGGATTATCTCCACAATTATTATGCCATTACTCTTATTAGAGCTTTTGCATCTATATTTATAAGTGAAACTAGTCTGTAATTTTTATTCTTCTCTTGTCTTTGTCTGGCTTAGGTTCAATGGTTTTTCCAGCTACATAAAAATAGTTGGGGAATTTTATCTCCTTTTCTATTCTCTGATAGAGATTCTATATGATTGAAATTATCTATTCTTTAAATGTTTAAAGAGCACACTTCTAAAATCTAGGCTTTTATTATCTGGTAACTTATTTAACCACTACTTTGTCTACAAAAGCAGGCATTACACTTTTTACAGATGATACCAATATGGCCAAATTGAATCTAATACAGCTCTAAAAACAGTCTTGCAGATTTTTTAATCCTTATATATCTTGACATGATAAATAACATTTTGCAAATATGGCAAAGACATTTTCTAAATAAATAAAAAGATGAAGATGTCTGCTAAAATGAGCAAGTAATTCACAAAATAAATACAAATGAATAAAAGGACATATAACCAAAACCTCTCCAAATTGAGAGTTCTCTCTCTCTCTTAGAAAAGGTTAAATAATGGTAATAGTGCTGATGAATGTTCATTCAATGTCCACTTTTCTATACAACTGGAGGCAATATAAATTGGTACCATCCTATTTATAATAGTTATTGATAAGTTTTGTATATCTAAGCTCTTAGAAGAACAGTGATTATCACTATAATGAAGATAGAGTGTTTGTATCAGTAAATTGTCTTTGTTATACTCATAATACCTACTCTAGTGTTTTGGAATGGAATAGGATCTCAGATTTGTTATACCCTAATAAGTAAACAATTGTATCTGAATCCCTAAAGCATATTAGTATTTCACATATTTATACTCCAGTGGTTCTAAATAAGACATAAATATTTAGCATCTTAAGTTATTTCACTTAGCATATAATGTAAACCAAAAATTGACTCATGACAATCTCCATGAGTGCTAAGTTATAACATTAACTGTATTCAAATGTGGATTTTATGGATAGTCATTTGTCCAATAATCTATGATAACCTCTATATCTTTCCCTTTTCCTATACAGTTAAAGTCAAAATGACCTGTAGTCCATTAAAATATCTTTCTGGAGAGTTAACATTGTGAATATTCCCCAGCTTGGTAAAAATAGTAATTTTACCCTGCTTCAGGAAGCATGGCACCTACTCTAAATATCTTGTTATTAAGTATAGAACTTAATGGTTGATTAGCTTAGCTCAATGCAAAATACAGATTTATTTGGAGAAGTTTCAATAAGAAAATTTGAAAAAAAGCTTACCATCAAAATTTTTTCACTTGACCTGATGAGACAAATCAAGCCCATGATAGTGATTTAATGTTGCAATCAGCAGTATGTCAAACCTGATTGATGTGTCCCTTCAGATTCTGGCAGGCAACTTGATCACCAAAGTCTCAGACAAATTCTCCCCAAAATCTCTCTGACTAACCAGACCCAAAGAGATTCTTTTAGTCAATTGTCTTTTGTTTTGTCCTTGAAGCACAATGATTTTTTTTGCTGTTCAGCCCCTCTGCTTTGAATTGAATAGTACACGGTGACCTCAAGATGTTATTTACGATAGAGAGCTACACCTACCTTTCAAAATGTCAAATGTGTAGTCAGGTGGCAAAAAGTGATTTCTCTGTGGAGACTTAAGTAAGAAAGTAATAAATGTAATTTTCACAAAACACCAGTTTTAATAGCTATCAGTGTGTTATAAACACAATGAAATTTACAATTGGTACTGAGTCAGCACTCAACTGTCTTCTTAACTCTCACCTCCATGGGTGTAGACCTGTTGCTGAGAAGGCAGAGCATACATCACCAGTCCACACATCAGCTGAAATCTCACTGCAATTCAGAGGTGAACCAAATGATAGTCTCAAAAATAACGTGGTTTTTTTTCCTATCATCTGTACACTTTGGAAAGTTTTACTAAAAGTTTTATGAAGTTCAAGGACATTTGTGTAATTTATCATTCACTTCCTGTTCTGCCTTTGTAGGAAAGGCCTTCCTACATGGAAGAGTGGCAGAGAGGGAATCTAGATTATGGTGACTGAGAAGTTACAGGAAATGATGTGTGGTTCATCTAATGTCTTGATACTCAAAGTACGGTCTGTGGATCAGCAGCCTGAGCATCACATGGGAGCTTGTTACAAATGCAGATTCTTATGCCCACCTCAAAACCACTCATTCACAATCTTCTTTTAATAAGATTCCCCAAATGAATTGTATGAGCATTTGGATAAACAATAATTTAAAAGATTACTGCATTTGAATATGGGATACAGATGGCTCCATACAGCCAGCGCCATTCCCTTAACCTCTCTGAGCCTTAGGCTCCATATCAATTCAATAATTAATAATAATCTGTGCTGACACTCAAATGGAGTTATTATGAACATTGAGCTATGACATGCAGCAAAGTATCTGACAATCTTAGATTATCAATCACTGTTACTATTAACTTTTCTAATAGGGAGCCCTTATTTCACCAGTTCAGATATATTGACATTTTCCATTACCTTCTAAGTAAGATATGTCTTTTCTATGATACTACAATATTTTTTTTCTTTTTAAAAAAAAAAATTTTTTTAACGTTTATTTGTTTTTGAGACAGAAAGAGACAGAGCACGAACGGGGGAGGAGCAGAGAGAGAGGGTGACACAGAATCGGAAGCAGGCTCCAGGCTCTGGGCCATCAGCCCAGAGCCCGACGCGGGGCTCGAACCCACGGACCATGAGATCGTGACCTGAGCTGAAGTCGGACACTTAACCGACTGAGCCACCCAGGCGCCCCAATATTTTTTTTTCTAATGCTCTTCCATATCTACTTCTTCTTTGTGGCCAGGCACATGTAGGGATTTTACTTCACTGCTCCTAATCCCTTGTGTTGGGCAGGGCCACATGACCAATCTGGTCAGTGGTCCAGGATTAAAGTGCCACTTTCCAGTAGGAACATTTATTTGCCAAAGTAAGACTTTTCAGTGGTCTCTTCTCTCTTTTGCCTGGTTCTTCTAGGTGGTGGAATATCCATCAATCTGAGTCCCTGAGTATAAGTGAGATTCCTTGCTGGCAGGTGGTCAATATATATCATAAATAAAAAATAAACATTTCTTTCATTAAGCCCCTGAGATTTTAGAGTGGGTTGTTAATATAAGCAAGTCTACTGTGACTGATAGGCACATCTCCTTTTCAGTACCAATCTTCAAGATTGCAGGTTGGCTTTAGATACTTCAGTGATGTAAGTCTTCTGGGCATAACTTCACAAAATACATACACTAAATATATATATATATATATGTGAAGAATCTGCATGATTTTTTGAACACCCCTGATTCAGCTTTGCTTCTTCAATCTGCCCTACAGAGCTTAACCAAACTGATCTTCTTTAAAGACTCTGAAATCTGAGATTCCTCTAGTCCTTATTTTTGACCACATATTCTAGCTCAGTATTGCATATACAGCTCATGTGTTCTTTCATATTTCAACACTGACATTGGTAATTGATGACCGTAAGTTTTCCTGAGGAGACAAGATATACCCTTATAATCATTTTTAACTCAGAAAATTTGAAAGCCTCTAATAATCCATCAAAGTAGACCTGAAAGATGAAATAAATTTTGTAGCATTGGTCTAATTTTTTAAGCTTAATGTCCTAAATAGATTCCTTAAAATCTGGTCTTGCTTTTTTAATTCCAATTTTCATTTCCTACAACTTCTCAAAAAAATAACCTTTTCTCAAACCAAAACACTCTGCCACACTTTTTCCAACAAGTAAAATGCAATAATGTGAAGTATGATTGAGACCTTTTCTTTTCCTGGAGTTTAAGTAGATTACAGTGCAGATGGTGACCTGTTGAAAACTAATTGACAAAACTGCCCAGCCTTTGTCGTGAGACACGTGTGTTCCCAGGTATGAGAAACCTCACTGATTTATCCATCTTGACCAATGAGAAATATGAGACAGCATAAAAATAAACAAACACCTTAGTTTCTCAGGGATCGCTAAACTTATCAGGGAACTTAAAATACAAGATCAGCATGACTCTGAGGGTGTGAAATTGTGTTACATTAGTTACATCAAAGACTAAAAGAAACAAATAACATTAATAATAAAGATGGAAATAGTAACTATTATATATTGAGTACTTACTATGTGACAAGAACTGTGAGAAAGTGTTCTCCTTGTGTTTATTTTTCTCACTTCTTTTTTAGATTTCATCATTATTACTATTTTATGCATAGAGAAATCCAAACTCAGAGAGTTTTCCTAAGGTGACATAGGTAATAGATTTTGAAAATAAGACTATCTTCAGAGTTTACACGCCTTACCCCTTTTTCAAGACTGCTTAATGCAATGAGACAGTGGTGGTCACCTCCTTTGGAGTAATAGACATGGGGGAGAAGTGTTATGCCTCAGCTGTAGCTCCAACTCTAGTTTCAAAGGTCTATTTGACCTTGGATAGGACCATGAAAGGGTTTCTACAGCCAAGATCTTGTGACTGTTGTATGGTTCACCATTTTTTACAAAATAGATGTTTTTCTGAATAGCAACTTATGAACTGAATTTCTGGGCCTGTAATCATTTTATATGTTTAAAAAATTTGTCATTGACTGAACCTTTGCACACATATATTTTCTAGAACACAGAATTCTTTTTTCATGGAAGCATTAACTTGTTATATATTTTATTTATTTTCCATTTATATATATATTAATATTTCTCAATACCCAGTCTTTAAAAGAACTGGATTTCTCCAGTGAAGAAATGGACAAAAGACATGAATGGATGCTTTTCCAAAGAAGACATCTAGATGGCTAACAGACACATGAAAAAAAAAAAATGCTCAACACCACTCATCATCAGGGAAATATAAATCAAAACCACAATGAAATGCCACATCGCACCTGTCAGAATGACTAAAATTAACAACTCAGGTAACAACAGATGTTGGCAAGGATGTAGAGAAAGAGGGACACTTTTACACTGCTGGTGGGGATGCAAACTGGTGTAGCCATTCTGGAAAACAGTATGGAGTTTCCCCAAAAAACTAAAAATAAAACTACCCTATGACCCAACAATTGCACTACTAGGTATTTATCCAAAGAATACAGGAGTGCTGATTTGAAGGGGCACATGCAACTCAATATTTATAGCAGCTCTATCAATGATAGCCGAAGTATTTAAAGAGCCCAAATGTCCACCAACTGATGAATGGATTAAGAAGATGTGGTGTATATGTACAATGGAATATTACTTGGCGATCAACTAGAGTGAAATCTTTCCATTTGCGAAAACATGGATGGAACTAGAGTGCATTATGCTAAGCCAGTCAGAGAAATAAGTATTAAATAAACCAGTCAGAAAGACAAACATAAGATGATTTCACTCATATGGGGAATTTAAGATACAAAACAGATGAACATAAGGGAAGGAAAGCAAAAACAATATAAAAGCAGAGAGGGAGACAAGCTGTAAGAGACTCCTAAATACAGAGAACAAACTGAGGGTTGCTGGCGAGGTGTTGGGTGGGCAGAAGAGCTAAAGGGGCGATAGGCATTGTTGATATGAACACTGGCTGTTACATGTAAGGGATGAATCACTAAATTCTACTCCTGAAATTATTGTTACACTATCTGTTAAATAACTTGGGTTTAAATTTAAAAAAAATAAATAAAAGATCTGTATTTCTCATTTCTCTCCATTGGTCATGTAAAAATCATTTCCATGTAGTTCGTCAGTTATTCAATATCAAGCTCCGATTACTTACAAAATTTTCCAAGGTCTGACTTTCAATATTTATGCATCTATGAAGCTGAGAACCCTGAAGAAGATACTTAAAATTTTAAAAGTGACACAAAGATTAGAACCAAGAAATTCTGAGCCATTGTTTACTGAAGACATTAGGAGTATATTTTATGTTTGTGAGTGGAAAGAATCTGTTTATTATCATAATGTTTCTTGGTATATTTTCTGGTATGACAACATAAATGCAATAGTAACTACCACACTGAGAAAGCATTGATTTGATTTATCAAAAGGTTCTAGCTACAATTTACATTTATCAGTATATATGACTTTGAGTTGTTCCTTTAACTTCTCTGAGGTATCTTTTACTCATCTATAAAACTGCCTTGACAAGTGTATGAGATTATAAGGACACAGTGAGATCAGGCATATGAAATAGCTTTATGCACCATAAATTGTTATAAAAAACAACTGGTTTTCTTTTTGAAGAACGGTTGTTTAATCTGAAAAGATTAAAAATGTGTGTAGTAGTTGTTCTATCAATAAACAATAACTAGATTAAGGCCTGTTCATTACTTGCCTATTTTGCCTTTATGAACACATATTTACTGACCTTCTTTTGCCCGTCTCCGCATTTTATTTCAGTCTATGAGATTTTCTAAGATTCAAGAAAGAAACAGGGAGTGTGTACATGTGTATGAGCATGTGTGTGTGTGTGTGTGTGTGTGTGTGTGTGTGTGTGTGAAGCGATTAGGAATAAGAAGAGGTGATAAGATTGCTAACTTTTTAAATCTCTGATGTAAATCTCAGTGTTTGCTAGTATGCATTTATCCAAATGGAGCTCATCATTAGAATCAAATGTATAATTATAATTATATTTTTCTATGATAAATGGTTGGTAAACTAACTGTTGTGAAGCTGGCTCAATTCAAAAGTCCTGAGTAATCCTTTGATCCCTTCTTTCTTAGTATGTGGTAATTTTAAGAACTACAGTATCTTGTTGAGAAATGGCTACATGCCTGATAAGATAGCAATATTTTGAAGTCTCATGATTTGATATACTTGGATCTTCAGCACTCAAACTATGAGACATGGTCCAAAACAGAGAAGTGCTATCACTAATTTAATTCTATAGAGGCAACTTCAATACTTTTGCATTTGTTTTGTCCACAAACTTCCAACCAGAGAGCTATTTCAGAAGGTAATTATTTAAAATGCATTTACATTAATATGGATTTCATTACTGAGAGTATGTGGAAATGACTAGATAAGAGAAGACTTTTTTTCAGGTAATTCATAGTTATAATTAACAATATATGAAGTTGGGGCTGCTAATTTTAAAAAGTGATAGAGTTTTCTAGAAAAATTTATTCGACTTTATTAAAATGTACTCCATAAGATTCCCAAACCAAAATCAACTCTAGCAGTCTATTTCTGTAATAACATTTACAATTTTAATTATAAAGTTAATTTTCCAGGATAGCAGGCTGAAACTAAATATTATAATATTTATGTTGACTTTTTTTTTACTGGATCACTCATCTAAATAATTAACCTTTTTGTCATTTTGTAAGTCCAAATAACATATTATAAATATTCTACCAGCAAAGCAGAGTCCTAGAGGGGTGATTTCTAAAGGCTCTTTTCTAAAATTGCTGTATATTATTAGATTGTCTCATTGTTTTTGAATAATTAAATCACATTTTAGCATTTGAAAGTTATTTAAAGTTTTTCATTGAATTATAACATAGCTACAGAAGAGTAAACTAACCACAAGTGAACAGTTCAACCAGTTGTCACAAAGTAAAAGCAACAATGTAAGAGACTCACAGATGAAGAAATAGGACATTATGAGTCACTGTATCAGGTTTTGTGTTCCCTCTCAATTCAAATTTAATTTATCTTCAAACTTCCAATACTATAGAAAGGTTTTACTGTTTTTAAACTTTGTAATACCTATGCAATATTATTTTTTTGTTAAACTTCTTTCACTCAGTATAATTTTCATGAGATTAATCTATGTGGTTACATGTAGCACTTAATTCTTTTTCATTGTTTTGTATAACATACCATCATTCAAATCATCTCTACTTCATCCATGTACTTTATTTGTGTATTTATCGTATGTATATTGTGATTTTTATAAATAATGCTGCTATTAGAATTCTAGTTCATGTCTTTCAGTTTTGTATACCTAGCAGTTGAGTTACACAAATATATTCAATTATATGGGATGCTGCCTAACGGCTCCCTAAAGGGATTGAACATAATTTACACTCCCAAAAACATCTAGTAAATTCTTCATTATTACAATATTTCCAATATTTGGTATTAACAGAATAGTCCTTGTCATCTTATGTTTTGTGGAAGGTACATAATGATGGCTCATTATGATGTTATTAGCCTTTCTCTAATGATCATTGAAGCTGAAAATCTTTTCATGTTTTTATTGGCTTTCTAATATGTTCACCTTTGAAGTGCCTGTTCAAGATTCTTGCCCATTTTGCTATTGAATTGTCTCTATTTTTCTAGTTATTTGAAAGATTTCTTAATATATTCTGGATAGATGTTTCATTTTCAGGTTTAAATGTTCTAAACATCTCCAACTCTGTGCTTTGCCTTCTTCTGTCCTCTGCAATGATACCTTCTTCATAAATCAAGTGTCCAAATTATTATGGGTCAGCTTACAGATTCTATTCTACATTATATCATATAACTCTACTTTCATGAAAAACATTGACCTATATTTCTTTTTTTCTTTTCATTTTTTTCTTTTTGGATTTGTGTAGTATTCTTGTTGAGGTTTGTTATCAAGATTTCTGCTGGCTCATAATATCAACAAAAGTGTTTTGTGTGTGTGTGTATGTGTGTTGTGTTATTTTTGTACTAAAATGCATGGAAGAATTCAACAGACAACTAGAGCAAGAATGTTCTTCATGGAAAGGCTTTAAGTTATAGATTTAATTTCTTCATTAAATATACAAAAGTTATTTAGGTGTTCCATTTGTCTTCTTAATAATTGTATTTTTTAGATATTTCCCTCTAGGATATCTTTATTGCATCTACTATCTCCTATTGCCATAAAATTATTCACTGGTATTAAAAAGTTTGTCAAAACTTATAAACAATGCAACATTTGTAGGATCTGAGCTGAAACCATTTTTTCCTCATTCCTGATATTAATTAATTGTGCTTTCTCATCTTTTATGAGTTTTGATATGTTGTTTGCATATTATTATGATGTTAAAATATTTTTTATTTCCATTGCATTTCTTCTTCACCCCTTGGGTTTTCAGAAGTATATTACTTAATTTCTATATTTATGAAGATTTTCTAGTTACACTCTATCCTCACTATTCATGGACTCTGTATTTGAGAATTTGATGAGTCACTAAAATTTTTTTGCAACCCCAAAATCAGTACTCCTATCACTTTGCTGGGCATTGGTGGACTTGAATAGTGTGGCAAAAAAGTGAGTAACTGATGCATATGTTCCCAGCTAAGTTTGGAGAAGGCAACACACAACCTTCTTGTTTCAGCTTTTATATAGAAATGGATGGGCATGATAAAGGATAGCAGTGTATAGTGTGAGAAGTTCTGGTTCTGGTGCTAGCTGGATGGGATTTGAACTCCAACTCCGGCACCTGTTAGTGGGGCAGCTCCAGGAAAGTCACTTAACATTCCTGAACGTTGTTTTTTCTTTTGCCAAAGAAAGAAAATAAAATCCACCAGAATAAGTATTTCTATTATTTAAGAATATAATTTATGTGAGATCTGTAAATATATGTATGTATTTCCCCTAAGAGCAGTGCTGTTCAGTATTAATTTATTCAGAGTTCACTTTATAGAATATAACTAATGGAAATAATGAGAATTGATCTGTTTCTTTTCTTAAAGGAATTGCTAGTTTAATTGACTTCTGATCCCAATTCTTTTGACTTTGTTGAAGCTAGATTTACGACCTAGTATGTGTCAATCTTGGTAGAAATTTCCAGTGCACAGTTGTTGGGTCAGTGATGCGTGCTATGGGTTGAATTATATTCCCTCAACTTCATATGTTGAAGTCCTGTGTATCTTTATTCCCTTGGAAGGTCTCTGATGGTTTCACAATGATTTTGTAATGTTAGTCAGTTTTTCTATCATTCTCAGTAACAAAGTTGATCTTAGATTAGTCCACTATTGCTGAAAGTAGAATTCTCTTTTTCATTTGATTTTCTTATTACTTCATCTAATTGGTCTGCACTGTTATATTTCTGTGTAATTTTGTAAAACAAAACAATGTAATTGTATTTACTTCTGCTTATGATCAAACTGAGTTTATATGGTGAAACTGATTGGACTTAGCTATTATTTTTTTCTTCCAAACTTATTTAAATTCTAGTTCGTTAACATACAGTGCAATATTGGTTTCAGGAGTAGAATTCAGTAATTCATCAATTATGTACAATACCCAATGCTCACCTTAACAAGTGCCCTCCTTATTACCCATCACCCATCTAGCCCATCTCCCACCTACCTCTCTCCATCATTCCTCAGTTTTTTCTCTATCTTTAAGAGTCTGAACTTAGCTATTAATAAGTCCAGAACATGAAAAGAGCTTTTTCCCCCGCTTTTGGTCACTGCATCAGCCAGGATAGACAAAGTTGGTTATACTATGGAAATAAACAAAATCCAAACTTAGTGACTTAAAACAAACTTTTTTTCCCATTTTTGTTTAATACTCACACTTCATGTGTCTTGGGGTAATAAGGGCTCTGCTTTTGCTTAATCTCATCAAAGATCTGGAGAGATCTGGAACATCTCTAGCCATAGTGGAAGATAGAAAAAGACACTGAACATAAAGTTACGACTCTTAAAATGTTCCACCTTCATATAACACATCTCTTTTGCTCACATTCTATTAGTCAAGTCAAGTGAAATGGCTAGGCCTTACTTCAAGGACACAGAGACATTAAATCTTACTATGTGTCTAGGAAGAGAGACAGAATATCTCTGAACAGCACTAATGGCTAACACAACCAGTTTTCTAAGTGGCCAATGACCACTATTATCTAGTAACTGAAAATTTGTAAAGTTCTCGAAGGTGGAGAATGTGTTCTGTTTGTGGTTGTATAAATAATCTCTAATAGAGTTGTATTGGTTTTGTGTTGCTTACATAACAAATTTCCACAAACTTTATAGCTAAAGACAGCACAGATAGATAGATAGATTGATTGATTTTTTACTGATTCGTAAGGAAGAAATCTGACACAGTTTTCACTGAGCTAAGATCAAAGTGTTACCAGGTTGTGTTCCTTTCTGAAAGCACTGGGAGGGAGGGCAGGAATCCCTTTAGTTTGAGTTGTTGGAAAACTAAGTTCTCTGAAGATATAAGACCTAGGTCTCTGACTTCTTGTTGGCTCTAAACTGAGGGCCACCCACAGCTCCTAGAGACTATTACATTCCTTGGCTCCTGAGCCTCTTATTTTCATGTTCAAGGCCAGCAAAGGTAGGGATTTTCAGTCTCTTTCTCTCTTTCTCTCTCTCTCTCTCTACACACACACACACATTAGTATTTATGTCTATTATATATTATATATTATTATATAATACTATATTATAATGTAATATATAATTATATACATAAATTTTTTTAATTTAAAAATACTGAATGAGAATTTTAAAAATTATATATGTGCTTGATCAATGTCCATCAACTAAGTGAGGACCATGTGGTCCTACATATGGAAAAATACAAGCATAGACAAGGACTTAATTTCTTTTCTTTGTTACTAATTAATCTTGATCCTTTAAGGGATAAATGAATTTAATATCTTATGAAGCATCAAAAAGAATGGCCTATGTGGTGAATGCAAGAAAGAGCTTCAACAATCTGCTTTTCTACATGATTCAAGGGGTTTTGCTGAATAATCAACTTAAATATTTAGGAATGAGTTCTATATACAGTGAAGATAGTAGCATATACTTCTAATACATAATGTAATTTTCAAATAAGTATCCTCCATATTATTCCATCATATCTTCACAATTGCTCTGTGATATAGGCAGGGCAGGAATAATTAATCCAATTTTACAAATAGTCTGACACTTCTCTCAAAGATTCAGTGTGGTTCAGTCTTTTCTTTCAGAGAATCACCCATCTGTACAGAAACAAAAGAAAATTTCTTACACAATTATTCCCCCTACCTCATATGCCAGAGTGGGAGTAGGCTGGTGTGTTGGTTGATTGGCTTTTGACCAACAAAAATCTCAGAATCCACGCTGGAGAGGGGTGTTATACTTTGCCACATGTTAGCTGTATAATTGTTGGCAAAAATAATCACTCTGAAAAATACATGCTTTGATATCTTATCTGATTTATAGTTTTATAGCTTTTAAAATATCTATGCAGAAGTGAGTTTCTACAACCAGAAATAAAATGCAGCACGAAGCCCTTGAATATGCCATTGCTGAAGGTGTTTTGCATTCTCTTTCTGTTAATAAAACTAAGTTCTTGATGTGAGGATAAATCATAGACTATATGATATCATCATGGTGGATAACTTTACCATCACTCTGTCAGTTCTAGATATTTCACATTTGATATGGTTGGTTATATTAAGAGATAGAACAAAATACTTGTTTGATTGGAGGAAGTTCTGCATTGTGATGACATACTACATCCTATGGGTCATCAAAACATATTGCCATCTCAGAAAACCTTGCCAACTGTGGAAGAGACTTAAATATTCGTTCTCTTTCTCTATGGTATAGGAGATATGTTTAAATCCAGTCATCACTCTTTGTAGCACGTGTGTATCAGACTCTTTATACTTAGCTTAGTCTTTTAGCATACATTATCTCCCTCTAATCCAACCATCTGCTATGTAGGTTTTGAAGTTTTACTTCTCATGTTATAAACTAGATACTATGAAACTGTCATCATTCATTCACGTTGTCAGAATTCAATACACAAGCAGCCATTTTCTTCTCTTGTTTCTGTTTAATTAATCTCTTTTTATTTCTTTTTAGAGTAACTGTAAAATGTAGAAGTCATTCTCATTAAGGTCAAGTCACTTCTTTAAACTAGTATTCTCATGCCCAACTATAACTTTTAAAAAATCATCCTTTAAGGTTTCATCTTAATACTTCTCCCTGAATTTTACCACTTTCACAATTTCTGTTACCTGTACTTTTGCAAGGATATTATTCCCTCCCCCCCACCTTTTTAAATAGGAAACTCTGAGATATAAATAGTCCAAAGTATGATATTAACCCATAAATTCTGCTGATAAGAAAACTGTGCTGATAAACATATAAAATGACATTAATTTATATTTAGGCTTAATATTAATTTATTATTTTGTGTATTCAAAAGCATATATTGAATGTTTGTTTAGATATGAGCTCTCCTCTTAAGTAAGTCATTGCTCATGGAGGAAAAATAGGTAAAATCAAACTTCAATATGATATGATTTAGTATTCATAAAGATAGGTAGGAAACACTCTGAGAAGACATGAGAAGGCACTAACCAATGGTAGTAAATAAGAAAATGATTCATGGAGGACGTGATATTTAGGTTGGTTCTTAAAGGATTATTTTAGTGGGATATAGAACTGAGTAGAGAGCAGAGTGTAAGCATATTGCAGGCAAAGATAATGGCATGATTTATTAGTTATATAATGCTACATTACAAATACTAATGTATTTGTTTGAAACAACACACATTTATTATCTTATAGCTTCCATGTGTCATCTTAGCTAAAGCATGCTTATCTGAGTTATCTGCTTAGGGTCTCACATGGCTGTGATCAAGGTGTCCTGGTTTGCATTCTCATCTGGATACTCCATTAGGGAAGAATTGGCTTCTAAGCTCTTTAAGGTTGTTGGTAGAATTAATTTCCCTGTGGCTCTATGGCTGATATCCTGACTTGCTACCAACTGAAAGTGGGTAGCTGACATTAGGTTGAGACCATACCCAGGTCCCTTCAATATGGGCAATTCAAACATGGATATTTGTCTCTCTAAGGCCAGCAAGGTAATTTCTCCCTTTTACAGGCTTTTAGCTGTTTAAGTCAGGCCCACCTAAGAGCATCTCTCTTTTCATTAATACAAAATATGAGACCTTAAGTACTTTTGAAAAATCCCTTTACTTTTGCTATAGAATGTAAATTTATCACAAGACTGATATTCCATCATTTTTGCCATATTCTATTGATTAGAAGCAAATCACAGTTATCACCCACACTTAGGGAAAAGGATTATTCAAAGGTGTGGCCACCAGAGGCTGGGAATGGTTGGGAGTTACTCTAGGGTCTGACTGCCATAATGGGCAAAGACAAGTACTCATGAAATAATACAGTATTGCAAAACCGCAAGTACTGTAATTCCATACAGTAGCAAGATAGAATGTAACATGGGTAGAGGTAAATAAAGATCAGAACCTATTAAATTTGAGTATCGTTTGAAAAAGTTTGGATCCCATGTTCCATCCAGTCAGAAGCTATTGAAGAATATTCAGAGTAGAACTTGGGTACAATCAGTCTGGAACCAGTGAGAAAGATGGATACAATAGACTGATTTGGAAATAGGGGGATTGGCTCGCACACTCTTTCAATAATCTAGAGAAAGGAGGATGGGAATTTCAGCAAGAATTAGGAGGGGGGAAAAAAAGGAGAAAAAAAAGGAGAAATAAGATATAAAAATATATTTAAGAAAAATTATTACCATGAACATTGAAGATGAGAGAGAGGGAGAGATGTGAGATGACTTATTTTTGTCTAAACTGGCTATATAATCTCTGGTTCAGAAGCTTCCCAACCTGAGGTTGAATATAAGTTTCTACCACTGTATTAAAAAATATCACTTGAGCATCTATTTTATGCTAAGCACTCTGTTAGGCATTACATGGAATTCATATATTTACTCAATTTATTATCTGCCTCAAAGAGTGCCTAAGACACAATCTAAATGACTAGATATGTAAGGTGGTGTATAAAATAATATGTGATGGAATGTAATGATAAGGTATCTAGAGAAGTAATATTATGCAGGATTATAAATCAAATCAAGATTTAGAAATGGATATGGGGCTAATATAGTTTTTTGAGTGAAAGTTAAAGAACTTGAACTTTGCTCTATAATAGACACGAGACAAATCAATGAAGGTTTTGAAGCCTGAGAGTGATATTATGAAAACAGTGTTTTCTGAAAATTAATTTGCAAATTGATGAGCATGATAGGTTTGGTGGAGAGAGTCTGGTGATGGAGACTATTTTAGAGTAAATATATGTACCCTAGGATTGAAGAAATATGGATTTGGGCCAGTGAAATTGGAAAATGATACAAGGTGGGAATGATTGTCAAGAACTTTCACCAAAACTGCAATAGGTTTGTGGTTGCAGAAAATTGCCACAATGGGCACTTGCTTATTTGATATTTTTACCTCCAGATTAGCATTTAAAAACCCTCCTTTCCTACATATCAAAGTCACTATTAGTGCACATGCCTTTGGCATGACCCGTGACCATAAGCATAACAATCAATCATTGTCTTGTTAGAAATATGTACTTCTTTTCCACCTAAAGGCTAGAGATTCCTACTCTGATGGATAATAATTATTTTATTAATAACACTATTGCAAAATGCTATTGAATGTGTATTGAATGTAGATAATATTCTGAAAACGCAACAAGAGTTATCCCTTAGAATAAACACTTTGGTTATAAATCCAATGACAGGTAAAGAAGCTGAAGTGAAATAACTTTCTCAGATTCATAACTAGTCAACAGCAGAGTCAGAATCCTAATCAAAAATATGGACGTAAGTCTGTGGCATACTCCTCACCATTAAGCAATGCTCCCAGATTTAACACTGTGTAAAGCAAATATGCAAGCAAACGAACACCATTAACACTTTGTAATATTTCAAACTGGTTTTCCAACGATTTTCTTCTTTTTGGATTCCTTTCCTACTAAACTATTTCTGCTTGTGAAAGATATGGTTTTTCCACCTTATGTTATTACCCCCAAATGAAGAAAAATTAAATGTTAATGAAGATGGCTCAGTATTTTTTGCATAATAAATTGGAAAGGGAAAAGAAGGAATCTGTCATCTGAAAAGAAATCTATTCAAAAATATATTTCTGTGTTGACAAGTTTTGATACATAATAATCTAGTTTTAAGTATTATAGTCGTCATGGGCAAAACTAATGTACAGCCTCTTCAGTTAAATGCTCCCAATGGTATAATCTAAAGTCACTATGAAGTCTTGTGTTCAATAAACTTCTCCATTGTTTGGGGAGCCTTTCTGGAGAATGAATCACTCTTATTTACTTACTCATTTATTCAACCATGTGTTCTTTCAACAGTGGTAGACATGATAAGGATATTGGCAATGCAGAAATGAAGACGAGATTGTCACTTTTTTGTCTTTCTGTGGGCAGCCTTTGAATCACCTTTGGAATTGGAAGAGGAGTATAGAGACAGAAGTGACTCCAATCTCTGGGCAGATTCCTTATCTCATTTTGTCAAAGGAGCTATCAAGAAAGATAGCTAATTTCAGGGGCTGTGGCAGGAAATAAATTTTATGGTAAGGATTCACAAAGTGCAAGGACTCATTAGGAAGTATATGGCAGAGGATGAGAAGGAAGTGTGAAAGCCCTCGTAAAGCAGAAGAATTTTGAATATATTGATAATTTTCTGCTGATTCTTCTGTTCATTCAGTGAAGAGTATTCCCTTATCTGAAGCTAGAACAAACTTGTTATGAAAATCAAAACAAGAAATTTAGACAATAGAAAAATAGGATGAAAAAGATATCTGTGGCCCATATTGACAAAAGTTAATTTATGTAATTAACCAGAGTATTTTGACAAGACTATGCCAAAATAGCTTCATTGAAATGAACTGTTTGACATGCTTGTGGCTCACAAAGGATCTTTTTAAGGTAGATCAGGTTATAGTACTCTCAACTTTATAAACAGGGAACATGAGTTTATTACCTCACTTTCATGAAGGGATAGTAATGTTTAACTTTCAGTCAGTGATCCATTTAACCTCTCTTGTTTTAAGGAGATAGCTTTATCACTTGCCTAAATAATAAAACTCTTTTATTTTTTTTATGTAATATGTAGTCTGAAAGAATGGGGATACAAAAAAATACAAAGAGATTGGCAAATTAATTTTTCAACTACAACTAGTAGTTTTATGGGGTACCTGGGAGGCTCTGTTGGTTGAGTGTCCGACTTCAGCTTAGTTCATGATCTCACAGTCTGTGTGTTCGAGCCCTGCATCGGATTCTGTGCTGACAGCTCAGAGCCTGGAGCCTGCTTTGGATTCTGTGTCTCCCTTTCTCTCTGTTCCTCCCCCGCTAGCACTCTGTTTCTCAAAAATAAAGATTTTTTAAAAATTAAAAAAAAAGAATTACCCATTAAAATGCATTAATTTATTAGAACATATTTATCGAGCTGCCAGACACTTCTAGGCTCAGGGAATAAACAATACATTTGAAGGAAATAAGCAGACTTTGCACACAAAAGTATATGTGATTGTTTGAAGAGGAATTATGAGGTGATTGGTAGAATATAAAAGAAAATTTAGGCAGAATAAGAGGATGAGTGGGATTCTTTGTTGTATTGGTGGTCAGGGAAGGGAGGAGAAACACGGAGTAATAACAGGGTAAACCCTGTGGATATCCAGTGACACGGGGTCTGAGGCCAAAGAAACAGCACAGGCAGAAACATTAAGGCTTGGCAGGTTCAAAAAATTGTCAGGAGGGTAATGTGCTTGGAATGAGCCTTCAGCTGTAGGTCATAGGATCAATTTAAGATATTAAAGCACAAAATTAGTTGGCTGGGCAGACTAGACCCAATAAACAGAAATGAGTAAGTATCTGCACATAAAAATGTTATTAAAACTCTTGAACTATGTGTAGTCTACTTATACCACTTAATACTACATGAGGCATCTGTAAAGAGCCATTCTTTTCCTTGAATCTATGTTACTATCCTAAAACCTAATGTCTTTTCCTACCATTCAGTGCATTTCTGTTTCCTCTTGTTGATTTTGCAAGAATTTCAGTCCAAACAGCATTTTTCTGATTCCTTTTTACCTCAATCAACTATCTATCATTATCGGAAGACAGACTGATATTTAATTTCATTTGATTCACATCCACTATTTTGTGGTAACAATGCTGTTTTTAACACTAAATTTAATATTAGGGAGGCTTTCTTGTATGTTATTTAAATGAGTTTACTTAATAAAGTGTTGAAACATTTTTCTGATGTAAAATGAACAATTAATTCCTTCTCTGTAAACCCTATCTCAATGCAAAAGGTTAATAGTCCCAAATGTGGACTTTAACTCCAAACATTAAGATTTGACATCTTGTGTGCTTATATTATTGGAACATTCATCATAATATGCTGCAAACAAGTGAAAGATAGTTTGCTAGTTGTGTGAAAATAAATAAATAAATAAATAAAAGGGATAAAAATATGAACAACAGAGCGGTCACCTTTTCTCTTTTCAATCTCCTTGGCAGGAACATTAACATCTACAAAACTGGCCTTTAGATGGATACAGTGTATTTATTTAAAATTAAAAAAAAACATTTTAGTCCTTCTAATATTTAAAGAGATGTGAGGGGTGCCTGGGTGGCTCAGTCGGTTAAGCGTCCGACTTCAGCTCAGGTCACGATCTCACAGTTGGTGGGTTAGAGCCCCACATCAGGCTCTGTGCTGACAGCTCGGAGCCTGGACCCTGCTTCTGATTCTGTCTCTCCCTCTCTCTGCCCCTCCCCTGCTCATGCTGTCTCTCTCTGTCTCTCAAACATAAATAAATGTAAAAAAAAATTTAAAAAAAATAAAAATAAAGAGATGTGAGTGTTTTATTTTTCCATCTGGGGAAATTTTGCAAGTCAGGTTTTATGCAACCAACCCAAAGTGAGCACAGTGTGTTAAACAACTGAGAGTTTCAACGGTTTTAGTGACTCTGGCTCTGAGGAAGGATTGTGACATTATATTTCAGGCCATTTTCTCTAATAGCAATTTTATTTTCATTACTTTATGCAGCCAACTCAGCACTGGAGCTTGGCTACAGAGTAAAGGGCATTGTGTGTTTGAAACTATTATTGCCATCTCCAGTTTTTTAGACATCTTTGTTTGGTGGCATTTCATCCCCATGCACTAAGCAAGGTTTTTGTTTTGGTTTTTCCTTGCATCTCACGCTTAAATAAAGATGATTCTAACTTTTTTCCGGGTCTTGTAGTTGCCTCTATGGCACGGCTCTGCAGTTTAGGGAGATGCTTTGAAAAATAAAGCACTGTAATCATTAAAGATCCACTGACGATCACTACCTTCTGTAGATATGCTATAATACCTCACAGAAACTGAAGTTTCTTACTGACTGTGAGCATTTCTTGTAAAAATTCAGAGTCCCTTTCATGTTTGTATGGAGACTGTTTTCTCAGATTCTGGATATAATTTTCAAGGTAGAATATTATGACCCACTTTCTGTACTCTTCCAACCAACAATTTACTATATGATGTACAATACATGTCTGAGGACGCATGCACGGTGGGAGGTGATGGTAATGGAAGGCACTCAGGAAGCGGATCCTTAACTGCATTACTTATTACTCTGTGTATCCTGAACTCCAAGAGTAAAAGACCTTTCTTTCCAGCTCCTCATAATGTTCAGATATTCTCTTCTTCACTAAACGCCTCATTAGCTTTATCTTAAGTGGGCTTTGTTTACCCAGAAATTTGTGTTCATCGTTAAATAAGACTATTTTTCAAAGTGACAAAAACACTGTTTTGCCATTGTGCTACTTTGAAATCTGCTGGGAAAAGTGTTCTGCTTAACAATCAAAACACAAATTGTATGCTTACTTCTAAATGCTCTCGGATTAAAATCTTCCCGAGACCTCTCCATGTGACAGCCTACTAGTTCACCTCTGTTTGGATTAGGTCCAAATTCATGTCTATCACACAGTGATTGATGCTCTGCTCACTGGTGCACAGCATGTGCTCATGACCCAGATATCAATGTTTATCTGACCTTATGTGCCTATTCTGTGACAGTCCTCACTTTGGGAGTGTCTGCTATCTAATTCATATGCTAGGTGTTAACCAGATATGCAGTAATAGGAAAGAGGATGGCTGAAATTTTACATAGAGGTTATATGCCTGTGATGGCCATTTTTCTAAACCCAAAACTGAGACAAATTGGTTGACAAACATGAATAAACTCATGGGCACAGAGGGAGATAATATTTTTAAATAGAACCATCTTGGGAAAATTCACAAGTTTAGATACAAACAAGCCCAAGTACACAGACACACACAGACATACATATCCTTGGTTAAAAGCAGAGCCACCCTATTCCCCTCAACAGAAATTACCACTGGTGACTGGTAATGTTCCAGGTTTATTCAGTATAGAGATATGTATGCATTGTGAGCATCTTCCATTTCAGTCAGTTTAATTTACATAGGTTTTGACATTCATGTCAAGAATGTTTTTAATAACCCAGTGAATCCAAATTTAATTTTATGTTTAGATATAGCAGTTTATGAATTTATAGTAAATAAAAATTCAAAGTCCTTAACCATTGGGATTTCACATTATTTTTTGATTTCCAAACTTTCAAACTATGTGTACAGCTCATAGTATTATATTTCGTTCGATAAGAGAACAGAAAATTATTGCTTTGAACATGTAAATGATGTACCTCACACCACTCTAAATATTAAAGCAATAGTCACTCCCTGGCATCATTCTGACATTATATTTTCTGTAAAGACACAAACACACACACATTAAGCACATAGATATGCTTATTTATTTATATTTAAAATTGTAGATCAATTTTTTGAGAGTTTTTAAGCTTCTTTTAAGAAATAAATCTTTCTAAGTGGCCTAAAAAGCAAATGTTACAATCAAGCCAAGGATCTCACAATATAATTGCCAATAAAAAAGTATTTCAAAAAGTTCATGTTCAGCTTAAGGGTCCATGAGAACAGCCACAAGTCATCTTGGAGAATCTACAATGAAGGTAACTCTTATGAGATGTCCTCTCTTCCATATGAAAAAAAAATAACACAGCTTTGACATTGATGTATGCAATATATTTTTAAGATGACATTTACACAGTACTATTCTTGCTAGGAAAAAGTAACAATTCAAAGAAGAAAGCTTTTTTTATAATATGGTGCAATATGACTGAAAAGGCCTAATGTTCCAGTTTCTACACCTTTTCCTACTGATTCTTTGAACAAGTCAATAGTATCCTAATGGAAATATTTTTTTTTAATTATCCAATATGCATAGGGATCCCATTACATATAGCACGAAAATATTTACCTAAGGAAATTTAGGTGATCATCAGATGTAATTTTTCAAAAGCCAAAAGGTAAATATCATACAAATGCTTTCAGTTTTATTCAGTGTAAGAAATGAGCACATCTGTGTGTGTTTGTATCATATGTCTGAATGATAGAATAAGAGCTATGCTTAAACTGGTTGGCAACAACAAATGGGGTATGGCAGCATGGACTTTAGATAATAAGATGAAATAAAAAAGTACCTGTAAAAGTCAGTGAGGAAAAAATGAAGAGGATTAAGTTCAAGGGCAGGGTGAGTCAACTCCACGAATATAATACAGAAAATAATTAATGAGCATGAAACACATAAAACTCGGTTCACAGATTCAGTTGTTAAAGAAATATAATTTCATCTTCTGAAACTTAATTTTGGCTTCTAAGCCTCTGTTCTGTTGGGTAGGTAAAAAAAATAAATTAAGATCTGTTCCTTATGGGCATAGCCTCTACCCCAGCCATTGACTTCTGTACCATGATTCTGAAATCTTACAGAATGCTCTGCTGAGGCTGTGTTCCCAGGTTACCTCCACATCGCCCAGTACTGACTTCAATAGCCAGCTTGGCCATTGAAGCAGACAGTCCCTTTGAGACATGAGTCTTTGAGTCTTTGAGTCTTTGAGACATGAGGTTCTTTCTATCAACTTAGATTCTTGACATAGGCATTTTTCTCTGGATCATGTTACATTACTGGTGAGCTGCCCTGACTATAAGCATAGAACCCATCAATTCCCTTCTTTTTCTCCTCTCTCCCTCTCATCTCTTCCCCTCCCTGGTAAAACACCTTTTTAATCTCATATGGACAAGACTACTAAGTAAAAATTTCAAGTAGGCCTGATGATGTATGTAGTCAGAAAAGGAACTTGAAATTTATAGCTGCGGCCAAGTAAGAATCCCCTCACATGATAAATTGTGTGGAGACAAGTACCACCATGGCCACTATCATCCTGGGACTTGGAATAGAATTGGAGGGAGAACTTGGAGGGAGTCCACAGTTTTGAGTTCCTCTCATCTGGTAGATTCCTCATTTCATGCAGGTTTGTAAGACCCCTGAATTCACAAAACACCTTTATGTAGACACAGGCCCCTGAGTATAGCGATATCCACTCACTCATATCCTAATCTTGTGTTTGTCCTTTGCAATTGGCTTGGTAGTAAGCAAACTGAAAGCAACCTTGCACAGGTCTAAGTCATTCTCCCAGACTTGGAGCCACGCCAGCCTTGGTTGTTGAATCTACCTCACTTTACTGCTTCTGTCTATCATCTCCCACCCTGAGGCTATGGGTTTGGGAAACAGTAGGCAGAAAATCTGCTGTCCTGAGCAGAAAGGGAAATATGATGAGTGCAAGTAAGAAAATGAAACTTAACATCTTCAACCATTACCAAAGTATAAGTCCAAGTATAAGTGAACAAGAAAAACACCTCTACGTCACAGAATATGAGCATAAATAATCAAGAATTTTTATTCTTTAGATTTGATATTTATAAGAAATAGAGGCATACTGTATAGAATTGTGAAAGAATGATATTATATTTAGCAAGAAAAAAAGATGCAAGTGTTCATTTTTTCAAACCACCTCAATTCACCAGTGAATTTCTCTTGTTTCTGAGTGACTTTGTTTTGGTGGTTCACATGCTGCCAATGATTTGGAACACCTCTAGTCTGGACCTGGTAGAAATTGTGCAGTAGGTATATTTCTTTTATGAACCTGTGCCATTCCTCTTCTTGTAAGAGTGATTTACCTGATTTCCTTGTGTTCTCTTTCCTTCTTTCTTCTTAAAACCTACTTGGGAAAGGGTGTGACACAACATTCATACCATACTTAGAAAACAACTCAGTAAGCAGGGAAGTTCTATTTGGAAGTGAACAAATACTTCTAGAATATCAAGACTTTAGGGATCAATGTCCCACTTCTGTGTCCGTTTTCTAGGGACATAAACATACGTCCAATTTGAGAACAGTAATTATTTTAGTTACAAATTGTCTGATAGATTTTTCTCTGTCCACATATTAAATATTTAAGAGTTGTAATTCAGTCCCTCACCTATATATTTTACTTGACATTAAGTGGAGAATTGTACAAGATTAATTTAGTACTTTGCTTCGAGAAAAAATTTCAAGCAAGTGGGGACAGGTGCTTGCAGAGACAGCAACACATGATACAAATATTGGGGCCTCTGGAAATCAGTGCACAATTAGATTCTCTTCTCTCTCCCATTCTTCACTATCTTGCCCATAAATAAAACTTGACTGTAAGTTTATTTTCATGCCATGACTACAAAGATACAGGAAAATATATTTAAGTTAGGTTCTCAGTGAATTTTGAATAATAACACAAATCCATGAAATTCAAGGATCGGAGAGAAAAGAAACCTTCTTTTCTTAAAATATAAAATTGATGAGAGTACTTTTTAACTTAAAGATTATTTTCAACATTTTACTTAAATGGTAATAACTTCATATCTGGATAGAAATATAGTTTTATAGAAAATACAGTGAATTACATATGATCATCTCAACTTTCTATGGTGGTGCTCCTCTATTTGTCCAAGTAAGGCTCAGAAGAAATCCTCTTCATTTAAAAAAAAAAATTTTAAGACGGGGTGGGGTGCCTGGGTGACTCAATCGATTAAACCTCAGACTCCAGCTCAGGTCATGATCTCACAGTTCCATGGGTTTGAGCCCCACACTGGGCTCTGTGCTGACAGCTCAGAGCCTGGAGCCTGCTTTGGATTCTGTGTCTCCCTCTCTCTCCTCCCTTCCCCCGCACACATTCTGTTTTGCCCTCTCAAGAATAAACATTAAAAAAATAAATTAAAAAGGAAGAAGAAGAAATCCTACTGAATCACATGCAAAGTAAGTTTCAGTCATTGAGTTACATAACCCATTGGGGTCATCATTGTTTTGAGAACGTATGTTCTTATTAAGCTTTCACACAATTTTTGTATCAAATGTGCATTTGGAAAGCTCTAACATTTAGAAGACATGGGACCCTAAGCAGTTTGATTTGAAGTGATGACCATGGTTTGCATTCAGCAGAATTGGGACAGAAGTTTTATTATGATTACAGTAATTGGCATATTTTTATGGACTCATTTTCTAATTTGGCACCCATTCAACTTCACAGCTCAAGCTACAGTGGTGGCATGATGGATTACTGTGGGTTCTTTTCATTATTATTAAATTTAATTAATTTTTGCTCAGGTACCCAGATGTGAACAGCATCAGGCTTCTAATCTAATAGTACAGACTGTTTGGAAAATATGTGCTGTCAATTAGAGACATTTTGTAATGGAAACAATAAAAAAAATCATTAATGAAAAGTAGTTTGCCTCCCAATGTAGTTGGTGCTAGTTAATCAAAGGTACTTTGAAATTGAAGTCATTAATAAACTTTTCTTGCTTTTATACCAATAAAGTGCTCTGGGATTTATTTTTGAAATTAGAAAGGTATTTTGAAAAAAAAAGGAATTAATGTATTTTGCTTTTTACAAAAAATGTTTTCTTCACCACCAACATATGGTAAAAATAATAAGAAAAACAACTAAGAAAATAAAGGTTTGAATTTTCAGCTAAAAAAAATTCCCTGTAGGGACCCCTGGATGGCTGAGTTAGTTAAGCTTCTGACTCTTGACTTCGGTTTTCATGATCACACAGTCATGAGATTGAGCCCCATGTCCAGCTCTGCACCGCATGTGAAGCCTGCTTAAGATTCTCTCTCTCTCCCTCTCCCTCTGCCCCTCCCCCACCTATGCACATGTTCACAGGAGCGTGCATGCTCTCTCTCTCTCAATAAATAAATAAATAATAATTTAAAAAAATGAATTCCCTGTACATGTAATTAGTACTTTTGCAGAGATGGAGGTGATGAACATTTTTTACTTACTCTGCTAGTCAGTCTCCTCATTGCTCCCACATCAATTGTTTTTAAAATGTAGGAAATATTACATGGAGTCCCTTCCCTTCTAACCTGGAGTGATTTGGGACAACAAGAAGCAACAGCAAGAGACTGAAAGCAGGGAGAAATTGGAGTATTTCTTTGCTTTCCTCCCTTTGTCGGCACTCTAACTCTGACAGCCACTGCATCTCTTTCTTTGTAGCTCTTCATTGGGCTCCAGTAAAATATTCACCCCCCTCTAGATGTTGTAATCATTTCCTAGTGTTGTTAGTCTCTGAATGCTACAACATCCCTTATTCACTCTTGTCTTTATATCTATACATATACCTCAACTAAAGGCTCTTCATTTAAGTCATCCCAATGGCTTCTGTCTTCTGCTCAGACATAACTCATATGCAGTCACTACATCTAACTAGCTTGTGTTTGGAATAATGGACTAGGATTTCTGTACTATTTTCATATATCATTTCATAAGGATAAGTACAAATATAAGGATACAATTCAGCATGTGAAGATTTCTATGTGCTATGAAGTTTTTCTTGAGGTAAAATCTATTCTATGTGCCCTTAAGGAAAACATCCTTTCTTCACTAGATGTGTCTCATGACTTGGAAGCAATATTGCATAAGAATTTAAAAACATATTAGTCTCTATTTCATTTTGACGTAATATGACATTAAGAAAATGCCACCCCTGAATCTTTCAATAAGTAAGGTCAATCTTATTACTTATGTACATTATAATCATGAAACTCTTGGTAATTTGCCTCAATGTGTTGGAATGTTCATAATTTCAGAAATAATTATCAGCTATCTAAAAACCCACAAGAGTTCATTGAACTTATTTCAGTGTTCCTATTTTAATATACACTCAAATTTGCATTACTTAGAATGATTTTAATGTTAATACAATATTCCATGTTGATTCTGAAGTTGATTGAAAATCTCTTATCATCTCCCTTTTGAGAGTAACCATTGTCATTAAAGAAATACCTTTTGCTAATGTTTACCATAAATGAAATGAGTCAGTACCACTGAGTACAATAATATTTTCTGATAGATTCATGGGCACCTATCAGGACATCACTCCAAACATGAATATTTAATCAAAGTCCAGAACTATATAATATGTTTCTAATATGCAAAACTACAAGCACTTATTTTAGATATCTAGTATTTATGTAAGTTCAAGAAGAGCAGTGTTTATGTCTGACAAACGCCCATTTCTGACTGATTTGTAGCCTAAAGTTTTCATGTAGTCCCTAGAATGTAGGAGATGCTAATTAAATGCTTAAATGAATGAATGAATTTATGGTTTGAAATATTTTTAAAGAATTGCTTAATCTAGAATAATTAAAAATTATCATTTGTTAAAAAGCAAATCTTTTGAACAATGTTTTAGTGAAATGATTCCATTTTCATTTGATGTATTCTGTTTTTTGTTTTAGCATCCATTAACTCTTCACAAATCTCAATTTAAGCGATTAGCTGTTGCATTACTAGAGTTTATTTACAGGGGTTTTAATATGGTTATGGGAAAAATACTTTGACTTCAAGCTTTTAGAATGTGTTTTCTCTGAAATAGTTTTCTTTGCATGATAAATTTGTTTATTCAGTTTAAATGTTATGATGTCCTCTCATGTAATTACATAGAATAACTTCAGAATCATGAAGCACCAGTGGAAAACACAATGCAATGTTTACAGCTTCATGTTTCATTTCACTTTTATGTCTTTGAGTTATTTGAGGGTATATGCCGAACACTGTGCCTTTGCACTCTGGAAGAATTCTTTGCCCTTCTCCACCTTCCATAGCCCCCAGGAAACTGAATTTTATAGACTGGATCTCCCAGCCTCCTTTGCCCTATGGCTTCTGAGGTGTGCTTGGACACTGTGAGGCCGAGGGAGTGGTTTTAAAGGGGGAGAATGAGGTGGGACACTGATTGCCCCAGCTCCCTGTCTGCAGGGCTGCGTAACTTTATGGAAGACCCTACCTCCTTTGGGTGATTCTCCCCTGGAACTACAGCCCTCTCCATAACCGCTCTCTTCCTTGCTTCTTCAGCCTAGAAACAGACACAACTCCCTGTTGTGCTGGCTTTGAATACACACCAACCCTTATTCATGTCCCACGTCCTATCTACGGCTCTGTAAATAGTCCCCACATTAAATTCTCTAGAATTAACTCACTTAAGTGTGCCATTATTCCCCTTCAAAGACCCTGACTGATGCAAGACATTTTCTTCAATAGGTGCATTTTTAAGCTGTTTTTACTTCTTCCAAATGATTCACTTGGAAATGTGATTTATTTACTCTGTCTTCCAAAAAGATTTATTACTACTAACATAGATTTGTTAATTGAAAAGTAAACAGTTGGCATGAAGAATTTAATATTATCAAACATCTTAATTCAATAAACTTTTTTTGATTACATTTCTAAGTAGTTGTGGAGAGAAAAGTTCCAAATATATTCAAGAAGATTGCATCATTACTTAAAAATATAAATAAAGTATTTTTATACATAAAGATAAGATGATAATCTACTTCTTCTCAGATTAATTTGCAAACATATATATGGGAAGTAATGTGATATCCCTGATATTCTACAGCATAAAACACGTTAACATTTATAAAGGTAGTCATTAATCGTAGTTGCCATGACACTATGATCCAGTCATACCATCATTTTTCAGACTTTGCCTATTATTAAAATGCCATGTTGACTTAGATTAAGTCAGTATATAACATTACCAACCTAACTGATTTTGATAAGTCAAAGCTAAAAGACAGAGCAAGACAGACATGTCTTTTCCAAATAACCTCTTTAAGATTTATTATTATTATTTTTAATATTTATTTCTTTTTTGAGAAAGACACACAGAGCATGAGTGGGGGAGAGAGAGTGAGAGAGGGAGACACAGAATCTGAAGCAGGCTCCAGGCTCTGAGCTGTCAGCACAGAGCCTGATGTGGGGCTTGAACCCACAAGCTGATGAGGTCATGACCTGAGCCAAAGTCAGACGCCCAACTGACTGAGCCACCCAGGCACCCCAAGATTTATTATTTTTAACAGTACTTCCTACATATAAGCAATTGTTTCTATAACACCACATTATTTTTAAAAAGTAAATTTGCGAATAGTTTACAATTATATTTATTATTAAGTGATTCAACAAATATTTATGGAGTACCTACTATTCTGGTTTTGTTGATGTCAGGTGTCACCAGGAATACAATAAATCACTTTCATGGAGCTTACATTCAACAAGTGCTAGAGACAGAGTATATATATAAGCAAGCAACCAATACACATGGATAGGTGCTTGAATTCTATGAAGAAAACATAAGGATGGGAAAGGCATAAGGTGTCTGGGTGAAGCTATCAGAGAATGCAAGGTGTAGGAACAATTTAACTTTTTTGTTCCACGTCCTGTCTTTTGGGTTATTGTTATCATGTTTTTCATTTTATGTATACAATAAAATCTAGAAACGACTGTTATTGCTTTTTTGTGCAGTTAATATTTATTTATATATTTTCAGATAATTATAGTTTTACTGGTTTTTATTCCCTTCTGCTTCATTGGACTTCCATTTGGGATTTGTTTCTTTCCATTAGAAATCTATCTTTTATTTCCTTTATTTTATTTAGAGTAATAAATTCAGGATTTTTGTTGTTGCTGTTAAAAAATTGTCTTTATCTTTAATCTTATAAGAAAATCCCTTAAGTTTAGTACTCTCACTGACAGTTATTTAATTTTAGCATTTTAACATCCCACTCCTCTAGCTTCCATCGATTTTGTTGCAAAGTCATATCTCAATTAATTCTCTCTTCAACTGTGTCCAATCTGCTGTTAAACCCAGCCATTGATTTCTCAATTTTAAATATTGTACTTTTTTTTCAGTTGTAGATCTTGCATTTGGTTTTTATAGCTTTCAATTCTCTACTAAAATCTCCAACCTCATCTGTTATCTTTTTCAACATATTAGCCATAGTTATTTTAAAGTCTATGTCTCATAAATCTTTTATCAGGAGCTCCATGGGTTATGTTTCTAATGCCCATTGCCTTTCCTTTATTTTTGTCCTTGTGGTCTTAACTACTTGTATGCCTGTTATTTTTGAGTGAGTATTCAGCATTGCAAATCTGAAGTTGTGGAAATAATATGAGGCTTCAGATGATGATGATATAATTCTCAGAAGAGAATTTACATTTACCTCTGATAGACTGGGAGCATTCTGGAAGCATCTTCATCCAATGTTAAGGCTTAAAATGATTTAAAGCTGGGCTCCAACCTGTATACAAAAGTAACCTATTTTGATTACACCCTTACTTATCTTAACCAAATACGAGAGATTTAAGTTGCCCTCTCTTGGAGTGCCTAGACTGGAATTTTTGTTCCTCCAGCTTCATAACATTTCAAAGGTCCTTTCAGTTTCCCAGCCATTCAATTACCTCACCTGAAATCTATAGAAACTCTTGAGGCAAAAGCAGCCCCAAATATTGGGTGTACCTCTCTTTCCCCAGACCTTAGCTTTCTCATTCTCCATTGCCTTATTGGTTTTTCATGCCTTCAAGTAAATAGTCCTTAACTTTTCTCATTTTTCTTAGCAAGAGAATTTCTCAATTTGCCATGACTGAAAGCATAAATCTGCCCATAAATTTATTACTGAAGTCATAAGAAAACAAGTTCTAATCAGTAGATCCATAGGGATCAGAGAAACAAAAACATTGGGTAGATAGATGTTTGCCAGTTTCAGAAACTCAGCCTTAAAATTTTACATGAAGATTCTGAACCAAAAAGAGTAGATTCTAATGAAAAGAATTGTTATTGAGTAGACTTGAACTGCTTCATTTTCATCTTATATATACCCTCAAATTGTATATATAAGACAGATTTAAAAAGAAAATGGTGTAAAATTAAGTTTATGCAAAAGCTTTATAACTCAGTGACATAAAAATTAGAGACAAAGGGATTAGTGTAAATTAGAAGGATTTTTTTTTTAAGATCTCATACTCAGGTATAAAATTTAATTTTCTTGGGGCACGTGAGTGGCTCAGTTAGTTGAGCATTCGACTTCGTCTCAGGTCATGATCTCACAGAGCCCCACATTAGGCTCTCTGTTGTCATCACAGAGCCTGCTTCAGATCCTCTGTCTCCCTCTCTCTGCCTCTTCCCCACTCACACTCTCTCCCTCAAAAATGAATAAACTAAACATTTAGAATATAAAAATAAAAAATAAAATTTAATTTTTTTGCAGTAAAAATAATTTTACAGATATGTATTTTTTACTTGATTTAAACTTCATGTCACTTTTAGGTATCAGTCTTTGCTTTCCCCTGTTATCCTAAAAAGTTAAAAAGGTAATATTACCATAACAATGAGTAAAACTTGGACAAAATTAATGTATAATACCACCATTCTACCAAATTACTCATGTTTAATTTTTATCTTCTAAGATTTATCCACAAATATGTTTATTTTTTATACAGTTGCAATCATATACATAATAATTCAAGTCCTTTTTTAAAGAAAACAATATAATAAAATATCTCACCATTTAATTCATTAAATATTTAAATGTTTGCATTAAAATCCCAATGCTTCATTGGCTCCTAATTATTTTGTTTTTTTAAACCCTATTCCAGGGAAATCAATAATCCACTGTTTTTTAACATTTAACAGCATTAATTTGGAGATAGATTTCGATTTGAACAAGGACTCTTCCACTTCTCACATCATTTATTTCCCTGACTCTGAGTTCCTGCATCTGTAAAATGGGATAATAAGAAAACACATAAAAAGTGACTGTGAGGATTAGTGCTAATTCAAATAAAGCCCTAATCATGGTCTGGCATGTAGTAAGTATGCAATAAATAAATATCATTTTAGCAATCTCATGTAATCTTAAATAATCAGAACTTTGAACTAAAATATTGCATACATACTAACCAAGAAACAAAAAATGGTAGCTTTGATGTTAGAATGACGGCTTTATTTTATTTTATTTTTTTAATTTTATTTTTTATTTTTTTATTTTTATTTATTTATTTATTTATTTATTTTTATTTTTTAATATATGAAATTTACTGTCAAATTGGTTTCCATACAACACCCAGTGCTCATCCCAAAAGGTGCCCTCCTCAATACCCATCACCCACCCTGCCCTCCCTCCCACCCCCCATCAACCCTCAGTTTGTTCTCAGTTTTTAACAGTCTCTAATGCTTTGGCTCTCTCCCACTCTAACCTCTTTTTTTTTTTTTTTTCCTTCCCCTCCCCCATGGGTTTCTGTTATGTTTCTCAGGATCCACATAAGAGTGAAACCATATGGTATCTCTCTTTCTCTGTATGGCTTATTTCACTTAGCATCACCCTCTCCAGTTCCATCCATGTTGCTACAAAAGGCCATATTTCATTTTTTCTCATTGCCACGTAGTATTCCATTGTGTATATAAACCACAATTTCTTTATCCATTCATCAGTTGATGGACATTTAGGCTCTTTCCATAATTTGGCTATTGTTGAGAGTGCTGCTATAAACATTGGGGTACACGTGCCCCTATGCATCAGTACTCCTGTATCCCTTGGATAAATTCCTAGCAGTGCTATTGCTGGGTCATAGGGTAGGTCTATTTTTTAATTTTCTGAGGAACCTCCACACTGCTTTCCAGAGCGGCTGCACCAATTTGCATTCCCACCAACAGTGCAAGAGGGTTCCTGTTTCTCCACATCCTCTCCAGCATCTATAGTCTCCTGATTTCTTCATTTTGGCCACTCTGACTGGCGTGAGGTGATATCTGAGTGTGGTTTTGATTTGTATTTCCCTGATAAGGAGCGACGTTGAACATCTTTTCATGTGCCTGTTGGCCATCCGGATGTCTTCTTTAGAGAAGTGTCTATTCATGTTTTCTGCCCATTTCTTCACTGGGTTATTTGTTTTTCGGGTGTGGAGTTTGATGAGCTCTTTATAGATTTTGGATACTAGCCCTTTGTCCGATGTGTCATTTGCAAATATCTTTTCCCATTCCGTTGGTTGCCTTTTAGTTTTGTTGGTTGTTTCCTTTGCTGTGCAGAAGCTTTTTATCTTCATAAGGTCCCAGTAATTCACTTTTGCTTTTAATTCCCTTGCCTTTGGGGATGTGCCGAGTAAGAGATTGCTACGGCTGAGGTCAGAGAGGTCTTTTCCTGCTTTCTCCTCTAAGGTTTTGATGGTTTCCTGTCTCACATTCAGGTCCTTTATCCATTTTGAGTTTATTTTTGTGAATGGTGTGAGAAAGTGCTCTAGTTTCAACCTTCTGCATGTTGCTGTCCAGTTCTCCCAGCACCATTTGTTAAAGAGACTGTCTTTTTTCCATTGGATGTTCTTTCCTGCTTTGTCAAAGATGAGTTGGCCATACGTTTGTGGGTCTAGTTCTGGGGTTTCTATTCTATTCCATTGGTCTATGTGTCTGTTTTTGTGCCAATACCATGCTGTCTTGATGATGACAGCTTTGTAGTAGAGGCTAAAGTCTGGGATTGTGATGCCTCCTGCTTTGGTCTTCTTCTTCAAAATTACTTTGGCTATTCGGGGCCTTTTGTGGTTCCATATGAATTTTAGGATTGCTTGTTCTCGTTTCGAGAAGAATGCTGGTGCAATTTTGATTGGGATTGCATTGAATGTGTAGATAGCTTTGGGTAGTATTGACATTTTGACAATATTTATTCTTCCAATCCATGAGCAGGGAATGTCTTTCCATTTCTTTATATCTTCTTCAATTACCTGCATAAGCTTTCTATAGTTTTCAGCATACAGATCTTTTACATCTTTGGTTAGATTTATTCCTAGGTATTTTATGCTTCTTGGTGCAATTGTGAATGGGATCAGTTCCTTCATTTGTCTTTCTGTTGCTTCATTGTTAGTGTATAAGAATGCGACTGATTTCTGCACATTGATTTTGTATCCTGCAACTTTGCTGAATTGATGTATCAGTTCTAGCAGACTTTTGGTGGAGTCTATCGGATTTTCCATGTATAATATCATGTCATCTGCAAAAAGCGAAAGCTTGACTTCATCTTTGCCAATTTTGATGCCTTTGATTTCCTTTTGTTGTCTGATTGCTGATGCTAGAACTTCCAGCACTATGTTAAACAGCAGCGGTGACAGTGGGCATCCCTGTCGTGTTCCTGATCTCAGGAAAAAGCTCTCAGTTTTTCCCCGTTGAGGATGATGTTAGCTGTGGGCTTTTCATAAATGGCCTTTATGATCTTTAAGTATGTTCCTTCTATCCCGACTTTCTCAAGGGTTTTTATTAAGAAAGGGTGCTGGATTTTGTCAAAGGCCTTTTCTGCATCGATTGACAGGATCATATGGTTCTTCTCTTTTTTTTTGTTAATGTGATGTATCACGTTGATCGATTTGCGAATGTTGAACCAGCCCTGCATCCCAGGAATGAATCCCACTTGATCATGGTGAATAATTCTTTTTATATGCTGTTGAATTCGATTTGCTAGTATCTTATTAAGAATTTTTGCATCCATATTCATCAGGGATATTGGCCTGTAGTTCTCTTTTTTTACTGGGTCTCTGTCTGGTTTAGGAATCAAAGTAATACTGGCTTCATAGAATGAGTCTGGAAGTTTTCCTTCCCTTTCTATTTCTTGGAATAGCTTGAGAAGGATAGGTATTATCTCTGCTTTAAATGTCTGGTAGAACTCCCCTGGGAAGCCATCTGGTCCTGGACTCTTATTTGTTGGGAGATTTTTGATAACCGATTCAATTTCTTCGCTGGTTATGGGTCTGTTCAAGCTTTCTCTTTCCTCCTGATTGAGTTTTGGAAGAGTGTGGGTGTTTAGAAATTTGTCCATTTCTTCCAGGTTGTCCAATTTGTTGGCATATAATTTTTCATAGTATTCCCTGATAATTGTTTGTATCTCTGAGGGATTGGTTGTAATCATCCCATTTTCATTCATGATTTTATCTATTTGGGTCATCTCCCTTTTCTTTTTGAGAAGCCTGGCTAGAGGTTTGTCAATTTTGTTTATTTTTTCAAAAAACCAACTCTTGGTTTCGTTGATCTGCTCTACAGTTTTTTTAGATTCTATATTGTTTATTTCTGCTCTGATCTTTATTATTTCTCTTCTTCTGCTGGGTTTAGGCTGCCTTTGCTGTTCTGCTTCTATTTCCTTCAGGTGTGCTGTTAGATTTTGTATTTGGGATTTTTCTTGTTTCTTGAGATAGGCCTGGATTGCAATGTATTTTCCTCTCAGGACTGCCTTCGCTGCATCCCAAAGCGTTTGGATTGTTGTATTTTCATTTTCGTTTGTTTCCATATATTTTTTAATTTCTTCTCTAATTGCCTGGTTGACCCACTCATTCGTTAGTAGGGTGTTCTTTAACCTCCATGCTTTTGGAGGTTTTCCAGACTTTTTCCTGTGGTTGATTTAAAGCTTCATAGCATTGTGGTCTGAAAGTATGCATGGTATAATTTCAATTCTTATAAACTTATGAAGGGCTGTTTTGTGACCCAGTATATGATCTATCTTGGAGAATGTTCCATGTGCACTCGAGAAGAAAGTATATTCTGTTGCTTTGGGATGCAGAGTTCTAAATATATCTGTCAAGTCCATCTGATCCAATGTATCATTCAGGGCCCTTGTTTCTTTATTGACCGTGTGTCTAGATGATCTATCCATTTCTGTAAGTGGGGTGTTAAAGTCCCCTGCAATGACCACATTCTTATCAATAAGGTTGCTTATGTTTATGAGTAATTGTTTTATATATCTGGGGGCTCGGGTATTTGGTGCATAGACATTTATAATTGTTAGCTCTTCCTGGTGGATAGACCCTGTGATTATTATATAATGCCCTTCTTCATCTCTTGTTACAGCCTTTAATTTAAAGTCTAGTTTGTCTGATATAAGTATGGCTACTCCAGCTTTCTTTTGGCTTCCAGGAGCATGATAAATAGTTCTCCATCCCCTCACTCTCAATCTAAAGGTGTCCTCAGATCTAAAATGAGTCTCTTGTAGACAGCAAATAGATGGGTCTTGTTTTTTTATCCATTCTGATACCCTATGTCTTTTAGTTGGTGCATTTAATCCATTTACATTCAGTGTTATTATAGAAAGATATGGGTTTAGAGTCATTGTGATGTCTGTATGTTTTATGCTTGTAGTGATGTCTCTGGTACTTTGTCTCACAGGATCCCCCTTAGGATCTCTTGTAGGGCTGGTTTCGTGGTGACAAATTCCTTCAGTTTTTGTTTGTTTGGGAAGACCTTTATCTCTCCTTCTATTCTAAATGACAGACTTGCTGGATAAAGGATTCTCGGCTGCATATTTTTTCTGTTTAGCACACTGTAGATATCGTGCCAAGCCTTTCTGGCCTGCCAAGTTTCAAAGGAGAGATCAGTCACGAGTCTTATAGGTCTCCCTTTATATGTGAGGGCACGTTTATCCCTTGCTGCTTTCAGAATTTTCTCTTTATCCTTGTATTTTGCCAGTTTCACTATGATATGTCGTGCAGAAGATCGATTCAAGTTACGTCTGAAGGGAGTTCTCTGTGCCTCTTGGATTTCAATGCCTTTTTCCTTCCCCAGTTCAGGGGAGTTCTCAGCTATAATTTGTTCAAGTACCCCTTCAGCACCCTTCCCTCTCTCTTCCTCCTCTGGGATACCAATTATGCGTATATTATTTTTTTTTAGTGTATCACTTAGTTCTCTAATTTTCCCCTCATACTCCTGGATTTTTTTATCTCTCTTTCTTTCAGCTTCCTCTTTCTCCATAACTTTATCTTCTAGTTCACCTATTCTCTCCTCTGCCTCTTCAAGCCGAGCCATCGTGGATTCCATTTTGTTTTGCAATTCGTTTAAAGCGTTTTTCAACTCCTCGTGACTGTTCCTTAGTCCCTCGATCTTTGTGGCAAGAGATTCTCTGCTGTCCTGTATACTGTTTTCAAGCCCAGCGATTAATTTTATGACTATTATTCTAAATTCACTTTCTGTTATATTATTTAAATCCTTTTTGATCAGTTCATTAGCTGTTATTTCCTGGAGATTCTTCTGAGGGGAATTCTTCCGTTTGGTCATTTTGGAGAGTCCCTGGAGTGGTGAGGACCTGCAGGGCACTTCCCCTGTGCTGTGGTGTATAACTGGAGTTAGTGGGCGGGGCCGCAGTCCGACCGGATGTCTGCCCCCAGCCCACTGCTGGGGCCACAGTCAGACTGGTGTGTACCTTCTCTTCCCCTCTCCTATGGGCGGGATTCACTGTGGGGTGGCGTGTCCCGTCTGGGCTACTTGCACACTGCCAGGCTTGTGTTGCTGGGGATCTGGCGTATAAGCTGGGGTGGGTAGGCAAGGTGCACGGGGGCTGGAGGGGCAGGCTTAGCTCGCTTCTCCTTAGGTGATCCACTTCAGGAGGGGCCCTGTGGCAGCGGGAGGGAGTCAGATCCGCTGCCAGAGGTTTGGCTCCGCAGAAGCACAGAGTTGGGTGTTTGCGTGGAGCGAGCAAGTTCCCTGGCAGGAACTGGTTCCCTTTGGGATTTTGGCTGGGGGATGGGCGGGGGAGATGGCGCTGGCCCCTTTGTTCCCCGCCAAGCTGAGCTCTGCCGTCCGGGGGCTCAGCAGCTCTCCCTCCCTTTGTCCTCCAGCCTTCCCGCTTTCCGAGCAGAGCTGTTAACTTATGACCTCCCAGACGCTAAGTCGCGCTTGCTGTCAGAACACAGTCTGTCCGGCCCCTCCGCTTTTGCCAGCCAGACTCGGGGGCTCTGCTTGGCCGGCGAGCCGCCCCTCCGCCCTGGCTCCCTCCCGCCAGTCCGTGGAGCGCCTCGCCTCGCCGCCCTTCCTACCCTCTTCCGTGTGCCTCTCATCTGCGCTTGGCTCCGGAGACTCCGTTCTGCTAATCCTCTGGCGGTTTTCTGGGTTCTTTAGGCAGGTGTAGGTGGAATCTAAGTGATCGGCAGGACGCGCGGTGAGCCCCGCGTCCTCCTACGCCGCCATCTTCCCAACTTTCCTCCTAGAATGATGGCTTTAAATGCTGATCCCATCACTGGCTGGCTGGCCACTTAGGAAGTTACATAACTTTCCAAATCCTTAGTTGTCCTTTCTCGATTTTAGAAAGAGAAAAGCTGATATATAAAATCTGCGAAAATCACTAACATAGTGCTTAAGACGTTAAATTCAGTATTAAATTCCTTTTCTTTTAGCTTTCTCCTATGAAATTCATAAAGCATGATTTGTCTCCATGAACATTATCCTCTCTCTAATCCTTCTCCAGTGACTCAGCAAACCGGTTAGAATCTGTCTCTTGGCAATTGTAGTTTTTAAAAATAACAATGGTTTTCATGTGCTTTTTGACTTTTCTTGGGTGCAAGAAGTCTCCAGGAAGAAAGGGCTATATATTAATTTCAATAATATTTACGATTCTGTGATGGTCAGAACCTGACATAATAAAAGTCAATTATTCCTTTCCTGAAGCATTGCATTTTTTAAGGAAAAGAGCAGGGGATTTTGTTACAGATAGATTCTTTTTTAAATTTGGAACCCTGACAATTATTACTTCCATAAGTTTAAGAAGGTTATTTAACTGGTCTGACTACCAGTTTATCTATCTGTAAAAGCTGACTGATAATATCCACTCTTAGAATCAGGTAAGTGCTACAATGAAATAATGTACATAAGATAGACACTCATCTCATAACTGTGAAACAAAGATTAATCTTGTCTTATTTTAATAATTTATCAGGTACAGCTATCCAGAGAACCAAAATATCTGTGTATGTTGTATGTTTGTTCTTTTTGTTTTTGCATGTATTTTAATTTATTTTTTTTTAAATTTACATCCAAGTTAGTTATCATATAGTGCAACAATGATTTCAGGAGTAGATTCCTTAATGCCCCTTACCCCTTTAGCCCATCCCCTCCCATAATCCATCTAGTAACCCTCTGTTTGTTCTCCATATTTAAGAGTCTCTTATGTTTTGTCCCCCTCCATGTTTTTATATTATTTTTGCTTCCCTTCCCTTATGTTCATCTGTTTTGTAACTTTCACAAATAAGAAAGCTGTAACTGGAGACACAGTTTTTGTTTTTTTTAATGTCACTTTACTCAGTAGGGACTATGGTTAAAGCTGGAAGCACTTACCTGAGAGGCTAGATAGAGCTCTTCGCACCAACATTAACTCCATCTTCGGCAGTTCCATATTATTCGACTCCTCCTCACCTACCAGCACCAATAATCGAACCAAAGTCTAACCCTATAAGGGTGAGATGTTTGCTTTATTATATGATATTTATTACGTCATTTGCACTTAGAAATGCAATGTTGCAACACACAGGAAAAATCTTTTCAATTGACTTCTTTACATGTTCTCCCCACCAAAAAAATCTAATGTATAAATTTGACCTTTCAATCATTATCTCAATAATAAAATGCTCCATAAAAATAAATGAACTGTTCTTTAGTCGCAGTGATATCAAAGGCATTTTAATCATTGGAATAAGGAAAAAGGATATTTTTCTTGCAATTAAGTAGGATAATAAAATGGCACCATTACATAGTAAATTGTCATCTTTCAGAAAATTGTGTTTTTTCTCCCTTTGTTCATTTCGGTCATAATCTAGGGATTATCAGTTCCTAAGGATAAAGAAAACATATTTTTTATTATATAGTGAGGAAAATAAGGTATGTATATTTATTCTATATTTTTTTATCTCTTTATGCCTTACTATTTTAAAAGATGGAGCTTATTTTTACAGAATTTTAACCTAAACCTCCTTACTTATAAGTAGGAAATAACCCTCAGCATCTTTGTCATCTCCATGCTACTTCTTAACAATGTCAGTGAAGGGCTTGGAGCTCAAGTGTTTAAAAAAAATCAAGATTCAGGAGCACCTGGGTGGCTCAGTTGGTTGAGCATCTGACTCTTGATTTCAGCTCAGATACCCTGCAACAGGCTGGGCCCTGGGCATGGATACCGCTTGAGATTCTCTCTCTGTCCCCCTCTGCCCGTCTCCCTAGCTTGTGCATGCATGCTCTTGCGCCCTCTCTCTAAAATTAAAAATAAATAAATAAATGATAAAAATTCAGAATGAGAGGAGGCAGTAAGAGAGACAGATAAAAGGAATGGGAAAAGGGAAAAGAAGAATAAGGAAAGACATAACTGGGAGAATTTTCCCAAGAGTGTGTGTCTCTTAGAATGTCTTAATCTATTCAGGCTGCTTTACCAAAATACCATAGTCTAGATGGCTTATAAACAAAAAGAATTTATTACTCGTAGTTCCAGAGTCTTTGATCTGTTTCTAGTAAGGACCTTCTTCAAGGTTGCAGACTGCCAACTTTTCATGGCAGAAGGAGCAAGGTATATCTCTGGGGCCTGTTTAATAAGGTCACTGATCTCGTTCATAAGGGCTCCATCTGCATGACCTAATCAATCACCTTCCAAAGGCTCCATCTTCTTTTTTTTATTGTAATTCTTTTTTTTTTTTATATGAAATTTATTGTCAAATTGGTTTCCATACAACACCCAGTGCTCATACCAACAGGTGCTCTCTTCAATGCCCATCACCCACTTTCCCCTCCCTCCCACCCCCCATCAACCAATCCTCAGCTTATTCCCAGTCTTTAAGAGTCTCTTATGATTTGCCTCCCTCCCTCTCTAACTTTTTTTTTCCTTTCCCTCCCCCATGGTCTTCTGTTAAGTTTCTCAGGATCCACATAAGAGTGAAAACATATGGTATCTGTCTTTCTCTGTATGACTTATTTCACTTAGCATAACACGCTTCAGTTCCACCCACGTTGCTACAAAAGGCCATATTTCATTCTTTCTCATTGTCAAGTAGTATTCCATTGTGTGTATAAACCACAATTTCTTTATCCATTCATCAGCTGATTGAAATTTAGGCTCTTTCCATAATTTGGCTATGGTTGAAAGTGCTGCTATAAACATTGGGGTACAACTGCCCCTATGCATCAGCACTCCTGTATCCCTTGGGTAAATTCCTAGCAGTGCTATTGCTGGGTCATAGGGTAGATCTATTTTTAATTTTTTGAGGAGCCTCCACACTGGTTTTCAGAGCAGCTGCACCAGTTTGCATTCCCACCAACAGTGCAAGAGGGTTCCCGTTTCTCCACATCCTCTCCAGCATCTATAGTCTCCTGATTTGTTCATTTTAGCCACTCCAACCAGTGTGAGGTGGTATCTGAGTGTGGTTTTGATTTGTATTTCCCTGATGAGGAGTGACATTGAGCATCTTCTCATGCGCCTGTCGGCCATCCAGATGTCTTCTTTAGAGAAGTATCTATTCATGTTTTCTGCCCATTTCTTCACTGGATTACTTGCTTTTTGGGTGTGGAGTTTGGCGAGTTCTTTATAGATTTTGGATTCTAGCCCTTTGTCCGCTTTGTCATTTGCAAATATCTTTTCCCATTCCATCGGTTGCAAAGGCTCCACCTTCTAACACCATTACCTTGGGGGTTAGTTTCAACATATGAATTTGAGGGGATACATTCAGACAATAACAAGGAAGAAAACAAAATATATGTGAGTAAGTATGTCTTGACTCTTATAAAAATGTATTTTTTATTCAATTCACTCATTTAAAGTTAATTTAGTCTTTAATAAAAACTTACATTCAAGAAAATCTTGACCAATTAGAACAATGGTCAAAAATGACCAAGATAAAATGTAATAGGGCTTCATAAAACATCCTACACTTAGATTTAAAATAACATGTGAAATTATGAAAGGACAGATTCTTAGATTTTTTTGTATTTATAAGGTTAATGTTGATGTCATAAATATATATGTTGCAATATTGGGTTAAATTAGTAGAGTTACGATTTCCTTTATAGGTTACATGTGGGTCAGGCCACATTAGCACATTAATGCCACCATCAAAAAACTGAAGTGCATTCTGTTATGGGCATTCAAAATATTGAAATGATCTGCAGTTTAAGTTCACTTTATGTGAGAAAATTATAAAATAACAAAGCTGTTTAGCATTTTAGTTTAAATGGAGAAGTTTAGTCTAAGGGAGAAGACTTAGCATGCTCCAAGTCTGACAGCAGATCAAGAGAAAAGATGCAAGTTAAAGATAAGTGAGATTTTGTTCAAACCAAGGTAAATGTTCTTGTAATTGGAGCTATCAAAAAAGAAAAAGGGAAAGCTTCCTTTGAGAGTTTGTGAATTGGTCATTACTGAACATTTTCACAAAACATGTGAATGACTACTTACCACTTTTTCATCACTTCAGATGTAGTTTGTTTACACTCAGTATAATCCCCATCCTTCAACAATCTCCTTTTCAGCCAGTTTCTGATTAGAGGATGGCACTAGGAATTGTTCATGCTGGATTTGGAAAGCAGAAGAGGAGAATTGATTAGTCTCTGGCAACAGCTGTAAATGAACATGGAATTCTGCCTATGTTTTCATTGCAGGTAGCTGAGATCACTGGTGGACCCCTTCCTGCTGTTACCAGATTGATCTAGATGTCCTCTAGAGAATCTCTCACTTCTCTGCTACAGATTGCTTCCAGTTACATTTCCCGTATTAAGCCTCTAATACCCTGCATTGAGCTTCTTCCTACTTAAAATGCCTGGAGTAGTCTCCATTTTCCTGACTGATCAATGATTGAATGGGAGTTAGATTACATGAGTTCTCAGGGAGCAGTATATTATATATATATATAATATAACATAAATATTAGAAAGAACTAGTTGAAAAAGACATGAATTAATTTTTCTTTGCATATTTATTTGACTCAAGAACAAATATGCCATCATACACTGTTTTCCAAAAATTTTACCTTTTGAAATATGTAATAATCTCATGTAACTAATACACTGGTTCACAGAAACAAATTTTATGTATAATTGCTGATTGTTCTTGAAAAATAAAATACTGATTTTTTTGGAATGCTTAATAACATTAGTAAAGTCATCTGTCACTAGTTTTCTACATTCTTAATTGAAAAATTAAACCTGTCAGATTATATTCAAAGTACTGTTTTCTCTTAGAAGTTTTATTTCATTTATGAGATTTGCTTTCACTCTGAATTAAGAAAGATGGGTAAGCCAAGTATATAATGGAGATGGTCTTTAAGTTAAATAATCATGGGAGTGGCCTATCCAAATTGTAAGCTATGGGAGGAAGTCACTTTTTTTTTTTTTTTTATTAATTTCACCAGGTCATTTGCAGGAAGTTGAACTTAGAATGATCGCTGCATCTAAGAAAAAATTTGTCAATCACAGAGCAGTGTTCCTGGAAAAGCTCCAAAGATCTGAGTTGTGAAGTGAGTGCAGAGAATCTGTGATTGTTGGACTTCAGTCCTACAAAGAGATTGGGCTAGAATATGTAGACAAGCAAGAGAAATGGTTCAGAAACTTGGAGAGGTGAGGAGAATGTAAAGCTAGGTTGTGACTCATGGAAAGATGAAAATCACTGAACATTTTTCTTACAACACAGAAATACCAGGGACAAAATAAAAGGTGAAGAAGACAACTTTGGGCAAAAGTAGTTAAGATCAATTAGATAAAGTTGCAGCTCAAGGCTGGGAATAAACATCAAAATTTTCCCAACGCCCTGCCTTCCCATCACACACACACACACACACACACACTCCGCATGCACGCAAGCAAGCACACACCATACAATAATGTGTTATTGTGTCAAATAATATAATGTCAAATATAATGTTAAATGATAATACTGCCAAATAAATGTACAGGCTCAGTTTTTAGTACTCAGTCTCTGAACTTCAATAATGCTTTAATTGTTTCCCTTGTATAATCTTAATCAACTCCATCTCTTTACAGGTATTATCCCCTTTTTGGATGATGGGACCCACTCTCGTCCAAACCTAGGAAATTGTTTAAAGAAACACAATCCTTTATTTCTTTCCTCCTCCCTTCATAATGACTAAAACAACTTGCCCTTCACTAATTCTTCATCCCACTAGTTCTTTGAAAAAAAGTTTATTTGTAAGAGATAGAGACAGAGCACAAGTAGAGGAGAGGCAGAGAGAGAGAGAGAGAGAGAGAAACAGAATCCAAAGCAGCCTCCAGGCTCTGAGCTGTCAGCACAGAGCTCGATGTGGGGCTCAAACTCATGAATCATGAGACAATGACCTAAGCCGAAGTCGGATACTTAACAGAGTCCCCAGGTGCCCCGAATCCTACTAGTTCCTTCAATTTAATTCACAATATCTGTAAAAGTATTTTCTGTAAAAGTCTTTTTTTTTCCTTGCCCTCATCACACTGAATATTGACAGATTTACTTAACAGTACTTGTGAGGGTTTGTTGTTGTTGTTGTTGTTTGTTTTGTTTTTTTGAGGTGGGGGGGAAGAGAGAGTGAGAAAGCCAGTGGGAGAGAGAGAGTGAGGGACAGAAAATCCAAGTGGCCTCTCTGCTGACAGCATACAGCCCCATGTGGAGCTCGAACCCATAAATGAGATCATGACATGAGCCAAAGTCGGATGCTTAACCAACTGAGCCATGCAGATGCCCCTGTGAGGTTTTTTGTTTTTTAAGTATGAAAGGGGTTTTTAAAAAATTTTTTTAATGTTTATTTATTTTTGAGAGAGAGGAGAGACAGAGAGTGAGCAGGGGAGAGGCAAAGAGAGAGGGAGACACAGAATCTGAAGCTCTAAGCTGTCAGCACAGAGCCCAGCCCCAGGCTCAAAACCACAAGCTGTGAGATCATGACCTGAGCCGAAGTCAAACATGCAACCAAATAGGCCACCCTGGCACCCTGGTGTGAAAGTTTTTAATGGATTATAGTAAAAAGCAGAATCTCAGTAGGCATTGATGCTAAAAAATACATTTAATTTCCAGCTCCACTACTTAACGATTCATGGTACTAAAACCGTTAGGATAATGTCCACTCCTAAGAAGGTTTGGGTAAGATTAATTGAGACATCATGTGTAAAGCTCTTAGCACAATGACTTAACTCCTGCTCAATTAATGTTAATCCTTTCCTCTTTCCCTTGAGACAAGTTTTTAAATTCCTCAGAATACCGAATCTCGAATTCCTCTCACCTGCGTTCACATGTATACAGTTCATGGTTTCCTCAATGTATTGAGAAATCACCTGCATCCGAATGACTATACTAGTACAAAATATATAGAGATCTATAGATCTATAGACAGATGGATGATAGATTCATGAGCTCCAACTATGGAGTGTATCTTTGAGAATAGGGGATATAAATATGCATTTTAACACGCTTCCACATGTCATGTATGCCCCTGATATTTTAAAGCAATTAAACTAGACTTTCCATAACAGTTGACTACTGAAATAGTCCATTTCAAATTTTATCTAGGGGCGCTTCGGTGGTTCAGTCAGTTGAGCGTCCAACTTTGGCTCAGGTCATGTTCTCACAGTTCAACGTGTTCCAGCCCCGTATAGGGCTCTGTGCTGACAGCTCAGAGCCTGGAACCTCCTTTGGATTCTATATCCCCCTCTTGCTGCCCCTCCCCCGCTCACACTCTGTCTCTGTCTCTCTCTCTCTCTCTCAAAAATAAATAAACATTAAAAAGAATCAAATTCTATCTAAAAGAAAAGTAAAAATTTGAAACTAAAATTTAAAAAAGTTTTAAACGTGAACATGAAGATTGATTGTAGAAAATAACACTAGTTTGACAAATAGAGCATGCCAAGTGATAGGGAGGTGAAGCATGAGATCTGAAAAATCATGGGATTTGAGGAAGATGCTAAAATATGTTCTTTAAATTGCATATTAAATAGAAAGGTTTAATGGTTTCTGCACAACTTGAGCAAAGCAAAATCTGGGTTGTATACAGTGAGGTGTCCATTTTCTTTTTCATCATTTTAACAGCATAAGACTGCAGCTATCAGAGCATATTTAATTTCCAGCCTCAATGTTTTCAGTGTCTTTTGTCCCCAAGTGTCCACTTTAAAATGCACCAAACTGCAGAGGTATAGGAAAAGAGAATTTTTATTCTTTTTATTCAAGTTTCCAATTTACAGCTGGAAACTTGCTGGAAAACCTCTTTCCAGCAAGATTCAGATCTTTCCATAAATGATTCTAAGTGAGAACAATGTCAGGTTTAGCAAATCGGTGTATTTTAAGTCCTCTGGGGTGCAAACAGAAAGAATTTGTAGTCTTCATGTAAGTTAGTAGGCATGTTTTTAGATTCTTAAAAATTTTGATAGAATGCATCAACAAAAATACTTTAGGGGGTGCCTTGGTGACTTAGTCATTTGAGCTGCTGACTCTTGATCAGCAGCAGTTCAGGTCTTGATCTCAGGGTCATGAATTAAAGTCCTGCACTGGGCTCTCTCTCTGCTGGGCATGAAACCTACTTAAAAAATAATACTCTAAATTTATTTTTTAATCCACTATGTCACCTGTGCCTTCCTACAAGTTTGATAATTAGCTTCCCTACTTTCTCTTCTCTAAATTAATTATTTACTGTTTCATTATAATTTTTCAAGAACCAGTTGTATCATAGGGATTTGGCCCCGAGTTTTCTCTTCTCCTCAAATCATCCCCCAAAATGATGATCATTCTCTTTATTCTTCTGGGACACATTAAAATGTCATATTTTCCTGGGGTGTCTGGGTAGCTCAGATGGTTAAGCATCTGACTTTGACTCAGGTCATGATCTCACTGTCTGTGAGTTTGAGCCCCCTGTCAGGCTTGTGCTGACAGAGCCTGGAGCCTGCTTTGCATTCTGTGTCTCTATCTCTCTCTGCCCCTCACCTGCTCATGTCTCTCTCTCTCTCTCTCTCTCTCTCTCTCTCTCTCTCTCTCTTTCTCAAAAATAAACATTTAAAAAAATTAAAAAAATAAAATGTCATAGTTTGCTAATAGTAAATTATTACTTTGTTCTCTGAAAGCTATAGTTGCTATATGAGGTACAATTTGGTAAATGTCTGCTTCAAATGTCTAAATTAATTCATAATGGACTAGGCCCATCAGTAAAATATACTGATTAATAATATTCCTTCCACTTAAAAGCATGTTATAAATACATTATTTCATTTATTTTTGCAATGTTGCAAGGCAGACAAAATAATTGTCCCTGTTTTACTACATACTAAAGTTGAAAGGTAAAGAATGGATTAACCCAATGTCACATGACTACTGAGTGGTAGACCCAGAAACTAAGACTCAGGGCTTCTCACTTGGAGTCTACTAGCCTCCCTCATGTACCAGCCTCTGGTTGGTACCACTACATCATCTCTAGGTGATAAGTGGGAACAGTATGGTCCAATCTGTTTAACTTGTGATCACAATTTTAGTGAACATATCAAGATATGAAGTACATAATACATGGCAGACATATTTGCACTATTCTGGGGGGCAATTAGATATTTGACCCAAAAAGTAAAGTTAATCTGAATTGTCTGAAGCTTTTAGTCAGCTGCTGGTCTTGAACTCTATCTTTTCCCCCCGATCCAATATTTTATTGGTATAGAAACATAGACCCAGAAGTTTATCTAAATCAATTGTGCATCTAGTCTTGTGATCTAACACAGGTACCTGGATCCTAACCACAGGATGACTTCCCTGAACATGTTGTACTTTTAGACCTTGAATAAATCCAGCTTATCATGATTGTCTAACAGTCTATTTAGAATGTAAACTCAGTCAACATTTCTTTTATCTTAGAGAATTAAAATAATACTGCATTGTAAAGAGAATACAGAGTTTGAATGCATATAATCCAAAACCCTGCTCAGTCACTTTCCATCTGGGTAACCTTGAGCAACTTAAATGTTACCAAGACTCAGATTCCTCAGCGTTACAATGGAGATGACAATAACAAGTTTGTACGCAGGTTTTTAAATAATTATTTAATAAATATAAGATTTGTCATATTTACCATTTTTGAGTATTTATGTTAATCAAATCTTTAATTCTTTATATACATAAACAATACTGCTATAGTATGTGAAGACAAAATTTCTACCCTGGCTTTGTTATGAACTAGCCATTTAACCTTAAATGAGTCACTTGTGCTCTCTGGGTCTCATTATTAATTTTTTTTCTAACTATGCAACTACTCTTATTTAATGATTTACTTTTAAGTTGCTAGAATTGAGTTCCATAATCTTTTATCCCCCTCACATAAAGGTCTTCAAACACTGGCTCTCAGTGTATTCATAAATAAATGCTCTATAAGATTAGATGTATTCCTAGGTACGGGCCCTACATAGATTTTTCCATTTGAATAGCATAATCTCTTATATCAATTCAGCTGGCTACTGACTACACTATATATGGGCTTAACCTATGTGAAAAATCATTTAATCTAAGAATCATTGTACAGAAGAATAGGATATCCTTTCTGTTCACCAGAGTTGCTGCTACCGATCTTTTCTTAAAAGATTCTGTCACAACTGTTATGAATAAGACTTATTAGAAGTGAATGATTATTTCATTGAATATAGCTCAAAACATCCAAATGAGGAGATTTTAACAAAAGACAAAGCTACTATATTATCTGGTAAATGTAAAGTTAATACTGTTTTAAGGGAAATATCTGTTGATCAGAATAGATTACAACTTGGCTTATTTTTTCCCTTCATTTTTGTCCAATAGAAGATCTTCATGAGCTCCCTTGAAATAACAAATAGGATCAGTGCCCACTGCTGTTCAGGAAATTGTCTGGGGGGAGAGGTATGGAACAAGCAAGTTCTGTCCAGGGATGGCCATGTGAATGGGACAGTGAAAAAGAAAACAGAGCACTTGTGGAAGGGTAGTTGAAGGATAAACAACAATGGGACCTCCTAGAATTGCATTTAGCCCACAGAGGAGTTCAGTAGAATACAGGCAGTTTGGATGCAGGCTCTGGTGCCAGCACTGCTCAAACAATCCCTGCATCCCCCATCTTTGTTTTTGTTTTTGTTTTCGTTTTTTGGGTTTTTTTCTCCTGCGCACCTGTGAGTTTTCATCTAGTAATATCAATATTTGGTGAGACCATTAGGTATAATAATGTCATCTTTTTTTTAATGTATTTATTTTTGGGAGAGTGCAAGCACAGGAGGAGCAGAGAGAGGGGACAGAGGATCTGAAGTGGGCTCTGCGTGGACAGGCTGACAGCAGGGAGCCTGAAGTGGGGCTGGAACTCAAGAACCCGTGAGATCATGACCTGACCTGAAGTTGGATGCTTAACTGACTGAGCCAGCTAGGTGCCCCAATAATGTAATCTTTATTTGTCATATATATTGATGGGAGAAAAAGAAACAAAGGCCAGACTTTGCTGAAGCTCATAGTCTTCAGGCAAGATTCCTGAGGTATACAGATTGTAATACTCCTACAGCTCCCTCAAGGATTTCCTTTAATATTTTACCACTATAGCTTTGTTCTTGTTAGTGTTACTTCCCTCTGATAACTGTAAACACTGCTCCCCCCCCCCCCCCCACCGCAAGATATATGTTAGCAATCATCTTTCAGAGATACAGCCCACTGATATATATCTGAAGGGGCTCATGACTAATGTTTTATAAGACAGTGGTAAATAACTTTATCTTAACAGCAACTAGCCCCTCCAAGGTCCTGGAGACCTTGTTTTTAACATGCACAGATTCTTTAGAGATTTACACTATCCCTAATCCCTACTAACTAAACATATATCATTAGTCACTCCTCACAATCTTAGTACGGCTCTTTCTGCCCAAGGGTCCTGACCCTGTGCTTTAATAAGAGTACCTTTTTGCACTGAAAACACCTCAATAATTCTTTCTTGACCATCTGCTTTGTGGTCCCACATCATGTGTTACTTGTGTTTCATATGAATTAAATATTTCCCATAATCTTATTATGTAGGAATCCTAGCAAGAGATTAGACTTTCCATAAAGCAAGGATTGCAAGAAATTCTGGGAAAGAAAATGTTCTAGAACATGTGCCACTCTTAAACTGATGGTTTAAAATTCATCTCATTAGGAACCCAGGGTCTCTCAGAGTTTCTTTGGAGTCCAGAGGACCTTGGAGAAGCCTGCTTCAACAAGAGCAAATGCCTTTTTATTATTTTACATTTTGGAGTAACATATAAGAGTTCTTTTATGTAAAACATCTGAAAAATACTCACTCTTGGAACCATAGTGTCCAAATCAACTGTATTCCTATACAAAAAGCTACATATTGTTTTGAAATACTATCATTTCAAATATACTATTTGCTTTTTATTAAGGTTTTAATATCACAGAAAATACCAAACAAGATATTTTATTGTTGTTCCTGAAGGAAACAGGCACTGTTTAAAATGTCACGTTAAGGAAAGAAAGACGAATTTTTATGATAAAAAAAAGAGGAAAAAGAAAAAAAAATGTTGTAATAAATAGATTAGAAAAAACAAGTTGGAAATCCCTTTTAAAGGGAAATGTTTAAATGTCTGACACATTTGTTCAAATTCAAAGCATGTAAATCAAAAGTTTTCCCATTAATTTTCAATAAAAATAGGTGAATGACAGGCTCTTGCTATTGTCTTAAATGTAATTTTTCATGAGGGGAGAATCACTGTCAGGGGCATTTCTATGATGGATTTCAATATATCTATAAACAATAAGTTAATCTAATATGCATTACCTTGCAGATCATTCATTAACTGACAGTCATTAATTAACTATAAGCTTTTAATGGAGTCATCTGGCAAACACTGTCCAAGTAATCATTTAGTGGTATGATACAGCTATATTTTTAAGAACTTTATTTTAAAGGTGGGATAAAGCGCCAAGCACTGGAAATGCTTGTTTGCCAAGAACAGAAATAAGTCATTTTATGTCCACCACAAGCACACCTTGCTATATTACTCACAAGTTTCACATTCAGCCAAGGTCAAAGCATACATTCCCATGTCACCTTTGGAAACCTTGTAGCAAGGCTTGGTATAAATTTACCTTTATTTTATGAACAGGTAATTTGTCATTCCTCTTAGAAAAAAAGAAAATGGCTTTTGGAGGTTGATTCTGTGCTATGATACATTTTTAACCTTTCCTGGGACCTTACCAAGCACAGCGTCATTTGTGAAGAAGTAAATGTTCCTGTAGTTTGCACAGCACAAGCATCATCACTGGGCATTAAATTATCAGACCCAACATCCATTTCCACTTATTAAGAAGGAAGCGTAGAACCTGAAGACAAGGGAGGGAAGGAAGGAATTATAAACAGAACCTAAAATTATAGATTAGGAGATTAAAATTACCTGGTTGTTATGGGACGAATTGTGCACCCTCCCCCCCCCCCACACACACACACATAATTCATGTATTGATGTTCTAACCCCTAGTACCTTTGAATATAATTTTCTTTGGAGTAGAGTCTTAAAGATAAAGAAGGAATTAAGTTAAAATAAGATCATAAAGGGGGCCCTAGTCCAGCATAATCTGTCCTTATAAAGGAAGAGATTAGACACAGATAGAGGATTAGACACAGAAGAGGGAAGCCCATGCACAAACAAATGGAAAAGACAACAATACACAAGTCAAAATGAAAGACCTCAGAAGACACCAACCTTGCCAACACTTGATCTCAGACTTCTAGTATCAAGAATTGTGAGAAAATAAGTTTTTGCAATTTAAACCATGCCTAGTCTGTTACATTGTTATGGCAGCCCCACCAAACTAATACACTGGGCAATGGAAAGAATACTTAGTATCAATGTAATAGATGTGTTTAATTATAACACTTCTTAAATGGAAAGCTTTCATTAAATTTATTGGGTGTCCATAATTAGATGAAATGAAAAGGGCAAATAATTGGTGTTTCTGGTCGACATTTTAAGTGGACTGCTAGCTGATTATAATAAATTACACTAAAATATTCATCATAATTTTTTATTAATGAAGTGTTAATATCAACTTAGACAAAAAAAAAAAAAAACAGAAAACAAAAAACCAACAACCCATCATTCAAAATCAGCCAATAAAGTGGTATTACTGAACAAATTTATGGATAATATTATCACTCCTAATACCATCCTTAAAGACAGGAAAGCCTGATTTGAGTGGGTTTGATCATAATGAAAAACTGAATGAGGTATTCTCAGTTCCTACTTGCATCTAACGTGAAGGTCTTTTACACTTTGTCTATTTCTAAAATGTAACGAAAAATAACAAAATTAGTAAAATGAAAGGAAATTTTACACAACAGTGAATCAAACTTTTCATGAGATTGAATTCAATGTTTTAAATATTGAGCTCTACCAGAAAATTGCTTTAAATTCATGCATATTTGTGGGCTTATATCATTGAAAAGTCCAAGAAAGGAACTTAGGTGTTTGATCCTGAGGTTTACTGAGTCACAAGATTTCCATCTTGAGCTACAGTAACTCGTGCCTTGTTTTCCTTCCTGTGCCAAGTATGTCCTCTTTGTAGAGTTCCATCTTGTAACAAGAGTTAGTGCCACTGTTCCAGGCTTTACATTCAGATAACTACTCTAAGTGTAGGCCATGGACGAGCATCATCAGGATCCCCTAGGGGATTGTGAAAAGTTTAAATTCTAGGTAATATGTCGGGTGGTTAGAACAAGCCATTTGTCAATAGGTCAAATCTCTGAATAAGAATTTCCAAGATGGGGCCCCCAAATCTGTCTTAACAAGCCCTCCACATGATTTTTATAAACACTAAATTTTCTAGAAACACTGTTCTAGAGCAGTGTTTTCAAACCTGGGTGTATATAAGTATCACCTGAGGGAGATTTAAAAATAGTATCATGGCCTGAGTCTCATCTCAGAGATTCTAGTTTTATTGGTCTGAGATAAGGACCAGGCAGTGCTACTGAAGGCAGTCCTTGCTTTGTATGCAGATTTCACAGTTTAATTAAATAACACCAGTCCCCATTAACGCGGTTGAAATTTCAGTTGTAATGTCATATTAACTGCTAGTAGTTGCATAAAGTGTAGACTTCACTGCTACTCCTTCAGTCCACAAGTCTCTACTTAAATAACAAAAAGGCCTTAGATTCAGTGACCAATAACATTTCTTTCTTTAAAGCATGTCTCCGATTGGTCCCTGCATATCTGTTATTCAGTTCACAAAGTGTGTTCCTCAGTAATAAACAGCAAAGTGTGTTACTCAGTCATAAACCCATGTGATGTATTACAAAAATGGATTATCAAAAAAGGAAATTGGCCAACAAAGACAAAAGGGTAGTCAAGAAAGAAAAAGTGAAAATAGTGGAAGTGAAGTGCAAATCAAATGTAATGGAATTATGAAAAAAATAGCCAACCATAGGAATTTTGACACTAATGCTGTTCAATAGATTCTAAATATGAAGCCAGAGGAACTCAGTAAAGGCAAATCTACCAACATAAACGAGGAAACCTGTTGTGAAAAAAAGAATGAAGATGTCACTGAAGAAGTGACATTGACAAAAAAATTCACGTTAAAAAAACTCTCAGAGATATCTCACAACATGGAAAGGCCAAAGTATACAATGTTGGAAGCGAATCTAAACTCAGAATAGGGTATGAAAATTTGCCAAAGCATAGAGAAATGCACACTTGCTATCATGTTATACAAGAAGGCAAGCACTGTTCAGATTATATTTAGTAAATTTTCTACAAAAAAAAGAGAAAACATTATTCTCAATATTTATAACATTTTAAATTACCAAGTCATAAATAAATATTAGTTTCACTTTAAAATTTTTACTCGACACAAAAAAGACAGTAAGAGGGCTTTTTCATATTTTGTCAAAGCTATTTAAAGATAAAGGAGCAACTATAATTTTCCTAATGATTGTTAAGATCGTTGTCAGGTTGCATGGTCATTTCTACAATCCTGTACTCTCATGCAAAGTGGGCACTTCCTGTATTCATAAACTCTCAGATATCTCCAAAGTGCTGACAGAGTTATGAACTGATCAGAGCTGATCAGAGCAGCAGCTCTCAAAATGTCATCCACCAATATCAATAGCTTATAGTTTATTAGAAATGTAATACATTGGGTTCTCCCAAGCTAGGAGAGAGGCCTAGTAATTTGTAGCTTATTTAACAAGCTTTCCAGAGGATTGTGTTTCTAATGCATGCCGAAGAGTAAGAAGCACTGATCTGGAGAATAGAGAACTTCCCTTACTGAGATTTCCATGTGTGAAAACAAGTCTCTCCCGACTCTGGCAGCCATCTTGTGCGGTCTAAACCTCAACTGAGGCACTCAACAGCCACTGTGTTCATTACCCTGTTGTCATTAAGAAAGTGAAGAGGAAAGTGGCTGTCAGGAAAAATCCAAAATGTCTACTACACCTCTTTTTTAAAATCTTCACAAAACATTAAAAGGGAAAGGTCAAGTTTTAAAATTAAAAGGGAAGAAAAATCTAGGAAAGTATGGCTTCTAAGTGGGAATACAAGTTATTGAGATTCTGTTGTAGGATTTTTTACCTCAATACCCGGGGTTCGTCGTCTCGCTGCTTCAAAGAATGAAGAGGTGGACACAAAACAGCAGGCAAAAGTTTATTACAGTATAAGATTAGAAAGTAAGAATAGTATGAAAGCTCTCTTTACAGAGAGGGGACATTCAAAAATGAATGCCTGTGACTATAGACAAAGGTCTTTGTTTTATACCATTCTGGTTAGCCTTCCTTGCCTTCCCCCTTGGTCCTTCTCCTGTCCTACCCTTATTGGCTTGATAGCTATAGGTGCTGGGTTGCCCATTCCTGATTGGCTCGTTTCCATTGTATAAGTGGTGGTCTATGGCCCTATCATTCCTTGGGTGGCATATATTTTATGGTCTGCTACTTATTTTTAGTTAGGTCTTGTGTCAAATTCCTGAGGGAAACCTGAGGAGGGAGTAGGTGGTGTCTATTACATTCTTAACAGGAAGTTTATGCCTGAGGGGGTTTGCTGTAGTCAGAGGCTCCCAGCATTGTTCCAAAACAATGTGTTTTCCCCACCCAGGACCTCAGTCCTAATCTTTCCCTTTCTCCCTACTGAATCCTATCTTTTCCTATCAATTCATCAACTATATTTCATAAAAAATGTCTCCTGATACATTTGAACTAAAAGGTTTATTGTACATACTGTTAAAAGAAAAATTTTCACAGACTATTTACTGATCTAGTAGGCTTGTAGTCAATGATTCATGTATCAAGTAGTATCCAGTCTAATCGATAGAAAGGTGCTTTGAAGAGTTGTACAAGGCAAGAAACTTTCAAAGACCAACTTGAACAGGATAAAGGAAATTCTACTGGGTATTTGCAAGATGACCTTTCTTATATGGAGCAAAGGGAAGTCTTGGAGTTGGATTAGGAGCTTGGTTGAGCAGGTAAGCACTGATTGGTTCACATAAGCCTTCCTATTTTGGAAAAGCTAAACATAGTTAAATTTTGATTTGCTGACATAGTTGCTTGAGCAACTCCATCTTGGGCCTAATCTAGTTTCTTTAAAATATACACAAAAATATACATTTCCTTTTTTTCATAATTTAATTAATTCACATTTGCTATTGATATAATTAGATTTATATCTATCATTTTATGTTTTGTTTTCTATATGTCTCAAGTCAATTTTTGTTCCTCTGTTTATCCTTTACTGTGTCTTTTCTCAAAATTATATAAAGTAAGAATTATAACAATATATTGATGGATTTGTAACATATATAGATATAATATATATAACAATAATAGCAGAAAAAGGCATAAGAAAGAATAGAATTATATAGGAGTAACATTTCTATATCTCACTGGAATTATGTCAGTATAAATCTGAAGTAGAGTTGGTAAGTTAAAATGTATGTGATAAGCCCTGGAAAAACACACATTTCAAACTAGTGAAATGTAATATTGAAATTTGCTTTCCTAAACACAAATAAAAGATGTTTCATTGTAATCAAGACACTAATATATAAAAAAAAAAAATTCAAAAGGTTCTGTGTAGGATTCATATTATACTCACTGAAAACAGTGTAATTATAACTATAGCTTTGACCAGAATTTATAAATAGAATTTCATTTAAGAACATCAGTTCAGGCTTTTCAAGGTTGTTCCTTAAGCCACAGTCATAAAATTTGTATAAGCTTAAGGACTGTGTTTGAATATTCAAGTAGGCAATTGCTTATGCAAAGTGAGGAATTTTTCTCTTATGTACACTGACCCTTCAGTTTTTACCATCCCTTATCCCATCCGGATTGTTTAGAAATAATAGAGCACTTTCTAGAGTATCTGGTCCTCTATAATAAGTTGTCCATATCAAGACCAAGAAGAACTAAAGAATGAGTAATTTACAAGCTAATAACCATCTTTTTCATTGGGAAAACTACTTAAATTATATTAAACCATTCTTTATTATAGTCACAAAAAAATTGTACCCGGTCAGTATATTTTTCTGCTTTGAAATGAAAGTTTTCTAAAGCCTAAATAGTTTTATTTCCCAATTGTTATGATGCAGGTACAAAGGTTTCTTGAATATTAGCACAGAATACTGCTCATTAGCTTCAGTTTTTAAAAACTAGCATAACAAATAGAAGCATTCATTCCATTTAAAGACACAGTGCCGTTATCTTCTTATTCAATATAAACATATAATGAACATTATATGGACTAACACATAAAGACTTAGCCTCCCGTCCAAGATGGAGTAGCAAGACAGGAGCTATCCCTGATTCCAAAAAACTGAAAAACAGGGCATGATGTAACAAAATGATGGTGTCCTGTTTTGTACATCTAGCAAAAGTACAATGTTCCCTAAGAGTGGGAAAACAAAGAAGTTAGACCTATGGTTTCATTTCCCAGGTCACTGCTTGCAGAGGGTTTCCAAGGTACAGCGCATGCACAAGAACTCAGGTGGAATTCAGCAGTCTCAATACTTTGAGAAGGTTAAGCTGGGAGTCCAGGGAATCAAATACAGCTAGAGTTCACAGAACAGAGTATCAGAAAAGAGAGAGCTAGGCATACAAAATGCTAGTGTTGGACACCAGCAGGGGGCCCCCCCCTTGAGTCATCAGCTTTATCCTGATGAATCAGCACAGGCATGTGGGGAAACTACCCAAACCTGGGAAAAGAGCCACTGAAAAGCTTTCCTGGAAGCTTACACAAGGAAGGGAATAGTTCATGTTCCTACAAGCAAGAGTAGCAAACTTCACAAATCTGGGACATCAGTTGGAGAGCTCAGAAAGGTATTGTTTCACTTCTGGAGGAAAATTAGCTCTAAGGGCTGTTCTGGTCCCTTCTGAGAAAACTTTAAGAACTAAATGTAGTCAAACTATTTCCAAGCACTTTAACTGTGTCTCAGAACAGAGCTCAAGAATACAATTTTTTTTTTCTTCTTCTCCGTCCCCAATATACATACTATAAATAATTCACCTCTTGTTATCTCATAGTTCACTGCTTACCTTTTGATTATTTATCTGGTCTTTTCTTCCTCTCTGTTTCTTTAGATAGTTTATATTGCTACGTATGTCTTCAGGTAAATAAATTTACCTGTGTAAAGTTTTCTGCTCTGTCTAATATGCTATTTTAAAATTTTTTTAATGTTTATTTTACTTTTGAGAGAGAGAAAGAGAACATGAGCAGGGGAGGGGCAGAGAGAGAGGAAGACACAGAACCTGAAGCAGGCTCCAGGCTCTGAGCTGTCAGCACAGAGCCCGACGAGGAGCCGGAACCGATGAACTGTGAGATCATGACCTGAGCCAAAGTCAGAGGCTTAACTGACAGCCACCCAGGCACCCCTGTGTCTAATATGCTATTAATAATATCTTGTATATTTTTAAGAGAATTATACTTTTCATCACAAAAATTCAATTTGGGTTTTTTTAATCTCTTTCATATCTTACCTTAAATTTTTCAGTCTTTTATTACCTTTTAGAACATATATGATTTAATTATAACTCTGGCATATCTTTGACTAGTAATTCTATCATCTATATTATTTCAGAATTCATTTCTATTGATTGGTGTTTTCTCATTTTATGGAAAAATTTGCCTAGTTCTCTGTATGACTGGTAGATTTTAATTAGATGCCAGACACTGTGACAATTATATTGTTATTTGCTGGATATTTTTGAATTCCTGTAAATAAGAAATAGTGGCCAATTTTTTCAAATTTGATGAAAACTATAAGCCCTCAAATCCAAGAAGCTCAATAAATCCCAGCACAAGAAACATGAAGAAAACTACACCAGGGCACATCATAATAAAATTGCTTAAAATCAATGATAAAGAGAAAATCTTAAAAGCATCTAAACAAAAGGGAAATATTACATATAGAGGAACAAGGATCAGAAAGCAGGCTTCTCATATAAAACTCTGCAGACGTTTATTACAAGAAATAGTAAAGGAATAAGTCAGTCAGAGAAAGACAAATCCCATATGATTTTACTTATATGTGGAATTTAAGAAACAAAACAAATGAGAAAGAGGCAAACCAAGAAACAGACCCCTAACTATAGAGAACAGACTGATGGTTACCAAGGGGGAGGCAGTTAGGGGATGTGTTAAATAAGTGATGGGGATTAAGGAGGGCACTTGTAGTGATGATCACTGGGTGATGTATGGAAGTGCTGAGTCACTATATGTACACTTGAAACTAATATTACACTGTATGTGAACTAACTGGAATTTAAATACAAACTTGAAGGAAAAAATAAAAGAAATGGTGAAGGAAGTCTTTTAAGCAGAAGGGAAATGATACCAGATGAAAATCTGCATCTGAATAAAGAAACGAAGAAAACCAGAAATAATAAAAAGAGTAAATTAAAAGATTTCATTTTTATTTTTAATATCCCTTTGTAATAGAAATGATTGTTTAAGGTAGAAGTATTGACAATGCATTATAGTAACAGTTATGTTAGTAAACTAGATGTCAAAATAGTACAAAGGCAGGAAGAAAAGATATCTAAGTATACTGTTGTAAGATTTTATATCTAAAATGTTAATAATATTATTTGAAAGTATACTGGCATAAGGTAAAGATTTGTATTATAAAACTTAATGCAACCACTAAGTCACACAGCAAAGATTAATGGCTCATGGCCAACAAAGAAGATAGAATCTTCAAAAATACTTATTAAAGGGTGGCTTGGGTGGCTCAGTTTGTTAGGTGTCTGTCTCTTGATTTCAGTTCAAGTCATAATCTCGCGGTTCCTGAGATCAAGCTCCTGCAGCGACCTCTGCGCTGACAGTGTGAAACCTGCTTGAGATTCTCTCTCTCTGCCCTTCCCTTGCTTGTCAAAATAAGTAAATATCTCTTTCTCAAAATAAATAAATATTTAAAAAATACTTTATTAATGTAAAATAAAACAGAGAAAGAGGAAAAGGGTAATGAAGAACAAGATGAAACAAATATAAGTATAAAAATGATAGCAGTTTAACCACAACCAAATCAATAACCAAAGTTAAGTAATTTGCATACCCACATTTTTAAAAAAAACATAGATATTGGGTAAGAACTATATGCTGCCTATAAGCAAACCATTTTGAGTATCAAGATATAAATAGCTTAAAACTATGGATAAAAAAGATACTAACTGCAATCAAAATACAGCTGGTGTAGCTATGTTACCATCAATGTCGATTGCAGAGGAACAGATATTTCCATGGATAAAGAGAATCATTACATACTGATAAAGTCAATTATCAAAAGACTAAACAATCTTAAACAATTCTACACTTAATAACAGAACTTCAAAACATGGGAAGGAAAAATTGACAGAATGGGAAGAAGAAATACACAAACCCACAAATTTAGTCAGAAATTTCAACATCTCTCTCTCAGTAATTGATAGAATAATCGATGTTCAATAAGAATATAAAAAACTTGAAAACACTCTAGCCCAAATGACCTAACTGACATTTATACAACACTTCACACAATGGCAGAATACATATTGTTTTCAAATGTATATGGAACATTCACCAACATTGGCCATATACTGGGCTACAGTATAGGCAATAATACATTTAACAGGATTAAACTAATAAATGTTATTTTCACTTACCACAGTGGCATTAAATTAGAAAGAAATCAATAAGAGAATATCTGAAAGATCCAAAATATTTGGAAACTAACCTATGTTTCAAAGAAAATGGCTAAAGAAAAATAAGGAACTTCATTGAACAGAATAAAACACAACATAGCAAATTTGGCAGGATGAGCTAAAGTGGTATTTAGAAGGAAAGTGTTCTACGAGCCTATTTTAGACAAGAAAATATCTCAATTAAGAAGGCTCAGCTTCCAACATAGGGAACTAGAAAATGAAGAGCAAATCAAACCCAAATAAGCAGAAGAGGGTACATAATAAATATAGGGGCAAGTATCAATGAAATAGAAAGCCAGACAATAATATAATAAGTCAATGAAATAAAAAGCTATGTTTCCAAGAAAATCAATAAAAATGATAGTCACTAGGCAAACTGCCCAAGAAAAAGAGAAGAAACAAATTACTAATATTAGAAATGAGAACAGTAACATTACTTCAGATTCTACACATATTAAAAGAGTAGTAAGAAACATCAATAACTCTGTGATAATAACTTCAACAACTTAGATAAAATGGATAAAGGTCTTAAAAGAGACAAACTAAAAAACAAACCTCCTAAAAATAGATTGTCTGAATAAATCTCTATGTATTAAAGAAAGGGAATTTGAAATTTACCAAAAAGAAAACTTCAGGCACAAATGGCCTCAGTGGCAAAATTTACCAAAAATTTGTGGAAGAAACTATATCAAATCACACCAAACCTCTTCACAAACTCTTCCAGAAAAATTGAAGAGGATAGTATACTCCATAGTTCATTTTGTGAGGCCAGTATTAAAACAATACAACACCACCCTAAAACATCACAAAAAAGAAAATAAAAACTATAGACTAGTATCCTTCATAAACATATACAAAACAATTTTAACAAAATTTTATCAAATCAATCCAACAAATATAAAAGAGTGATACATCATGACCACGTGCGGGATTATCCAAGGAATTCAACATTGGTTCAACATTTGAAAACTTAATCAGGCTTAATATTAATAGACTAAACAACAACAACAACAACAACAACAACTGAATATCTTAATAAAGGCAGAAAAAGGATTTGACAAATTTAACAACCATTCCTAATAAACACTCTTAGCAAACTAAGAATAGAACAGAGTATTTTCAAGTTTGTAAAGGGCATCTTGAAAAACCTACATTTAATACCTTATTTATTTATTTATTTATTTATTTAATCTTTTAAAGTTTTATTTAAATTCTAGTTAGCTAACCTATAGTGCAATATTGGTTTCAGGACAGAATTTAGTGATTCGTCACTTATATACAACATCCAGTGGTCGACACAACAAGTGTCCTCCTTAATACCCATAATCCATTTAGCCCATCCCTTGCCAACCTCCGTCCATCAACCCTCAGTTTGTTCTCTATAGTTAAGAGTCTCTTATGGTTTGCTTCCCTCTCTCTCTCTCTCTTTTTTTTCCCCCCTTCCCCTATGTTCATCTGTTTGGTTCTTAAATTCCACATATGAGTGAAATCATATGGTGTTTGTCTTTCTCTGACTTATTTTGCTTAGCATAATATTCTAGTTCCACCCATGTCATTGCAAATCACAAGATTTCACTCTTTTTGATGACTGAGTATATATATACGTGTATATATATATATATATATATATATATATATATATATACACGTATATATATAAACTCTATCCATTTGTCAGTTAATGGACATTTGACTGACATCATATTTAATAATGAAAGACTGACTACTTTCACACTGACATCCTGACATCAGGATCGAGTCTAAGATGCCTGCTCTCAGCACTTTTATTTAACATTATACTGGAAATTCTCACTATGGGATTTTAAAAAAGTAATAGAAAGTAATAAAATGCACACAGATCAGAAAGGAAAAAATAAAATTGCCTCCTTTATTCACACACAGATCTATGGTCATCAATTAAAAAAAAACTATGAAATCTGCAAAAATGTTTCTAGAATTAATAAATGAGGTTAGCCTGGTTGTAATATGCAAACTTAATACCAAATTAATTGTATTCTATTTACTAATAATGACCACAAATGGAAATTAACAATGATGTTAATAATAGCATTCAAATATATAAAATGAGTAGTTATAAATTTTACAAAAATATATCCAAGTTTTGTAAACTAAAAACTAAAAACAATTGTTGAGAGAAATTAAAGAAATAAATGTAGAGATATACAATGTTCATGGTGTCAACTCTTCCTAGAATGATCAATAAATTCAACACAATGTTTGTTAAAATCCTAGCAGAATTCTTATAGAAATTGACAATCTCTTTCTTTTTCTTTTTTTAAGTTTATTTATTTATTTATTTATTTATTTATTTTGAGAGAGAGAGAGCATGAGCAAGGCAGGAGCAGAGAGAGAGGGAGACAAAGAAAAATCCCAAGCAGGCTCCAAATTGTCTGTGTGGAGCCCAACACTGGGCTCAAACCCACAAACCATGAGATCATGACCTGAGTTGAAATCAAGAGTCAGATGCTTAACCGGCTAAGCCACCCAGGGCCCCCTTAACAATCTCTTTCTAAAATGTGTATGGAAATGTAAAGGACTTAGAATAGTCAAAAGAGTTTGAAAAAATAATAATGACGTTAGAGGACTTAGTCTGCCTCATATCAAGCATTATTATAAACCAATAATATGTATTGTGAAGATACACAATAATATCAATAGACTAGAATAGAGTACAGAAATAAACCCACACATAAATGAACAATGAATTTACATGGTGCTAACAAAATTGGATAGATATATGAAAAAAAAAGCACAAAACTTGACCAATACTTTATGCCATTTAACAATTTTTAAGTCAAAATATATCTAGTCCTAAATGTAAAATACAGAATTATGAAACTTCTCAAAGAAAACGAAGGAGAAATGCTCAGTATCCCTTGGTTTGCCAATGATTTCTTAGCTACAACATGAAAACCACGTTCCATAAAAGAAAAAAAAACATATAAATTGGATTTTTTCAAAATTCAAAATTAAGCTCTTTGAAAGACAATTTTAAAAGAAAAACTTGCAAACCTTTTCAAATTGTACACTTTAAATATGCGCAGTTTATTGCATGCCAATTATACCTCAATAAAACTGCTTTTAAAAAAAGATAAGCCAGGGACACATGGGTAGCTCAGTTGGTTGGGAGTCCAACTTCAGCTCAGGTCATGATCTCACAGTGAGTTCAAGCCCTGTGTCAAGCTTTGTGCTGACAGTTCGAAGCCTGGAGTCTGCTTCAGATTCTGTATCTCCCTTTCTCTCTGCCCTTCCCCGCTCATGCTCTATCTCTCAATGTCTCTCAAAAATCAATAAATGTTAAAAAAGAATTTTAAAAAATAAAATAAAAAAGATAAGCCAGAATTTTGAGAACATATTTACTAATCATTTGTCTGACAAAGAATTTGTATCTAGATATACAAACAACTCCAATAATAATATTAACAACATCCAAACACCAAAAAAAAAAAAAAAAAAAAAAAACAAAGAAAGAAAATAACGAAGAGATCTGAACAGACACTTCATCAAGAAAGAGTCATATGAAAAAATTAACATCATTAATTACTAAGGAAATGAAGATTAAATCCACCAAGTCTAAAATTGAAAAAGTCTGGGTGCCTGGGTGGCTCAGTTGGTTAAGCGTTGGACTTCAGCTCAGGTCATGATCTCACGGTTTGTGAGTTCAAGCCCCGCATTGAGCTCTGTGCTGACAGCTCAGAGCCTGGAGCCTGCTTCAGATTCTGTGTCTCCCCTTCTTTCTGCCCCTCCCATGCTCATGCTCTGTCTCTCTCTGTTTCTCAATAATAAATAAACGTTAAAAATTTTTAAATAAATAAATAAAATTGGAAAAGTCAATCATTGCCAATCAAATATTGGCAAAACTGTGTGAACTGGGAACTCCTATGGATGACCAATGAGAATGTAAAATCGTATATCCACTTTGGAAAAAAGTTTGGTTGTTTTTAAAAGTTAACTATACACTCCTCATATACACAGCCATTTCACTACAATGTATTACCCAATAGTAATAAAAGCATATATCAATATAGACTTTTACCTGAATATTCATAGCAGCTTCATTTGTACAGCCCCAAACTGAAAGCATCACAAGTATTTATAAACATGAAAATGGTAAGTATATCATGATATGGAATAGAATATTATTTAGCAATAAAAAAATAGTAAATTGTTTATACACCAACAACATAGATACATCTCAAAATAAATATGATGACTGAAAGAAACCAAAAACATTTCATAATACATTTTTCCATTTATATTAAATTATATGATAGACAACTAATGTAATGCAGACACCTGTGACTGCAGGGGTGGTATGAGAAAAGATTTCAAAGGAACACCAGGGAATTTGGGGGGTAAGGGATATGTTTATCATTTTGATGGCGGTGGTGGTCTTATAAATGTATACACATATACAAAGATTATCAAATTGCACACTTTATATGCAGTTTGTTGTATGTCAATTTTACCTCATTTGAAGTGTTACTAACTAGACAGAGAGAGGCATAAAAAGAGCAAGAAAATTAATTTTGACTTATGAATTGACACATATTTTTAATACTATACTCTCAGTTTTCTGTTATTATTTGCTGTACTTTCATAACCAGCAACTAAATTGACATCTTCGTCTGGTTTTTAGGAAGATTATTTACTATATACTCTTAAGTTTTGTGATTTTTTTTCATAAGTTGCTAGCAAACTACTAAGGTATAAAATAGTACTAATGTCAAAAGTAATTTTTAAGTGCTTTAGTGATAAATGTTCATCGTTTATTTCTTGGATCTCCTGACTTACTTAGAATAATTGGCAAAATAAACATATATATTTGAAATAAAGGACTAACATTTTAATATATATTATCGGTCTTCATACAGTTTCAGAAAAATATATGAATAAAATTGATAATTATGTATCTAGGTGAAGATAAGTTAAATAAGGTGGTATTGAACATCTAAATGATCCATAGGTGATTAAAATATTAGTGAAAATGTACTAGTACATTCAATACTTTTTTCTTAAAATGTCACCCAATAGACATGCAATATATCATTATCTTTCAGACAGACAATGACTTAATTTCAAAAAATAAATCTAAAATTTGCAATATTTAATCATTCACAAAATAAGAAATGTAAATAAGAAAAGCAAGGACATAACCAACTGAGCACCCATCTGCCAGGGACCACGCTAGGTTCTATACATACCATGTTTCATGTAATCAATAGAATCAATCCAGAGCTTAACCAAACAGGTTCAAATTTAGTAACAAAGCTTCAGTCTGGAACATTGGTCATGTTCCAAGACCCAATGACAAAAGAACTGTTGTTTCTTTTTTCCTCCCATACTTCAGTGCTTAGCATAGTGCCAGATTTATTGTGGATGCTCACAAATTTTTTTTCTTGATGAATGCATGCATTGTCCACTTATCCTGACACTTTTATTTCCTAAGAACATCAGAGTGAGAGACAGAAAATGTGTGCCTACAGAATATTACATTTAAGAGAGAAGTCTAAGTGGGATGACTACAAAAGCAAAGACTCCTAAAGCCAGAATCACTATGGAAAGAGTCCATGTTCCAGGTTCACATCAAAAAGAATTTGATTTTGTCAGGACACCCACAATGTGTCAGACTCAGTGACAAACTCACATTAATTAAGCTCATGAGAAACTAACCTATAAAACAGGTTGCTGATGTATTAAGGCAAGTGAAATAGAACTTCCAAAGGTCAAGAATATTCTTGTCAGCTGGTCAGTACATCCTGATCACAGTAATAAAGTCTTTATGGAGAGCAGGTGTAATCAGAACATTGCTTGGTGAACAAGGGCAATTAGGAAGATGATGTAACGGTTAGTGTTACCATTTTGTGATCGTCTGAGGCAGCCATCAGAATTATATGTCCCTCTCCTTGGACAGTCCTAAAATTACTCTGATGTATTCTTGCTCTTTTATTATATGAACTCCATACATAACTTCTACCTTCACTTAACATATTCTTATTTCACATTCAAAATGCCAAAATAACATCTATTAGATTATGGTTTTTTATATCAATTGTCTTTCTGAAGTAACTGAGGAACTGCCTTCCTCAGTTACTTCCCTAAATTACTTGACTAAATTTCAGCAATGCCTTTCTCATTTCGATTTCATTTAGGGAAGTATTTTCCCATGGCTATGAACTGTGTCTTAGGAGGGGGTTGTTGTTGGTTATTATTTTTGCAGATAAGTGCTTTCATATATTTATTATAAGTTTAACTTCAATTATCTTAAATTATGAGATTATAAGAAACAATTTACCATAACCAAGTGTGTGCATACATTTTTTAATAAAGCAAATGGTTTGACATGTGCAAGAATATAAATGAGGAAAATTGAGTGGAATTGTTTATGTACTTAGCCATATTTTTAAATAAACATAATCTATACATTTATACTTGAGACACATAGTTAAGAAATGAGATACATGTCATGATTTTGAATACTTCTACTAAACACTTTGAAGTATGCAGACCCAGCAGGTTTTATGCAAAGAATAACCAACAAGTTACCATAGCTATTAATTTTGATGTTTAAAATTTTTACTTACTAACATTAGCTCATAAAAATGGAAACCTGTGATGAGTAATGTGCTATTTTTTCTGCCTTTTATAATTTTCTTTATATAGAAATACCAGGTTTGTTAACAAGATACGCTCCTCTTTCTCTAGCTCTGAAACTAAAACATTAACAAATTTTGAGGTTTATGAAAAATATCTGTATTATCAATAACTTTCAGATATTAATTTCTAATTGGCAATAATTATTTTATGAGAAAAATAAGTAATGCTAATGCCTAGAATCTCTCCATCACCATGTAATATTATACAGGTTGTTTGAAATATAATTATTCCAAGGGTGTCTGGGTAGCTCAGTTGGTTAAACACCCAACTCGATTTAGGCTCAGGCCATAATCTCATGATTGTGAGACTGAGCCCCACATTTGCCTCCGTGCTGGACATGGAGCCTTTTTAGGATTCTTCTCTTTTCTTCTCCCTTTGCTCCTCCCTGCTTGCACTCTCTCTCTCTCTCTCTCAAAACAAAACAAAAACAAAAACAAAAACAAAAACCAGATTATTCTAGTCAACTATGTAGACTGCATTTTCCTTCCAATTACCCTTCCCCAGAAATAAATTGCTTAAGTACCCCTCTCCAAGCTGTGACTGTTTTTCAGTTAGGTTTCATTCCAATTGAATACAACCAGGGCTCTTATTTAGGTTGTGAATGTTGTGTTCTCCATAAGGGTACTCATGTTAAAGGTTGAATGGTGTCTGAAATCCAGCTTAACCTCTTCTCACTAAGACTTGACTGGGGGTTCTGTCTGTCCTAAGGAAGAAACACTGCTTTCCAAAGTATCCTAAGGACTCGTGGAAGCCTTTATATTCATATATTCAAAGTCTACATTTATGATCATATTTGCTTTGCTCATTTCAATATACTTTCTTCTAATATGTCAATCTAACCTAAATCAAAATACTGATAGATTATGTAAAGAACTGGCAGGGATGTATATAAACAGAAAATTGTATTTATTTTTATTTTATTCATTAAATTTACCTACTTATTATTACTGTTACAATTATTATTTATTATTATCCAGGGAGAAGTGTGAATTATAATAACTTTTTTAGGAAATGGTTTAGCAGTACCTATTAAAATTTTAAATATGTATCTCATTTGACCTAGCAATCCACTTTTAAAAATATGTCCTTCAGGCAGAGTATTAGAATGTGTGTACAAAGAAGGCCCCTGAAGCTATAGATTATTTTAAATAAAAACCTGATAGTAATCTAGTATATGATAGTCCTAAGATATAGAATATCACAGAACTATTCTTAAAACATGAAAAAAAAATTTACAACTATTTATTTAAAACTTTTATGATTTCAAATCCACTTATTTGTTGTTTTGATATAAGGTGAATTTGTTTACACTGGGGAGGCTGTCTGAGGATGATGTTATCAAAATGGCTGTGCTACTGAGTGCTTATCAATATGAATATGTGGAGGCATATGAACATATAACTATGACATAATGGACATTTAAACTTTAAATACCAAGAATTTGTAGAATTTACAGAAAGTATTAGTTCTGGCAAGGCTATTCCTTGCTGATCTAAATGCTCTCCAAAGACCTTGGGACCATAGCTCATGTCACAAGGCAACTCTTTGTGGCAGTGGTGAAAACCACAGTGGCTCCTGAAGGAGATCATCCCATTCACCAACCCTGGCTCCTTTGTTCTGCTAACACTGTGTTCTGTTGCCAAGAACTTGACATGCACTGGCCAACTCTTCAGAGAACTAACTTGTAGAAAAGTACACTTCAACTAAATGTGGACTTTGTTTTTTTCATCTCCCCTTTGCCTGAAACAATAGTATAATTTATCTATTCTTGGTTTGGAGTATGTTATTTCTCTATTGGCTTATTAAGAGACATTATCCTGTATGCTACTGGCTTATGAAACACTATTATAAATTATAATACTTCTGCAAACCTGCATTAAATAAATTATTGGCAAAGACAGTCTCAGTTCCCAACCACAATTTACGACAAGCAAAACAAATGTGAATAAATGCATACAAATGTATCTGAAGGCATACACGTTTCATGGATTTAGTGAAAGGTGAAATATGATATACATCCAATTGTTAATGTAATAATTCAAAAGACTAGATTGGGGGCCAAGGATGTAAAAATATTAATTGGTTTTATTAACTGTCCTATGTATTGACAAATTTGTTGCAATATGCTAGTATTTCACTTTTTTTTAAGTTAAAAAGAACAAAAGACTAGGGAGTTCAAATGTTGTATCCTTTGGATTTTCATTTTCATTTCAATCCCATTCATTTTCATTTTCCATTCATATGTTCTAAGAATTAGTCTTCTTAAGTACCATGTTTTAATTACAGCTCAAAACCATTCTTAAACCTCTTTATTGATCATCCTGAATCTACTCCCAATATACACATAGTTCTATAAGGTTTTGTTGTTTTATTGATTTGGGGGGGTGGGGCGCTGGTAAAGGTTGTTTCTGCATATATACAGCAATATTCTTATGATCATATCCCCAAGAAACTTAAAACAATTTTCTTGGTAATTGTGCCCTGGAGATTGGAGAATACTCTGGATTTGTTGAAAGCTGTTAGACATGGGGCCTAAACTGATATTAATAACAGAGAACTCAAAGTACCATCTACTGTCTCATGGTTTCAGGGCTCTTAAAGAATAAACATTAAGATACATGTGTTCCAGGGGCCTCTGGGTGGCTCAGTTGGTTAAGGATCCAACTCTTCATCTCAGATCAGGTCTTGATCTCAGGGTCATAAGTTCAAGCCCTGCATTCAGCTCCATGCTGGATGTGATGCCTACTTTAAAAAGAAAAAAAAAGGCTACATGTATTCCAGAAAGTTGTAGATAGATTCTCAACCTAAAAATTCAAAGTAAAGCAACATCTGTGAAAATTGTGGCTGCCCAGTGATCTGAAGAATGCCAGGACATATATTCTAAGGAAAGGACAAATTGCTTCAACTTTCATCACCTTCAATTAATAAAGAATTGTTGTGCTTTGGGGGTCGCTGTGGATACCAGTGATTGCATGCACTATTGTTCTTGGAAATAAATCTCGGAGTCACAGAACAGACTCCAGAGATTCTGGGGTAAGAACTCACCTTCCTGAGAAGAAACCTACTATCTTCTATGATTTGTCTTTCTTGCCCCTACTGTCTCTGCCAATATCTTCATCTGAACTGCTGTCTGATTTATTGTCTGATATCCCCCACCAGATTTCCTCAGATTAGGGGCTCATTTTAAAACAAAGGAGTTGCAGCAATAGGTACATGTCCTTGAGGTCTATTTGTCTTACTACATACTGTTTCATCTAGAAGCATCCTATGTGATAGAACAGTGAATGTTTTGTTAAAGTCTCAGCTAAAGGGGCAGCTCAGAGACAACGCTCAGTCCTGTCCTCCATGATGAGTATATATTGTTGACCAACCACTGATACAGAATGCTTTTCCCCAAGCAGCTAGCATCTATGGTTCAGAAACAAGGGAAAGAGGTATGATTTGGGCCTCTCACCATTACTGTCCAGTGTTCCAAATGCTAAATTTTCCCTTATGTCTTTGCATATATTTCACCTGGTTCTGTAGCTCATTCTCACATTCTGTCTGGATCAACTGGATTCTTGATTGAATCAACAGGCAAAGAGAGGAATCATTAAACTGGATGGCTAATCAGTTCTGAGTTCCATGAGGACCCACAGTTGATGCTAAAAACGGGGGAAGGGAGGAGTATTTATGATATCCAGGGTCTTCATCAGAGTGATTGTTGATGCTTCTATACCCAGAGATAATTTTTAGAAGACAATTAAAGAAACTATGGCACAACAAAGGTGAGTCAACTAAGAGCTCAGAACATTGAGGGATGAATGGTGAATATATATGAATTAATATATGAATTAAGTGATTGGCCAAAACCTCACATCTGGTAGAGGTGGAATTAGCACCCATATCTTCTGATTCTAAACTAAGAGTACAGTTCATTCATTCCCCAGTGCTGTTATAAAGTTAAGAATACATTTCTTGATGTCAGGATCCATGTATTTTTCTTCATATATATTTTTTTAATTGCCATGCTAACATATGTGACATGATATCTCCTTATGGTTTAGATTTGAATTTCCCTGATGATTAGTGATGTTGAACATTTTTTCATGTAACTGTTGGCCATTTGTATATCTTCTTTGGAGAAATGCCTATGCAAGTTCCTTGCCAGTTTTTAAATCGGGTCATTTGGCTTTTTGTTATTGAGTTCTAAGAGTTTCTTATATATTTTGGATATTAACTCCTTATTAGATGTATGATTTGCAAATATTTTCTCCCATTCCAAGGATTGTCTTTTCACTCTGTTGAGTCTTTCCTTTGCTGTGAAGACACTTTTTAGTTTGATGTAGTATTACTTATTTACTTTTGCTTTTGCTACCTGTGCTTTTGGTGTCATATCCAAAAAATCATTGCCAAGACCAATGTCATGAAGATTTCCCCTTGCAGTCCTCTTAGAGTTTTATAATATCAAGTCTAATGCTTAAGATTTTAATGCATTTGAGTTGATTTTTTTTTGTATGGTGTAAGATAAGGACTCAAGTTAATTCTTTTGCATAGAAATATCCAATTTTCCCATCACCATTTGTTGAAGGGACTATCCTTTCCCCATTGTATATTCTTGACACACTAGTTCAAGATCAGTTGACTGAATATGTGTGGGCTTATTTCTGGCCTTTTTATTTCATTTCATTAGTTTACGTCTGTCTTTCTGAAGATACATACTGACTTTATTACTGTAATATGGTAATATGTTCAAAATATATTTTACCAGGAAGTGTGAGGTCTCCAGCTTTGTTCTTCTTTCTCAAGATTGTTTTGGTTATTTGTTATCCTCTATGGCACCACATGAATTTTAGATTTTTAAAATTTCTATAAAAAGTACCATTAGAATTTTGATAGGGATTGAGAATAAACTAATATGGAAATATGCTGGGTGGCTCTAAGGTATTTTTCCAATTTTGTATATTGAATCGTGCTATAGAACATTTCACAAAATTCCAGAAACAAACAAACAAACAAATTTCTCAACAAAGATCACACACTCTTCCAGTGGAGAATATTTACCCAAATTAAAGGTAAAAAATGATATCTGCACATTGTAAGAGCACACTATGTTCTAAGACAAATAACGTTTATCATCATGTATCAGAAACATTTTCTCTTTCTGTGGTTGTTTTTCAAGAATAAACAAAAAAAATACTTAGGGAGAAGAAACAAGGCACCTTGAATAGAGAAGCTGTGATAAAAGAACTAGTATCATGCTTGATGGCAGATGATAATGGGATATTATCTTCAAAATCTGAAGGGCAAGTATAAATCAAGACTTTTACAAATAGTTAACTCAGAATGCACTGGTTTTATAGGATAACAAAAAGTAATCCCTCAAGCAAATATGAACTTGGAAAATACTAAACTTTTGAATGTTTAAAAAAAAAGCAATGTGACTGTATTTAATGGATAATTGTCAATCTGGATATTTAGCTTTTGAATCCACCACCTATTTTGAGGGGAGATCCGTTCTGGGTCTTCTCTACAGATAAAAATATATAAAGAATATTAGTCATTCCCTTTCCCAATGCCCTGACAGCTGAAATGTGGCCAAGATACTTCTATTCAATATTGAATGCAGTGTCCAGTGTAAGCATATTTAGATATTTTCATGGACGCTAAGGTCAAATAAAAAGTAGTTTTGTAAGGTGCTAAATGTCTAAAAGCCTGGAAAAAGAATATGTTATGGCAGAAAAGTCCATCATCATTGCAATGTGTATCTAACCATTTCAATGATCAAAGCAGTGTCAGATATCCAACTGCCAGATACATTATGAGAATATTGGTCTTATGGCAGCATCTTGTCCATCTTGACTTCCTTGATCCCTGACTGAGACTAGGTCTCTAACAATCCTGTATATTCTTTGAGATACTCAATACCATTAAAATAAGTTCCTTATTTCCATGTTACCCAGTCAGTTTCTATTGTTTGTAACCAGGAACTTTCAAGAATGAAATAATAAAATTCAGTTAACCAAAATATGAATCAAAATTAATAACTTGAATTTTGAGAAGCTAGCTATAATTCAACAATTCCTTTAGTTTCAGATTAGTTGATTTTTCAAGTTAAATTCAAATTAAGTTTACATATATTTAATAATTTAATTTTAAAATATACACTAACTATATTCTAATATATTTCCATAAAACAGTTTCTATGTATCTTACAATTTGGTTTTGTATCTGTATTTATCCTTAGAAAGATATGTGGAAGTATATTCTTCTTCTTTTGAAGATTATTATTCTGGAGTGTAGAGTTGAGTTCATTGTAGGAAGTGTTTTGGTACTTTTCTATATTGCTTGATATATTATAAGGCATGTTCATAACTTTTATATAACTAACAAAATTTTTACTTTAAAAAGTTAGAATGTGGGGCGCCTGGGTGGCTCAGTCAGTTAAGCGTCCGACTTAGGCTCAGGTCATGATCTCACGGTCCGTGAGTTCAAGCCCCGCGTCGGGCTCTGTGCTGACAGCTCAGAGCCTGGAGCCCGTTTCAGATTCTGTGTCTCCCTCTCTCTCTGCCGCTCCCCTGTTCATGCTCTGGCTCTCTCTGTCTCAAAAATGAATAAATGTTAAAAAAATTAAAAAGAAAAGAAAGTTAGAATGTAAGATTTACATGGCTTAAGACAAATGATATTTACAAATTCTCTATCTCTCTACAGGGACAGCCTGTTTGTCAACAAAAAGGATCTGTGATTGAATGGCAGCATGCTGTAGTGAGATCTGGAATTATTCCAGATTCATGGCTGTGTATCCTTGATATCTTGATTACTTTCATTGAATTTTTGTTTTTGTATCTGAAAAATGAAAGAATCTAAGAACCTCTTGGTGCTTACATTTTTTTTTCTTTTTTTCAAGTTTTTATTTAAATTCCAATTAGTTAACATACCTTGTACTATTAGTTGCAGGTGTAGAATTTAGTGATTCATCACTTACATACAACACCCAATGCTCATCACAAGTGCCCCCCTTAATAACCATCACACTTCCCTGAGCCCATCCCTCATCCACTTCCCTTCATCAACCCTCAGTTTGTTCTCAAAGTTAAGAGTCTGTTTCATGGTTTGACTCTCTTTTTTTCTCCCTACTTTCATCTGTTTTGGTTCTTAAATTCCATATATGTGTGAAATCATATGGTATTTGTCTTTCTCTGACTGACTTCTCTCACTTAGCATAATACTCTCTAGTTCCACTCACATTGTTGCAAATGGTAAGAATTCATTCTTTTTAATGGCTGACTAATATTCCATTGTATATAAATACTACATCTTCTTTTTTTTTTTTTTTTAATATATGAAATTTACTGTCAAATTGGTTTCCATACAACACCCAGTGCTCATCCCAAAAGGTGCCCTCCTCAATACCCATCACCCACCCTGCCCTCCCTCCCACCCTGCCCTCCCTCCCACCCCCCATCAACCCTCAGTTTGTTCTCAGTTTTTAACAGTCTCTTATGCTTTGGCTCTCTCCCACTCTAACCTCTTTTTTTTTTTTTTCCTTCCCCTCCCCCATGGGTTTCTGTTACGTTTCTCAGGATCCACATAAGAGTGAAACCATATGGTATCTGTCTTTCTCTGTATGGCTTATTTCACTTAGCATCACACTCTCCAGTTCCATCCATGTTGCTACAAAAGGCCATATTTCATTTTTTCTCATTGCCACGTAGTATTCCATTGTGTATATAAACCACAATTTCTTTATCCATTCATCAGTTGATGGACATTTAGGCTCTTTCCATAATTTGGCTATTGTTGAGAGTGCTGCTATAAACATTGGGGTACAGGTGCCCCTATGCATCAGTACTCCTGTATCCCTTGGATAAATTCCTAGCAGTGCTATTGCTGGGTCATAGGGTAGGTCTATTTTTAATTTTCTGAGGAACCTCCACACTGCTTTCCAGAGCGGCTGCACCAATTTGCATTCCCACCAACAGTGCAAGAGGGTTCCTGTTTCTCCACATCCTCTCCAGCATCTATAGTCTCCTGATTTCTTCATTTTGGCCACTCTGACTGGCGTGAGGTGGTATCTGAGTGTGGTTTTGATTTGTATTTCCCTGATAAGGAGCGACGTTGAACATCTTTTCATGTGCCTGTTGGCCATCCGGATGTCTTCTTTAGAGAAGTGTCTATTCATGTTTTCTGCCCATTTCTTCAATGGGTTATTTGTTTTTCGGGTGTGGAGTTTGGTGAGCTCTTTATAGATTTTGGATACTAGCCCTTTGTCCGATGTGTCATTTGCAAATATCTTTTCCCATTCCGTTGGTTGCCTTTTAGTTTTGTTGGTTGTTTCCTTTGCTGTGCAGAAGCTTTTTATCTTCATAAGGTCCCAGTAATTCACTTTTGCTTTTAATTCCCTTGCCTTTGGGGATGTGCCGAGTAAGAGATTGCTACGGCTGAGGTCAGAGAGGTCTTTTCCTGCTTTCTCCTCTAGGGTTTTGATGGTTTCCTGTCTCACATTCAGGTCCTTTATCCATTTTGAGTTTATTTTTGTGAATGGTGTGAGAAAGTGGTCTAGTTTCAACCTTCTGCATGTTGCTGTCCAGTTCTCCCAGCACCATTTGTTAAAGAGACTGTCTTTTTTCCATTGGATGTTCTTTCCTGCTTTGTCAAAGATGAGTTGGCCATACGTTTGTGGGTCTAGTTCTGGGGTTTCTATTCTATTCCATTGGTCTATGTGTCTGTTTTTATGCCAATACCATGCTGTCTTGATGATGACAGCTTTGTAGTAGAGGCTAAAGTCTGGGATTGTGATGCCTCCTGCTTTGGTCTTCTTCTTCAAAATTACTTTGGCTATTCGGGGCCTTTTGTGGTTCCATATGAATTTTAGGATTGCTTGTTCTAGTTTCGAGAAGAATGCTGGTGCAATTTTGATTGGGATTGCATTGAATGTGTAGATAGCTTTGGGTAGTATTGACATTTTGACAATATTTATTCTTCCAATCCATGAGCAGGGAATGTCTTTCCATTTCTTTATATCTTCTTCAATTACCTGCATAAGCTTTCTATAGTTTTCAGCATACAGATCTTTTACATCTTTGGTTAGATTTATTCCTAGGTATTTTATGCTTCTTGGTGCAATTGTGAATGGGATCAGTTTCTTCATTTGTCTTTCTGTTGCTTCATTGTTAGTGTATAAGAATGCAACTGATTTCTGCACGTTGATTTTGTATCCTGCAACTTTGCTGAATTCATGTATCAGTTCTAGCAGACTTTTGGTGGAGTCTATCGGATTTTCCATGTATAATATCATGTCATCTGCAAAAAGCGAAAGCTTGACTTCATCTTTGCCAATTTTGATGCCTTTGATTTCCTTTTGTTGTCTGATTGCTGGTGCTAGAACTTCCAGCACTATGTTAAACAGCAGCGGTGACAGTGGGCATCCCTGTCGTGTTCCTGATCTCAGGGAAAAAGCTCTCAGTTTTTCCCCGTTGAGGATGATGTTAGCTGTGGGCTTTTCATAAATGGCCTTTATGATCTTTAAGTATGTTCCTTCTATCCCGACTTTCTCAAGGGTTTTTATTAAGAAAGGGTGCTGGATTTTGTCAAAGGCCTTTTCTGCATCGATTGACAGGATCATATGGTTCTTCTCTTTTTTTTTGTTAATGTGATGTATCACGTTGATCGATTTGCGAATGTTGAACCAGCCCTGCATCCCAGGAATGAATCCCACTTGATCATGGTGAATAATTCTTTTTATATGCTGTTGAATTCGATTTGCTAGTATCTTATTAAGAATTTTTGCATCCATATTCATCAGGGATATTGGCCTGTAGTTCTCTTTTTTTACTGGGTCTCTGTCTGGTTTAGGAATCAAAGTAATACTGGCTTCATAGAATGAGTCTGGAAGTTTTCCTTCCCTTTCTATTTCTTGGAATAGCTTGAGAAGGATAGGTATTATCTCTGCTTTAAATGTCTGGTAGAACTCCCCTGGGAAGCCATCTGGTCCTGGACTCTTATTTGTTGGGAGATTTTTGATAACCGATTCAATTTCTTCGCTGGTTATGGGTCTGTTCAAGCTTTCTATTTCCTCCTGATTGAGTTTTGGAAGAGTGTGGGTGTTTAGAAATTTGTCCATTTCTTCCAGGTTGTCCAATTTGCTGGCATATAATTTTTCATAGTATTCCCTGATAATTGTTTGTATCTCTGAGGGATTGGTTGTAATCATTCCATTTTCATTCATGATTTTATCTATTTGGGTCATCTCCCTTTTCTTTTTGAGAAGCCTGGCTAGAGGTTTGTCAATTTTGTTTATTTTTTCAAAAAACCAACTCTTGGTTTCGTTGATCTGCTCTACAGTTTTTTTAGATTCTATATTGTTTATTTCTGCTCTGATCTTTATGATTTCTCTTCTTCTGCTGGGTTTAGGCTGCCTTTGCTGTTCTGCTTCTATTTCCTTTAGGTGTGCTGTTAGATTTTGTATTTGGGATTTTTCTTGTTTCTTGAGATAGGCCTGGATTGCAATGTATTTTCCTCTCAGGACTGCCTTCGCTGCATCCCAGAGCGTTTGGATTGTTGTATTTTCATTTTCGTTTGTTTCCATATATGTTTTAATTTCTTCTCTAATTGCCTGGTTGACCCACTCATTCGTTAGTAGGGTGTTCTTTAACCTCCATGCTTTTGGAGGTTTTCCAGACTTTTTCCTGTGGTTGATTTCAAGCTTCATAGCATTGTGGTCTGAAAGTATGCATGGTATAATTTCAATTCTTGTAAACTTATGAAGGGCTGTTTTGTGACCCAGTATATGATCTATCTTGGAGAATGTTCCATGTGCACTCGAGAAGAAAGTATATTCTGTTGCTTTGGGATGCAGAGTTCTAAATATATCTGTCAAGTCCATCTGATCCAATGTATCATTCAGGGCCCTTGTTTCTTTATTGACTGTGTGTCTAGATGATCTATCCATTTCTGTAAGTGGGGTGTTAAAGTCCCCTGCAATGACCACATTCTTATCAATAAGGTTGCTTATGTTTATGAGTAATTGTTTTATATATCTGGGGGCTCGGGTATTTGGCGCATAGACATTTATAATAGTTAGCTCTTCCTGGTGGATAGACCCTGTGATTATTATATAATGCCCTTCTTCATCTCTTGTTACAGCCTTTAATTTAAAGTCTAGTTTGTCTGATATAAGTATGGCTACTCCAGCTTTCTTTTGGCTTCCAGGAGCATGATAAATAGTTCTCCATCCCCTCACTCTCAATCTAAAGGTGTCCTCAGATCTGAAATGTGTCTCTTGTAGACAGCAAATAGATGGGTCTTGTTTTTTTATCCATTCTGATACCCTATGTCTTTTGGTTGGCGCATTTAATCCATTTACATTCAGTGTTATTATAGAAAGATATGGGTTTAGAGTCATTGTGATGTCTGTATGTTTTATGCTTGTAGTGATGTCTCTGGTACTTTGTCTCACAGGATCCCCCTTAGGATCTCTTGTAGGGCTGGTTTCGTGGTGACAAATTCCTTCAGTTTTTGTTTGTTTGGGAAGACCTTTATCTCTCCTTCTATTCTAAATGACAGACTTGCTGGATAAAGGATTCTCGGCTGCATATTTTTTCTGTTTAGCACACTGTAGATATCGTGCCAAGCCTTTCTGGCCTGCCAAGTTTCAAAGGAGAGATCAGTCACGAGTCTTATAGGTCTCCCTTTATATGTGAGGGCACGTTTATCCCTTGCTGCTTTCAGAATTTTCTCTTTATCCTTGTATTTTGCCAGTTTCACTATGATATGTCGTGCAGAAGATCGATTCAAGTTACGTCTGAAGGGAGTTCTCTGTGCCTCTTGGATTTCAATGCCTTTTTCCTTCCCCAGTTCAGGGGAGTTCTCAGCTATAATTTGTTCAAGTACCCCTTCAGCACCCTTCCCTCTCTCTTCCTCCTCTGGGATACCAATTATGCGTATATTATTTTTTTTTAGTGTATCACTTAGTTCTCTAATTTTCCCCTCATACTCCTGGATTTTTTTATCTCTCTTTCTTTCAGCTTCCTCTTTCTCCATAACTTTATCTTCTAGTTCACCTATTCTCTCCTCTGCCTCTTCAAGCCGAGCCATCGTGGATTCCATTTTGTTTTGCAATTCGTTTAAAGCGTTTTTCAGCTCCTCGTGACTGTTCCTTAGTCCCTCGATCTTTGTGGCAAGAGATTCTCTGCTGTCCTGTATACTGTTTTCAAGCCCAGCGATTAATTTTATGACTATTATTCTAAATTCACTTTCTGTTATATTATTTAAATCCTTTTTGATCAGTTCATTAGCTGTTGTTATTTCCTGGAGATTCTTCTGAGGGGAATTCTTCCGTTTGGTCATTTTGGAGAGTCCCTGGCGTGGTGAGGACCTGCAGTGCACTTCCCCTGTGCTGTGGTGTATAACTGGAGTTAGTGGGCGGGGCCGCAGTCCGACCCGATGTCTGCCCCCAGCCCACTGCTGGGGCCACAGTCAGACTGGTGTGTGCCTTCTCTTCCCCTCTCCTAGGGGCGGGATTCACTGTGGGGTGGCGTGTCCCGTCTGGGCTACTTGCACACTGCCAGGCTTGTGTTGCTGGGGATCTGGCGTATTAGCTGGGGTGGGTAGGCAAGGTGCACGGGGGCTGGAGGGGCAGGCTTAGCTCGCTTCTCCTTAGGTGATCCACTTCAGGAGGAGCCCTGTGGCAGCGGGAGGGAGTCAGATCCGCTGCCGGAGGTTTGGCTCCGCAGAAGCACAGAGTTGGGTGTTTGCACGGAGCGAGCAAGTTCCCTGGCAGGAACCGGTTCCCTTTGGGATTTTGGCTGGGGGATGGGCGGGGGAGATGGCGCTGGCGTGCGCCTTTGTTCCCCGCCAAGCTGAGCTCTGCCGTCCGGGGGCTCAGCAGCTCTCCCTCCCTTTGTCCTCCAGCCTTCCCGCTTTCTGAGCAGAGCTGTTAACTTATGACCTCCCAGACGCTAAGTCGCGCTTGCTGTCGGAACACAGTCCGTCCGGCCCCTCCGCTTTTGCCAGCCAGACTCGGGGGCTCCGCTTGGCCGGCGAGCCGCCCCTCCGCCCCGGCTCCCTCCCGCCAGTCCGTGGAGCGCGCACCGCCTCGCCGCCCTTCCTACCCTCTTCCGTGGGCCTCTCGTCTGCGCTTGACTCCGGAGACTCCCTTCTGCTAATCCTCTGGCGGTTTTCTGGGTTCTTTAGGCAGGTGTAGGTGGAATCTAAATGATCGGCAGGACGCGCTGTGAGCCCCGCGTCCTCCTACGCCGCCATCTTCCGGACCAATCTCAATACTACATCTTCTTTATCCATTCATCAGTCAATGGACACTTGCACTCTTTCCATAATTTGACTATTGTTGATAATGCTGCTATAAACATCGAGGCTAACAGACACATGAAAAGATGTTCAACATCACTCATCATCAGGGAAATACATATCAAAACTACCTCACACCAATCAGAATGGCTAAAATTAACAACATAGGAAACAACAGGTGTTGGTGTGTATGTGGGAAAAGGGGAACCCTCTTACATTGTTGGTGGGAATGAAAACTAGTGCAGCCACTCTTAAAAAAGGTATGGATGTTCCTCTTGGTTCCTATGTTTAAAAAATTCTATTCTTGGTATGCCTGGGTGTCTCAGTTTAAGTGTCTGACTCTTGATTTTAGCTCAGGTCATGATCTCATGGTACATGAGATTGAGCCCCACATTGGGCCCTGTGCTGACAGCACAGAGCCTGTTTTGGAATCTCTCTTTGCCTCTCTCTCTGCCCCTTTCTGCTTACACACACTCTTTCCCTCTCAAAATAAACAAATAAAAAAAATTCTGTTACTAATGCATATCATTAATTATAAAGTCAAAAAAGTTCTATACATTATACATATTTCTGTATGTAACTTGTATACATATCTGATAAAATTATCTTTAACACAATGGCTCATGTCTTTTTGGTCTCTTGTTCAAGAAGTTTGGGGAAGAATTTACCACAGTTTTGTGTGAATTTGGTCCCATATTTGATGACTAAACTCTGATAAGTCCAATTCCAATCAGCATCTAATCAAATACTCCAAAAAAGAGAAAATAGGGGCGCCTGGATGGCGCAGTCGGTTAAGCGTCCGACTTCAGCCAGGTCACGATCTCGCGGTCCGTGAGTTCGAGCCCCGCGTCAGGCTCTGGGCTGATGGCTCGGAGCCTGGAGCCTGCTTCCGATTCTGTGTCTCCCTCTCTCTCTGCCCCTCCCCTGTTCATGCTCTGTCTCTCTCTGTCCCAAAAATAAATAAATAAATAAATAAAAAAAAAAAAAGAGAGAAAATAAATCAATTACTCTCTTTGCCAAGTTCCTTAGAGTTTTATAGAAACTTCCCTTAACTTACAAAAAAGTTGACATTATACTTCATATAGCAAGTAATATACTAGCACAGTTTAAAACATTTTACATATATTCGTTCATTTAATCTTGACAATCATTTCTCCTTTTTTTTTTTAATGAGAGAATTGTCCGATGTCACATAGTAAGTGGTTAAGCACAAATATGAACCCATGCAGCCAGGTTCCCAAATCTTTGTCCTTATCCACTATGCACTGCTCTCCTAGGAAGCTCGTATCTGACTCAGGTCATCACTATTGAGCATTCACTATGTCAGACACTGATAGGCAAAGAGATTTAACAATGCATAATCCCCTTCCTTCTTCTGGTAACTTACACATTGTTTATTTCTTTTTTGGAAGTTTTTTTCTCTCTCTTGCTGTAGTAAAATAAGTCTTACAATTTTTTAATATTTTATTCTATATTGTTACCTTCACTTCATCAACTCCTTTTACAACACCTCCACAACATAAGTATTTCATTCATGTCAATGTAATTTAATTTTCCTCCCTTATACACAATTTGTTTGCTTCTTCTCTATGATATCCAAGAACCATATCTGAAAGGTCTTCCTTGTTTCCGTATCTGTCTACTCTATCTTCCAAACTTAAGGAGAAGCCAGTGACCAGTATATCCACCTGCATCCTTTCTTCAGGAATGGGATCAGTTGAATGACGTTTTCAAGTTTTTAATTAACTATGTGTCTCATTAAGGCATCCTTTAAATTTGTTCAGGTGCAAGAGTTTATGTACTTGAGTTTGAAAGTGTGTTTGTATTGTGGGTGGGTGGGTGGGTGAAGGAGAAAGGGAAGGAGTATTCTAGTGGTCAGAAATATTATAAATTCTTAAACTATTAAGATTTTATTCCACTCAATAAAACCTATTAGAATTGACTACCAATATTAAAATCACCTATTCATTTAGTAAATATTTTATGAAGTGCCTACTAAATTCTATAAATTTCATATTATGAAATAAAATTTGATTAACTATTAAGAACTTTGAGTTCTCAAAATTAAGGATATATCTACATCTATATATCTTCATAATATCTATTTTTAATGGCTCAAGGCTTTTATTCTTGAATATCAGTTTAGTCATAAAATGCTGATTTAATAATTAAACATTTAATAACTAATTAAAAATCTATGCCCCTGCTTTTAACATAAACCATTACTGCATTCATAACTTTATATTGGTTAATATTCACACAACAGAAACATGCCAACCAGAAGTCCTTACTAATATGGTCAGTGAGTGAAATGTCAATGTGCCTTTGTGAAACCCACTCACTAATTACATCAGTTATTAAAATATCACTTCACTTCTATTACATTTTACTCCTCATTTAAAAATAAAATATAAACCTATGATTTTTAGATAAAGTAGTCAATATTCCTCATATCATTTTCTGGATTCTGGAGAGTACCTTTTAGAAGTTGAGTTTTTTTTTTAATTAATAGATTAATTAATGGAAATATTTCCAGATACAGTTTTTCTTTAACCATCATCAGTTATGGCATCATTTATCATCCAAAATTATCCTTTGAACTATTCAAAAGCAGTTGATCACTTGCTAGTCAAAAAAGAAGATAATTTGTCTTCCAAATATATAGATTGAATAGATTTTTTTAATCATGTACTAGTGGAGAAAATTTAAGAGTTTGGAGGAATACAATATTTCCACATGATAACAACTGTCCCACCTTCTTTCCATTAACCTAACATTTTATTTTTTTTTATTTATTTATTTTATTTTTTTGTTTAACGGTTTATTTATTTTTGAGACAGGGAGAGACAGAGCATGAACAGGGGAGGGTCAGAGAGAGGGAGACACAGAATCTGAAACAGGCTCCAGGCTCTGAGCTGTCAGCCCAGAGCCCGACGCGGGGCTCGAACTCACGGACCGCGAGATCATGACCTGAGCCGAAGTCGGCCGCTTAACTGACTGAGCCACCCAGGCGCCCCTAACCTAACATTTTAAACAGCAAGGAGCACCCTTTGGTGAGGCTGCCTCTAAAGAAAACTAGTTTGTGTAGAAATGGCAAGTGCCTCAAGTACAATGACTACTTGCTTTCCAAGATCATATTTGTCTTATGAATCTGAGACTTAGGAATGTGGATGGAAAAAAAACCCTGTGCCATTGTGTTCCAGACAATATCATTTTGTGGAGTATTTACAGAAATTCTGAAGAGAATTAATTCAATGCAGGTATTTAGGGGGCACCTGGGTGGCTCAGTCAGTTAAGTGTCTGATGATTGGTTTTGGCTCAGGTCATGATCTTGGCTCAAGGTTCATGAGATGGAGCCCTGTGTTGGGCTCTGCACTGACATTGTGGCATCTGCTTGGGATTCTCTCTCTCCCTCTCTTTCTCTGCCCCTCCCCTACTCACATTCTCTCTTTCAGAATAAATAAACATTTAAAAATAAATAAATAAATGCAGATATTTACTTTAGGGAATTAGAGCTTCTCTTTTGAAGATGAAAAGAGTCTTTAGACCATAAAAGGGAAATATTAATTTTTTTTTTTTTTTAATTTTTTTTTTTCAACATTTTTTATTTATTTTTGGGACAGAGAGAGACAGAGCATGAACGGGGGAGGGGCAGAGAGAGAGGGAGACACAGAATCAGAAACAGGCTCCAGGCTCCGAGCCATCAGCCCAGAGCCCGACGCGGGGCTCGAACTCACGGACCGCGAGATCGTGACCTGGCTGAAGTCGGACGCTTAACCGACTGCGCCACCCAGGCGCCCCTTAAATGAATGATAAATGGAATTTATAAACCTGTCAGAAGAAGAAATAACACTAACTCCAAAGTACTATTTTGTCCACTGATTCTAAGAGTGTGTTCCATGTGGTTTTAGTAAGGATTTAGTGAGAGAAACAAAGCTTTGTGTTTAAATCAGTTAGGCACTACTGAGTTGAGCAAAGTTAAATAGATGCCTTTCTTACTGGCTGCTCAGTAAGAACAGATCCACCTTATGAGTTTCCAGGAGGTGCACATTGGCTACTGTAGATCAGCACACACACAAGAGAAGGCAAGGCAAAATCTGACTGATTTGACTAGGAAAGATATGACAAGAAACTTTTAGACTCAGTTTATTATTTACATAGTGAAAGGAAGATTAGCCAAAGGTACCAGCCCCTGCAGTCTGTATCCCACACACCAGAAACGATTTGAAATAAAAGGGGCCAGATAACTACAGTGAGTTTTGATGGATTCCATTGCTGAAGAGCAAAGTCTAGACTGTAGCTAAGTGGTTTTACATTCTGCAGCTGTATGGCAAGAAGGCCCAAACTCCATCAGAACCTTGGGAGGTGATAAGAAACTATCTCTTGATAGCCCCTCAAGGGACATATGTAAGCAAATGGGAGATTTTCTTGTAGTAGCTCTTTATTAAGTCTCCCATCCCTTATGAAGAATTCACAAGGCATTCTGCCAAGACTCAGATTAACTGTGTGGTTCAAGCCCCTGCCTGTGTGGTTTATGTGGATATGTGCAAGTTCAGCAGGGCCCATGGAAGAGCTGTCCCCTTCACAGCTTTGTCCTGACATGTTTGAACATGGAACTCTTCTTTTTCATAAGAATTGATATTCTTCAGAACAGATAAGGAATGACTACTGTAGTCTAAATCTGACTGATAACTGACTATGTCCAAGATGGTCTTGAGAGGGTAAATTAATGACCAGAAAGGACCAGGAGAGGCAATGCTAGAAAGCATTAGGAAATAGCATCCAGCTATAATGGTTAATTTTATATGTCAACTTAATTGAGCTAAAGGATGTCCAGATTGCTGGAAAAAATTATTTCTGGGTGTGCCTGTGAGGGTATTTCTGGAAGATGAGCATTTGTATCAGGACTTTGACCTGGACTGGAGCTTACATCATTGGCTTCCTGGTTCTCAGGCCTTTAGGTTAGAACTAGAACTACACCACTGGCTTTTCTGGCCTCCAGTTTGCAGACAGAAAATCATAGAACATCTCAGCCTCCATAATTACATAAGCCAATCCCTCATAATAAATTTCTTTTATATATATCTTATGGGTTCTGGTTTCTCTGGAGTACCCTAATACACCAACCAAGTTTAGAGAGATATGAAAACCGGGGGAGAGGTCCATAAAAGAGAGGGGTGGGGGGCAAGCCACATAGAAGTGAGGAAAATCTTCTGTCCCAGAGGAGAAGAGTAGAAACCAGGAGGGTTGCAGAAAGCTTCAAGCAGATGGGTCACATATTTTACAGATTAGCTTTGAGCAGGCAGCAGAACTCTTCCAAGCTCCACTTACTAAGATGAATGAAGAAGTTCCAACTATACTGCTATGTAATAGTCTGGCTTGAAAATATACTTAAGCAGGCATCTGCTTATTTACGAAGCCTATCTTTCTACCCACCACTCTATGCCTCTCTCCATACACTATCTTTCAACATTACTGAAATATGCATCAATTAGAGACCAAGATCTCTAATGTTAATAGGAATTAGTTTATGTTATTACATCCCCTTGAGATAATCTTCCAAAGCACTGCTTCTCTCTTACCTGGCCAAATCCTGCTTTGTTTCAGCTTTTGACTTAGGCATATATTGGGGAAAGCCTTTCAGAATCCACCCCCTTCCTACTTGAGAATCTTATCCAGTTGGGAAGAGGAAGAGGGAGTCCAAAGAAGGCTCCCAATGAACCCTGTGTTTGCTTTATTTAGTACTTTATTGTATTCACTAGTTGGCTTGTATATTTGCCAACTCTTTCACTAGATTATATAATTGTTCCTTATTCATATTTCTGGCATGGTACATAGTCTCTGATACATACAAGGTACTAAAGAAGCATCTATTAAGTAAAGGAATTGGATAGGGCTAACTCTATACTTTATTGCCCACCATTGCACAGGATAGCAGTGACTTTCAGTCTTTGTCCAGAGATCGTTCAGTATGAAAGGTCTGTGCAAATCAGGTTTTAGTACCCATAGAAGAGAATAATCCACACAGGAAAAAAAATTAAGGAAAATGTTTTAAAAGAATTGGTGATTTTCAAATCCAACTTAAATAGTAAAACTCTTCAAGTGATTCTGAGTTGGATTAATACATTCAATATTTCTAACTTCTTATTAAACTAAATCATAGGGGCACCTGGGTGGTTCATTCGGTTGAGCGTCTGACTTCGGCTCAGGTCATGATCTCGCGGTTTGTGAGTGCGAGCCCTACTCTGTGCTGACAGCTTGGAGCGTGGAGCCTGCTTTGGATTCTGGGTCGCCCTCTCTCTCTGCCCATCCCCCACTTGTGGTCTGTCTCTCTCTGTCTCTCAAAAATAAATAAATAAATGTTAAAAAAAATTTAAACTAAATCATAAATGCTTCAGGCACTTATTTAGCTTGGTCAAATATTATGCGTAAGCAATAAAAAAGCTCAAGGTGATACAGTAAATATTTATTTGTCTTGTTATGATATTCTGGGAACATCAGAATTTCTCATTTTCAAGCTGTATTTGAAGCTACTATAAGTGGATTTAAAATTTGTTGACGTTTTTAATATGAATGAAGAATATCAGGTGTCAAGTCTCCTTCCTCTAACTCTTATATTTGTAGGACCACCCTAACCAAAGTTTGAGCTGGTTCTGACCAAGTCTGTACTATGTTATGAATTACTAAGTGGATTCTAGAATAAAATTTACTCCTTTAAAGCTATCCAACAGCCCTTGAGCACTTGGCCACTCTCTCTTCCTAACTCCACAGTCATGTGCCCTGGTGATACAGGTGGGTTTGGTTTCCTGACTTCAGTTCAGTTTCCTAATGTAAGAGATTAACCCCGGTTCTCAATCTCATTTGCTTGGACTGGGTTTAGATATACCATCTGAATCTTATCAATCATTTCCCATCTTAATTCTCTAACCCAAAAGAAATACAACGATTTCTCCATAGGTGCTCAGAGATTCTTATTTGAAGATCTGATTAAATGAGTGTTAATACCATTAATCTCGTCACCTTCCCCACTGGCCCACTGATGAAGGGCTAACATTCTTTGTTACTACAGTTAATGGAAACTGAATTTTAAATTATTTCCAAGATTAAGTCTAACTCTCAAATATATAAATCACTTTTCTGTATCTACCATCATTTATATTTTCCTCCCCTGACTGATGATAAACCTAAATCAGAACCTCTTCAAGCATTGAACTTTTGCTTGGGATGTGTCAGCCAATAATAGAAGACAAACAAGTAAGCTACCTGTTTCCCACCCACAACTGTCAGTCATAGAGATAGAGACTTTCTTAATAATAGAACCACACAGGTTTCTGAAGGTAACTTCCTGAGGTGTTGTGGAATGAGTTATTCCTGGACTCATCTGGCCACTGCTGGCCTCCTTCCAAAGGACAAATCAAGTAGCAGAGTTAAATTGAGATGCCCTGAAGGTGTATGCCTCAGAGATATTTCCTGTCTGGCATGACACAGTTTTGGTCTTTTTTTTTTTTTTGCTTTCAATCACAGATTACTCAATTGGTATATCCTTTGCTGTGTGCCTTTGGAATTCTATTTGTTCCTCATATTTTTCTATCAAGTCTCCATCTATTTTCATCATTGCCAAAGACCTCTGAACTGCCTTTGATCATACTCACATACACAAATCATTCTCTCTGAGACTTCATCAAATGGCCTTTATGTATCTATGTTTCTACCAACATTTTAGTCATTATTATTTATGTATTGTCTAAAAAGATTGAAGCTTTCTCTACAGCTCTTCTCTTTTCTTTCGGAGTCCACACCAGAATCCCCCTTAGCATTCATATTTCTAGCATGTACCTCAAAACTCTGCCCATTACCCCATTCCAAAGCTACTTCCATGTTTTTAGGTATTTGTTACAGAAGCACTTCACTCTTGCTGCCAGTTTCTGTCTAGTTAGGACTGCTATAGCAAAATACCATAGACTGGGTGGCTTACAAACAATATAAATTTACTTCTTTCCGTTCGGAGGCTGGATATTCAAGATCAGGGTGCCAGCATGTCAGATTCTGGTGAGGGCTCTCTTCTGGATTACAGGCTTCTTTTTTTTAAGTTTATTTATTTATTTATTTATTGAGAGAGAGAGAGAGAGAGAGAGAACGTGCTCACATGCGTGCACACTAGTTGAGGAGGGGCAGAGATAGAGGGAGAGAGAGCAAATCCCTAGCACACTCCGCTTAGTGCAGAGCCCAACATGGGGTTCTAAACCGCAAGGTCATGACCTGAGCTGAATGAAGTCAGATGCTTAACCACTGAGCCACCCAGGCGCCCCTGGATTGCAGACTTATTTTATCCTTGCATGGTGGAGAGCAGAGAAAAGCAAGCTCGCTTGTGAGTCTTATAAAAAGCACTAATCCTATCCATGAGGTCTCAACCTTCATAACCTTATCTAATCCTATTTCTTTCCGAAAGGCCTCACTTCTTAATATTATCATCCTGGGAGGTGGTGTTTTAACATTACAATTTTGAGAGAACACAACATTCAGTTTATAACAAGACCATAGATCAGACTGAGAAAAGTTACCATCAGAGACAACTGAGAACAAACCAGGAGTTCCACCAGTCTTGGGCTTCAGCATCAAATACCTTCTGGGAAATAAGAGGATTCACATCCTAGATCTGAAATGAGAAACAGACAAGTAGGAGAAGAGATCTACCACTTAAGTGCTTTTTATCATGGAGGATATAATTAATGCTTCCCCTCAATCAGCTGCTGGAATTATAAAAGTTTTCTTTCACTTCAGCTAAATCAGTCAAAATTTTAGGAGTTGCCAACTAGTTTTTATATTAAAATTTTAAAATAGAATGATTCAGTACATTTGGTTCTGCAGAAGCAGAGTAATATGGGATCAGAGCAAGGGAAGATTTGGTAGGGAAAAAAGAAATACAGTCCAGGCAGAAAATATGTATTTCTTTGTACCGCTTATGAAGTTTTTTGTATCGACTTTTTAGGTACACTGCCAATAGGCAAGCAGTATATATTTCATTTTATTGTGTTTTCTTTGAATAACTACAATCTCAATTTCCACAGTTTGCATCTAAGTTAAATCTACTCTGATTTCATTATATTTTTATACAAAGAACAGACAGATGTCTTAATAAAATATGACCAGATGGCTTATAGACAAAGAAGTACCGTCAATTTTTGTATGCAGTTTAAAAATTGCACAAAACATCTGTAAACTAGTAATGAGTTCTACTCTTTTTCCATTTTGTGTACAATATTGCTCAAAATACATAATTAAATGTGCATTTTGTTAATGAAATCTTCTGACTCAGTCATCAAAATAAACTTTTCACTTTCAAAACTGTCGCACTAACATTTGTTAATCTGTTGTTTTATTTTTTTCAGTTTTCAAATTATAATTAATCTGTATTGATCTGCTTGACATAAAAAAATGACCTCTTCAGGGAATTGTCATAATCTAGCTGACATCTGCCTTCCACTGAAACTCTACTTTGAACTTAATTTAAAAAAATATATATATATGGACAAAAAGGAAACATATCTTTTGAGTAATAAAAATGAAGAGTAGGAATTCCAAATAGGAAAGAATACTCAAAAACATTCAATCCAAAAAATATATAAAAATATGTAAAATATACATTATAAAATTTTTATATAAATAACATATATAATAGAGTAGAAAAGAACAATATATTTATATCTAATATTTTAAAATATATAAAATATACAACTTTATAGTGATAATTCTAAATTTTCACATTTATAATTGATTACAAGCAAAACTGATACATTTTAAAATATGTGCAATGGCTAAATACTTTGCTTTTTTTGTTTATTCTCCATTTATGAAAATTTGAAATTAAGCATTTAGAGATGTTGAATCATTGTTAAAGGTGCCTACTATGTAGTGAAAAGAGTATAGGTCATTTAAACTACTTACCAATTTGTAAGAGAGTGTTTACAAATTAAGGGCACAAAAGATTTTAATCTGAAAAATGGTATGGATGAACTTAGTACAAAAGAATATTAGCAAATATCCCATCAATTAAAACTCAGTATTTTTTAAAAGACTTTAAGCTACAATATAAATGTAAAAGTAGTAGGGGCACCTGGGTGGCTCAGTCAGTTAAGTGTCCAATTTCAGCTTGGGTCATGATCTCACTGTTTGTGGGTTCAAGCCCCACATTGGGCTCTCTGCACTGACAGCTCAGAGCTTGGAGCCTGCTTCAGATTTTGTGTCTTCCCCTCTCTGCCCCTCCTCTGCTCATGCTCTGCCTCTCTCTGTCTTTCAAAAATAAATCTTACAAAAACTAAACATAAATAAAATAAATGTAAAATTAGCAAACACATAAAATATACAATTTATAAGTTAAACCCGTATTTATTAGAAATTTTGTGGAATTTGATATAGATAGTGGAACTGGAAAAACTTGAAACAGAACTCAAATGAAAAGTATTGACTGATTTTCTGGATGGATGATTGGTTGTATTCTTGTTCTGTCTGACATATACTTAATAATATAAAGCAGCACACTTTTGAATTTCTGGCAATTGACAATTTTAAAAACAAATTTATGACACTTGAGGTTTTAATTTGTCTGGTTTGATTTATCACATGGCATCATGATAGCTAAATATTTTGGCCATTTTATAAGCTGTATGTTTTCTTTACATTTCCATAAAAGTGCTTTATAATTTATTTACACAGATTATCATAATTTCACATAGCATTTATACATTGTGTATAGTGGATTATATTTAGAGATTTGCTATTTTTATCAACAATATACTTACTTGAATTATAATAAGAAATTGTTTTTTCTGATGAACGGGCAGATTGAGACTAAATAATTTTAACGTAGCACTTTATTCTATTTTTCTTGCAAAGAAAATCCACTTGAGATTTTTTTTAAGTATTTAAATATTTGAAATAGTGTGGCTTTTCTATTTTATTTATGTATTTACGTATGCATGTATGTATGCATGTATGTATTTATTTATTTATGTTTCGAGAGAGAGAGAGTGCACAAGCGAGGGAGGGGCTGAAAGAGAGGGAGAGAGAGGAAGAAGGAGAAAAAGATAGGAAGGAAGAGAGAGAGGGAAGGCAAGAGAATCTCAAGCAAGCTCTGCACCATCATTATACGGAGCCTGATGTGGGGCTCAAACTCACTAACCATGAGATCATGACCTGAGCGGAAACCAAGAATCAGAAGCTTAACCAACTGAGCCACCCAGGTACCCCATGGCTTTTTTATTATAAGTAGCATCTGTTTATATTTCTTTTTCTAGCCTCCCTCTTAAAAAATAGCATTGGGAATCTGAATAAATATTTTAACCAAAAAGTACAAATTATCAATGATACTTAACAACACAAAATTTCCTTCCAGAGCAGATTTATTTTTTAATTTTAATTTTTAAAAATTTTTTAAAGTTGGGGTGCCTGGGTAGCTCAGTTGGTTAAGCGTCGGACTTTGGCTCAGGTCATGATCTCATGGTTTGTGGGTTTGAGCCCCGTCTTGGGCTTTGTGCTGACAGCTCAGAGCCTGGAGCCTGCTTTGGATTCTGTGTCTCTTCTCTCTGCACCTCCCCACTCGCACTCTATCTGTTTCTCAAAAATGAATAAATGTTAAAAAAATTAAAAAATTTAAAAAAACCCTCTCTCTGCCCCTAACCCACTCACGTTCTGTCTCTGTCTCTCTCAAAAATAAACATTAAAAAAATTTTTTTTTTAATGGGGTGGTTGGGTGGCTCGGTGGGTTGAGCATCCAATTTCGGCTCAGGTTATGATCTCACAACTTGTGAGTTCCAGCCCCGTGTCAGGCTCTGTGCTGACAGCTCCGAGCCTGGAGCCTGCTTCGGATTCTGTGTCTGCCTCTCTCTCTGTCCCTAACCCACTGGCATTCTGTCTCTGTCTCTCTCAAAAATAATAGACATTTAAAAATTTTTTTTTAATTTTTAAAGGTTAAATATTTGTTTAATATTTATTTATTTTTGAGAGAGAGAGAGAGAGAGAGAGCAGGGGAAGGGGAGAGAGAGAGGGAGACTCAGAATCCAAAGCAGACTCCAGGCTCTGAGCCGTCAGCACAGAACCTGATGTGGGGATCAAACTCACAACCCTGAGATCATGACCTGAGCTGAAGTCAGACACCCAAACGACTAAGCCATCCCGGTGCCCCAAGGTTAAATAGTTTTTAAGCTCGAAATTTCTTATTTAAATTACATCTTGACAGGTGAAATAAGTAATTTAAAAATATATCAGACATTTATACATATTTATTTAATTATTAATTAATTTAATGTTTATCATCATTAATGTTAAATATTAATTTTATTTATAATTTAGTTTGTATATGTAACTTTATATACATGTAAAATTCTAGAGAAGATTGGAGTCATGAAATAAGTTCCTAACAGGCAATTATTTCTATACAACTCAACATAAAGAATCATTGAAATGTGGTTGTAGCTTTTCCTAAAAAAAAATTACTTGTTATAGTTGATGTTATTTAATCCATTCTAAATATGTTGCTTATACTTCAAAAGAACCATCTATTGGATAGAAGATACATTCTAGGAAAATTAGGCAGGAAAGGCCCACTGGTTTTATTACTTCATTTCAAAACTGCCAATTCTGGTGACAACCAAGGCTCCCCAAATCTTGGCTCACTATGACACTACAGAAGCTAGAACATTAGGCCTGAAACTCTATTATTTGTTTTGTTTTTTCTTAAAGTTTACTTATTTATTTGGAGAGAGAATGAGAGGGAGCACATGGGAGGGGCAGAAAGAGATGAAGAGACAGAGAGAATCCCAAGCAGGCTCTGAACAATCAGCACAGAGTCCAATGTGGGGCTTGAACCCATGAACCATGAGATCATGACCTGAGCTGATATCAAGAGGCAGATGCTTCACCAACTGAACCACTGGGCACTGCTAAAGTCTATTATTTGAAAACAGACTAAATTCTATGATAAAAATTATTTAAAAATATTTCTGCCATACAGAGAAAGACAGGTACCATATGGTTTCACTCTTATGTGGATCCTGAGAAACTTAACAGAAACCCATGGGGGAGGGGAAGGAAAAAAAAAAAAAAAAAAAAAAAGAGGTTAGAGTGGGAGAGAGCCAAAGCATAAGAGACTGTTAAAAACTGAGAACAAACTGAGGGTTGATGGGGGGTGGGAGGGAGGGGAGGGTGGGTGATGGGTATTGAGGAGGGCACCTTTTGGGATGAGCACTGGGTACTGTATGGAAACCAATTTGACAATAAATTTCATATATTAAAAAAAAAATATTTCCATCCAGTAACCACTCCCAGAAATAACTTTTTCCCAAACTTTCAATCAGTTATATCATTTGTTCACATTTCAGATATGACTTATCTATATTAACTTAATTCACATTAAGAATGAAATACCAGTACAATGCTTAGAATCTCATGTTATATGACATGCATATATAGCCAATTAAGTCATGACAAAGAAACAATAAATGTACAATGGAGAAAGGATTCTCTTCAATACATTGTGTTTGCAAAACTGGACAGCCACATGCAAAAGAATGAAAACTGGTCCCCTGTCTTACACCATACACAAAAGTTAACTCAAAATAGATTAAACATTTGAACCTAAGACTTGAAACCATAAAACTAGAAGAAAACAGTGGATAAGCTCCTTGAAATCAGTCTCAAGCAATGGCTTTATGGATTTGATATCAAAAGCTAAGGAAACCAAAGCAAAAATAAACAAGTGGTTTACATCAAACTAAAAAGCTTCTTCAGAGCAAAGGAAACCATCAATAATGAAAAGGCAACCCATGGAATGGGAGAAAACATTTGCAAACCACATTTTCAATAAGGCATTAGTATACAAAATATACAAGGAACAAGGAACCATACAACATAATAGCAAGAACAACAAAAAAATTTAGAAATGAGCAAAGTACCTGAATAGACATTTTTTTTTCCAAAGAAGACATTCAGATGGCCAACAGGTACATGAAAAGATGCTCGATATTACTAATCATCAGATAAATGCAAATCAAAACTACAATGAGATTTCACCTCATAGTTGTTAGTATGACTATTATCAAAAAAACAATAGATCAATGCTGGCAACGTTGTAGACAAAAAGGAACTTTTCATACACTGTTGGTGGGAATATAAACTGCTGTAGCCACTATGGAAAATGGTTATGCAAATTCCTCAAGAAATTGAAAATAGAACTACCATATGATCCAGCAATCACACTTTTGTGTATGTATCTAGAGAAAATGAAATAATTTTCTCAAAGAGTTATCTATACTCCCATGTTCATTGTAGTATTATTCACAATAACCAAGGTCTGAAAACAACCTAAGTGCCCATCAATGGATGAATGGATAAGAAAGATGTGGCATATACATAGAATGAAAGATCATTCAGCCATGAGAAGGGAGGAAATCCCACCATTTGCAGCAGTATGGATGAATCTAAAGGGCATTATGTTAAGTGAAATAAGCTAGACAAAGAAATACTGGATGGTATCATTTGTATGTGGAATCTAAAAACAAAACATAGATAAAAAATTTAAAAAAATAAAAGCAAACAGAAAAACTAAAATTCACAGACACAGTAGAAAAGTGGTTGCCAGGAGCTGAGGGTATAAGTAATAGGGAGACGCCGGTAAAAGGGTACAAGCTTTCAATTATAAGATGAATATGATCTGAGGAGCTTATTGTATAATGTATAACATAGTGATAATGGCTGATAATACTATATTGTATAACTAAAATTTGCAGAGAGTGAAATTTTAATGCTCTCACCTTCCCCCAAAAGATAAATATGTGAGAGATAGATATGTAATTAACTCAGTAGGGAAATCTTTTCACAATGTATACATACATTAAAGTATCACACTGTACACCTTAAATATCTACAATTATATTTGTCAGTGATACACCAAAAAATCTCATATTAAGTGCAAATTATTATATTTGAGAATTTGTGAAAAAAGTATGAAATCAAATTGAATCATTACTGAACTTTAGTATTTTGTGGTAGAATGGTAAATCTGTTCTTTTAAGTAGTATTTTCCTGATATGCATTAGTATGTCTTTGTGTACTTTCTCACTCTCCCTATTATATTTATGTGTTAGAATTATCCAAAAGAAATATCTACAAGTATTGATATTTTTACTGTTTGTTTTTATAGAAAGAACAATCTATGTGGTTATTCTCTTCTTAATTATTAGGAAAAATTACTTGATTTTAATATTATAGTTATGCAGATATCAACATTTTATAAGCCAATAATTTATTACCTTATTTCATGTATTTTAACAGTTATCAAATATTTCAATATTATAAAAAGGTGAGAAGCTTATGAGAAACAACGATCATATACCATCATACAATGTAGAGTTTAATCTCGGTTTTCACAAATAATAAAAATACTTAAATATATTTAAAAGACTTTACAAACTCAAATCACTTTGGACAATTAAAGAAATTTCAAATTCAAATCCACCAAGATGTAATTCTCCACTGAAAATTCTCAAATGAAAGACCCATTTGGTCTATTTAAAATAAAATCCTAACATCATATCATAAAAAGCAAACAAACAAAAAACACAGCTGTAACCAGAATAGTGCCAGTGAAATTCCATGGTGGCAATTATCATTATAAAGATACTGAGAAATCCCAAAATGCATTTTAAACAAGCAAAGAAAAATAAAGTATAATTCTTGACCCAAATTCATGGAATGAGTAGGAATACATTTTTCTCTCTTCAATTTTTCAGAAGCATTTGCACAGATTTGGCAGTTCTTCTTCCTTAAATTTTTGTAGAATTCACCAGTCAAGCCATATGGGACTGGAGTTTTTATTACAGCACATTTTTAAACTATAAATTAAATGCCTTTAATAGATATAGGGCCAATCAGATTATCTGTGCTTCAGTGAGGATTGTGGCTGATCTTTCAAGGAATTTGCCTATCTAGGTTTACTAACTTGTTTACCTAAATTTATTAATTTTTTTAAAATATGAAATTTATTGTCAAATTGGTTTCCATACAACACCCAGTGCTCATCCCAAAAGGTGCCCTCCTCAATACCCATCACCCACCCTCCCCCTCTCCCACCCCCCATCAACCCTCAGTTTGTTCTCAGTTTTTAAGAGTCTCGTGTTTTGGCTCCCTCCCTCTCTAACCTCTTTTTTTAAATTTATTAATTTTTTTAAATTTTATTTTATTGAAGTATAATTACCATACAGTATTATGATTGGTTTCAGATGTACAACATAGTGATTCAACATTTATATACATTATGAAGTGATCACCATGAGATATCTAGCTGCCACCTGCACCAGACAGTTGTTAACAACATTATTAGTTATACTCCCTGTGATGTACACTGCATCCCATGTCTTACTGACTTTAGAGCTGTAAGTTTGTACCTTTTAATTTTATTGACAAAGAGATATCCTGGGGCGCCTGGGTGGCTCAGTCGGTTGAGCGTCCGACTTTGGCTCAGGTCATGATCTCACAGCTCATGAGTTCCAGCACCGCGTCGGGCTCTGTTCTGACAGCTCAGAGCCTGGATCCTGCTTGGATTCTGTGTCTCCCTCTCTCTCTGCCCCTAACCCAATCGCACTCTGTCTCTGTCCCTCTCAAGAATAAATAAACATTAAAAAAAATTTTTTAAATGAAAAATAAAAAAAAAAAAAGAAAGAGATATCCCTACCTACACAAACTGCTCTATAACTTAAGAAACAGATATTCCAATTCATATAAATTATTCTGAAGTGTGTGGGTGGTAGGGGAGAGGAAGTCAGCTAAATAATTCTACAAAGCAAATAAAATGTTTATTCCAAAAAATATATAAGAAAAACTAAATAAAATAATAAGTTCACCACACCTATCAATTAAGGTGAAATATACTAAATGAAATATTTCAAAACCAAATTCAAAAATATGTTAAGTAAATGATGTCCAAGCAGGATTTACCCAGAAAAAATTAGAACTTCCCATACCAGAAATCTATCAGTGAACTTCTAATTGATAAGGAAAAGGAAACATATCATACCAATGCTGTGTGAAATATTACCAAAGATTTTTAAATACATAGCAGATTTCTGAAAGGAAATGCCACAAAATTTACATGTGCCAAAAATATGAAGGGTAGTCAAAGCTGAAGCTGTAAATAGGTCAAATCCTTGGAAAGTACAAGTAAATTGCAACTGTGTATATATTTAAGCATCTGGGATTTTCAGTTCTTAGAGGTGACTACAGAGCTACATGCATAAAGCCAGTAATGGAAGAGATTTCCCTGTAACCATTGCTATTCAATAAAGTATTATCAATGAATAGGAGCAAACAAAAATTTTTACTTTGAATCATAGTTAGAAATTCCCAGAGAAGACTATCTCTCAGAAGAGGCACCTTGTTTTGATCCACACAGACTTGCTACATTGGCTAGAAGTGATTTTATGTGTAGAGGCTAGATCATGCATAACCTCATAAGCCATTTTAGGGAACATTCGCGTCATTCTAAGGACAAGAGCAAGACATTAACATTTTCAAGGAAGGAGGGTGACATGATAAAGTTTTTAATTTGAAAAATAACACCCAAAATAAGTTGAGTTCTGAGGAGGTCATTGTAGCATTGCAAGTGAAAAAGGAAGGCAGCATGGATAATGGATAATTGTAATTGTGGTTGAATGAAGAAAAGGGGCAATTCATTTAAAAAAATTTTTTTTAACGTTTATTTATTTTTGAGACAGAGAGAGACAGAGCATGAACAGGGGAGGGGCAGAGAGAGAGAGGGAGACAGAGCAGGCTCCAGGCTCTGAGCCATCAGCCCAGAGCCCGACGCGGGGCTCGAACTCACGGACCGTGAGATCGTGACCTGAGCTGAAGTCGGATGCTTAACCGACTGAGCCACCCAGGCGCCCTGAGGGGCAATTCATTTTAAAGAAATAAAGGAATTTGTTTTCCCTAATGATTTGAATACAATGAGACAAAGAGAGAGAAAAAGAGACATCCAAAATTGTTCTAAGGATTCTGAAATGTGTTGATATTCACTGAGGTGTACAAACTGAAAAGTCAACTTTGAAGGAGAAGGCCCTGAGGTCAGCTTTGTACTTGACGATTTTAAGATGGATTTAGGCTATCCAATAGAAAGTATTCAGTGAAAAGTTGGCTATCTATCTAGAAAAGATGTCTGGACCTGAGCATGAGTTACAATGTGAGTCATCTATATCTGATGGTAATTAAATCTACAGATGTGGATTTTAATCCTAAGGGAGGATAGAAATACTAACAGCAAGCCTTTAGGACTTCTTACCTCCTCCAAATAGAAAGGATGCACATGCCAAGAATCAACACTGATTTTTATTGAGAGATCTGGACAAAATAGTTTTTGAATATCTATTGGAGTTAGTGACTCAGTGACTTAAGCGAGATATTTTTTCCATGAAATGATGGGTCCAGAAAGCAGATTAAATTAGGCTGACTTGATAGGAAAAAGAGAAGAAAGAGACACAAGACTCTGGTAATGGTGGTTGTGCTTGAAGAAAAAACATATGAGTGGGAAATGAAGAAGGTGAGAGTATTTTTCACTGTATACCTTTTGCACCTTTTGAAATCCGTACCTTGTATCTTCCACCTACTCAAAAATCATATAAGTACAGTGAGTTGTAATACATGGTAAAACATAAAAAATATAAGCCTCAATAAATGTTTGCTTTTGGTAAATTGCAAACCTCTCCAGACAATGGATAATACAAGTGGCAAGTGGTTCTTTAGCATGAAATACTCTGCTAAAGATCACTCTTTCCTTATGCACAACCTTGTAAAGAAATCGTGTGTATGGGATTGTTAACAGCTCTCAGTGACCTTCTTTTGTTCTTTGACACTGTGGACAGAAATCAGTTATGACCTAACCTCCATGAGCTCACCATAGATCTGTGGCTACCAATGATCCTACTGAAACCACAATAAAATTACAAGTCAATGTCAGAAGGAGTAGGTCCACACGGATCAGATAATTTCTCAAATAGCATATAATTGATATGATGCTTTACAGTGACAGTGATATCTGTCCTCATACCAGCTACTATTTAGTTATTGTGATTTGTATAAGATATGTATGGTCTGTTCCCTCAGAGCAATCAATGCACAGTGATGGCACCCTTGCTGCTCTATCTCCCCCCCGCCATTTCTGGCCTAACCCAAGCCTTCAAACCCACATATCTTCCAGCTCTGTCCTCCTTAAGCTGCGGTGACATTTTTAACTTGTGACACAAAGCCACATCCCCCAGCCAAATTCTGCTTTAGGGGTCCTCTCCTACAGAATTCCCTTGGCAGTGGCTGAGGCCCCCAGCCCCTAGCACTCAGGCCAGCAGCTAATTCTCTAGTGTGTAGGGCCCCCCTTTCAGGGGTTCTGGGAAAAGGGAAAGTCTAATTTGCAGTCCCAGGATGCAGTGGGTTCTGGCCATCTCTGGCCATAACTTCTAAATCTATTTGTCTTTCTGTTTTTTCTCTCCCACTTCATCTGCAGCCTGAAAAGGAAACATTATCTTCCCTGCATGCCAGGAAACTTCCTTTATGTGATTTTCTGCATTCTTTTTTACTCTGGCTCAGAGGACCACAAATCTTTATTCTTTCAAAATCCTCGCTTCTGCAAAAGAAATCCACACTTTTAAAACTTTATTTTTTTCTTCTTTGGATATTAAAATCATTTTTTGAAAATCAGAGCTGCCTATAACTTTCTTTGTTCCTTTTCTCTGGCCATTTCTCCCTTTCTCAAAACAAAGAATGCCTTAATTTCCATGGGCAGAAAGCTGAAGAGCCATATGAATTTATGGGATTTTTTAAACCAGAATTTCAAAAGTATTATCTAACTATTGTACTTAAAAAGGGATGAGAACTGAACCTTGTTTTTAAATTTGTTTCTTAATGATTTCATACCAGGTTGGATGGTCTGATGCAAGTTCTTTGCCTGTTGTTTGTATTATACGTGTTTCCATGGTTTTTAAAAATCAAGTGGGGTTGTTATCATGAATTAGGAATATTTGTTGTAGACAGATGTTTCTGCTATCAATTTTTATTATAAACTAGTATTGTATATATATTCCTGACGAAATAATTGAACCATTATTAACAAAGCCATTTACATAAACATTTCTAAATTTGAATTAGGAAATAAAACTGAAAAAAGGTATTCCACTATATTACTTAAGTCATTTCAATTAATCACCCATATGTACATTTTGTCATTTAGTTTATCTTAGAAGGTACATAAGAAGCTTACATAGCTCCACGATCAATATTTTCTAATACTGTGTTGTTGCATGCATTTATCTTGGCTTTTATCACAACTAAAATAACTGTCTTTTCAAATACTGCATGATATCACTTATTTGTGGAATCTTAAGATGTTGAACTTATAGGAGCACAGAGTAGAATGGTGGTTACCAGGAGCTAAAGGATGGAAGGAATGGGGAGATGTTGTGTAAGGGAACAAATTTCCAACTAGTAGATAAGTAAGTCCTGGACATCTAATGCACAACACAGAGGTTATAGTCAACAATATTGTATTATAAACTTCAAAGCTGTTAAAAGACTAGATCTTAGTTGTGCTCACTACAAAGAAGAAATGACAATTATACAATGTGATGGAGGCATTAGCTAACACTACAGTGGTAATCATATTGCACTGTATAGGTATATTGAATCAACACATTGCACAACCTAAATTTATACAATGTTATCTGCAAATTATGTTTAAGTAAAAATAAAATAAGATAAAACTTTATTTTTATCTGCTTTGAAAATCCATTAGGCCAAAAATCCAGCAGAAACGGGAATCCAGTTAGTTCTCTTTTTGCTTACTTCCATGAACTTGGAATGACATTATATTTAGACTCACTCCCCCTTTCTTTGCTGGATCCTTCAATTTTTACCCTATCTCCAGCTCTGCTATTAAAAACACACAGCTGTGCACTTATTTGATAAAGAATACAAGTACCCCAGCACTTGTCAAGGAGTATAGCTTCAAAAGCTCTGTCACTAAATAGAAAGCTTTTAAAAGCTCAGTAGAGAAATGGAGTTAATGGATATTCAATTCCTTATTTCAGCAATAGAGCAGGAAGGATGTGCAATTCATTCATTCTTTAGATCATTTAAAATCTATCCCTGGAATAAACTAGATCATCAGAGAGCCACACACCTTAGTCCAATTACTTTTGCTTTTTTTTTGTACTTATGCTTTGCTACAAAGCATGCTTTTTATTTTTATGCTTTGGTATTATGCCACTAATTTATATTAACAAAAGTGCCTTATGAAATATGTCGCTAGGTTTATAGAAATAACTTGAATTTCAGTATCAAGAATAATCATGTGTCTGTTTAGAAAACAGTGTTATCTTATAAACTCTTAATGTTAGGACTTGCAGTGTCTCTTTCTGCACCTGTCTCTTTCACACACACACACACACACACACACACACACACTAAAAAGTTCAATGTCACATTTGTGCCCTGCTCCTGGGAAGTATACTATATACTATTCTAAGTAACTTAAATTAAAAGCTGTTTACAACATATTTTTGTGCTCTATTTTCCCTTTACCTTTCATTTCTATGTTTAATTTGCTTTATCTTCATAAATTGCCTTACATCTTTTTTGGGGGGGTAGAAGGGAACAAGAAAAAAATGTAAGTATATTCTGTTTTTATTTTTTTAATCTACACTATCAAAATTATAATTTAGCATTTCTTCTTTTCTCCTTGCTCAATTACATGTACTTGCTCTCAGGCACTAGAATCAAAATATAGGAGAAAAAACCTTCAGAGAAACTTCAGACCACATGATATTTTCAATCAACCTCGATTTTTCTTCAATAAATTATATGGGATTCTTATATATAGACATTTGTGTTTCTACTGATGTTGGGAAATTTTGATTTATTTTATAGAAAATGATAGCAGTCTGCGTGCACTAAATTACAATTATGCAATGCCAGTGGTATGTACCAGATTTTATTCTAGTATTTTCATTCTGTTTACTTCATTATATATGTTGGAGGTGTTGTAAATGTTCAGGATCATTTTGATTTTCTATTTGTCATTGCTATGATTTTAGGTGGAACTAGTCCAGAGTAATTTTGCAGCTGTGAAAAGCTGGCTTAGGGAATCCTTGTTCATTATTCATCTATTAAAGGACCTCTTAAAAGTTATTGTAATGAATAATGAATTGTTTATATGCCTGTTTCTTTCATTAGATTCTAAGATTCTAGAAAGAATATTGTCTTATTCATTTTGACATCAGTGCCAGTATACGGATATCGAATACAGAAGGTATTTCATGAATACTGTTGAATAAATTTTTAATGAATAAAATAAATCATAGTTTTTACTAGTATCCAACCAAGAACTTGTAAAATGAAATGAAGTATGATACTTCTTTTATTTGCTGCTTTAAATTTTCAACTTTTTTTTTATCTTGTGGGTATTCTGTTCTCCAGTAAGGTTTCCCTACCAATATTATCTAAAATTTTAACCAAAAAACAGCATAATTTCCCTCCAAATTACCACCTTTAGAGATTATAAATATATACAAAATCCAAAGCATTTTTGAAACTCTATTATTGGAAATACCTTGGTAACTAAAATATGTTCATATATATTTGTGTGTGTGTGTGTGTGTGTGTGTGTGTGTGTGTATATATATACATATATATACATATATATATATATATATATATATTTGTATTTGTCCACTAATTATAAAGTCTAAGCATACAAGGATTGCACAACGATGTCAGAAAAAGTCTTGTCCAAATATTCACAATCCAATGGAAGAGACAAGTACACATATAATTCTAACATAACACAATTATCAGTAAATATTTGTTATTTCCTTGTCTTGAATGCTCCCTCTTTCAAAGCCAGTATCAAGTTCAAACCATTTTGGTAAATTTATTTTTCCTGTGCACAAACTATGTGCCTTCTCAGAATCTTTCCCTTAATTCCTCCCACTCAAAGAAGCCTCCCTCTGACAAGCTCACCTAACTGGTTGGTGTCCAAGTTTCAGTCCCACACCCATCTTTTCAAATTCCCCATGCCTCTCCCTACAAGCTCTGATGTACTCACCTCCCTGCCATTTTCTTCCTCAGATGGAATGCCATTCTGTTGAGCATGGGCTAGCTTCCTGAGTGGCTTCCAAGCGGAAGGATGATAAAACCCAGAACTTAAAGAAATCCCATTCCATGAAATGATGCACAAACAGATGCATTCCTTTCCTTACTCCTTTCCTACTCTTCTCTACAGTCTGCTTTCTCCTTATAATTCTTACAAAAAAAAAAAAAATCTCAAGAACATGCCTTCTTGCTGAAACAAGGCCTTATTTTGCTTTGCTAATTGTGATCGATGGCCAGTTTCATATCTTTGTCTGGCTTCCTTTTTCCTTTGTCCTGGGCACTGTGGGCTTGCACCTCCCAAAGCAAGTGGAAATACTTTAATCTTTGCCTCAGGATTTGATTTCTAAAGAACCAAGTCTAATAAAGTGCCTAAAAATGCAACACAACAGTGTTTTGTATTTCTTCTCTATTACACAGACTTTTCACCTTCACGAGGCAATGAACCTGGATAAAATTACAACAGAATTTTGAACTGTTTTATTATATTTTTAGGGCATGGTCTCAATTGCATAAATCCCTATGTTAAGACCTCGAATGAAAGCAACATTTCTTTCTATAGAAAAGGTAAAGATGCTAAGTGGTGGAATTAGTTTCCTATTAAGAAAATACTTAGAAATCAGTTTTTCTGATTTTCTCTATATAAATATGCATATCCATCAAGTTTAATTATCTGAAATAGTTAAGCATGAAAATATATTTGTCTGGAAACTATTTTGAAGGATACAATGAAAACCGGTTAAGCTCTCAACTTAAAGTTTTCATAATATAAAATTGTAAAACGTGTAAAATTTTTAATAAAATTAAAATAGGCAAATTTTAAGCCAGTAAAAAGAAGTTGTTTTTTCAATAATATATATAAAATAGTCAAGCAGAGCAATATCTTCTCCCTGGAGGTCAGCAGCATACAGGCTGCGAGTTGAATATTTGAAAAGGGATAGCTAATTTTATGACCACTCATAAATATTTTCAAGCTAGGACAATGATATGGGTAATAAAACATTATATTCAGGATGCGAACCATTCACCTACGTGGGTCAGGAATGATTTTCCTTTTGCCTATGTATTCAGCATTTGATTTTTGTGTGTGTGATGTGGCCGAGTTACTTTCTCAAGCATAAAAATATTTTAAGAGGAAAGAAAACACTTACAGATAGCACAAGCATTACACAATACGTAAACAAGTCCCTCACATTTAGAATTACTTTTAAACACAATAGTAAAGGAACTCAGTTTCATAATCGGCATGGTGAGGTATGACTTTTAATTCTCTACTTCACTGACGTCACTCTATCTCAAATTACTTGTAACATCTTTGTCTTATGCCATTTAAACTAGGTAGGAGTGGTGGGCAAAACACTGGTTAATCTGGTTTTCTAAAGGAAAATGTATTTGTTTGCTCCGTATCTTAAAAAATTATATAAGTGTGGGTTACCCAGGTGGCTCAGCTGGTTAACCAGCAGACTTGATTTCAGCTCAGGGCGTGAGTTTGAGCCCTGAGTTGGGCTCTGGTTACACTGCACAGACCCTGCTTCAGATCCTCTGTCTCCCTCTTTCTGGCCTCCTCTCTCTGTCTCTGTCTCTCTCTCTCTCAAAACTAAATAAATGTTTAAAAAAAATTTTTTTTAATTATAAAAGTGAAAAAGAGAATAGTGATCACAATATAAAGTGTTTTTAATTAGTACAATAAAAACTTAAAGGGAAAAGAAAACTTGCCATGCTGGTTGTCTCTATTTCCCCTCCAGATTTATTCTCCACCCTTATCCACCTGTCTGTCTCTCACCTATATATACCCTATATCATCCTACAGGAATAAGAGTTCTTGCCCTCTGGCTTCTGGTTATAGTTGATCAGGGGGGAGCCCCACAACAAATCAGAGAAGGAAAAGACTATGATCAGTTTATTATTTATTCCCCGGGATTCTCCATCTGAGGCTAGATGCTTCCCTGGAAAGGGAAAGAAAGGAACCTGGCTTTATGTGTGACATAGACACATATCTGTGTTTCCCTGCCTCCATCAGTCAGCCAATCAGGGCATCAACCTGAGGAAGATGCCTAAACTGGTGGAGCTCTGCAACTGCATCCAGAACCAAAATTCTAGGAAAGACTTATTTTCTTCTATAAATCATTCACTTTAAAAAAATTTGTTTTAACATTTATTTATATTTGAGAGACAGAGAGAGGCAGAGCATGAGCAAGGGAGGGGGAGAGAGAGAGAGAGAGACACAGAATCTGAAACAGGCTCCAGGCTCTGAGCTGTCAGCACAGAGCCTGATGCGGGGCTCGAACTCACAAACGTGAGATATGACCTGAGCCGAAGTTGGACACTCGACTGACTGAGCCACCCAGGTGCCCTATAAATCATTCACTTTAATATATTTTATTACTATTTTCTTTGACTTATGCCCACACTTGAATATTATTCCAAAGCCTTCTTCAGCTCCATATCCTCCATGTGTTGCTCATAATTAGAAACATTTGAAGCAATTTTTTAAAGAGGTAGTGAGGAGCAATGTAAGATTGCTAGTAATGAAATTCAGAAGTATAATAAAACCTTGGTTTTTGAGTGTAACGCATTCCAGAAACATGCTTGTAATCCAAAGTACTTGTATATCAAAGCAAATTTGCCCATGAGAAATAATGGAAACTCAGATGATTCATTCCACAACCCAAAAAATATTCATATAAAAATGATTAAAATACTGTAATATAATACAAAATAATAAAAAATACAAAATATAAAGAAAAATAAACAAATTACCTGCACTTACCTTTGAAAACCTTTGGGCCTGGTGTGAGGGAGACAAGAGAGAGGAGGGTTATTGGATAAGACAACTTTCACTATCACTAACGGAATCACTGCTACCTATTTGCTCAATGGATTGTTTTTCTTTTCATGCAACTTTAACAAGGAACTTATCCAATGACACCTATTTTTGCCTCTTTTGGAGGATTTCATGGAAATGTGACATTGCAATGACAATCACACATAATTCCACAGTGAGAGAGAGAGAGAGAGAAGAACCACTGGCTCAGTCATGATCTGTGACAGTCGGCATCACGTACTACTCATTTTGAAAGACATTGCTCGTTTATCAAGTTAAAATTTATTAGAAATGTTTGCTCATCTTGCAGAACACTCGCAGAAAAAGTTACTCGCGATCCAAGGTTTTACTGTATTCCCTCCAACTATTCAATGACTACTCACTTGCTCTCCTTTTAAAGTTTCTCCTCAATAAGCCACATAAAGATAAGCCCACAGAGATTCAGAGTCTTGAAATAGCATGATTTATCTATTTTAGTCAGAATTTCGAGAAAGTAGTGGTTGTTTTTTATAAAATGGGATAACATTTAAATATTTTAATCTCGAATCCCACTTTTCCATTTTCAGTTTTCTTACTGGCTCTTCCTCATTTTTTGACCCTAGCAATAGCATAATATCACACTAGAATGTTGAAAGGGTGAATGAATTTCTTTAATCAGAGTGTACTCAAGAGTCTGAGGCCAAACCATTTTATATTTCCAATATATTAAAGTTGGAAAAAAATGTTTTTGTTATGGTTTTTGAGTTCCAAAAGAACTTAGCTTTAGAATCTGAGGCCAAATGAAGAGGACAAGGATAAGGGTTTAGAAAAGTTAATCAGAGAGTTTAGCAGAACGTAGCATATAACATAAACTGAATTTCATTGCACATGCAAAGATGATCAAGACCCTTTCTGAGTAAGGAAGGAACAGACTTTGAGAGAAGATTAAGGGGAGTCTGAGCAGAGTTTAGATGTTTTCTAGGTCCTTGACAAGGTGCCTACTGTCTTCACCTGCAAGCCACAGGGTCCCTGAAGAAATGAAAGCCACTAGATCTACCAGTAAAGAAAATCTTGAATCCACTAGAAAGCTTTTATAGAAGATAATTTCTGTTTAGTAATTCCAAGTATTATTCCCATCGATCACAATTTTAGATTTAGCTGTGTATGAATGATTTCCCCATTACATTGTAAGCTCTTTGCACAAGGCAGGCACTCTGTATATATGACCCATAAATGCTTATTGAGTGAAAAACTAAACCTAATAGTGTAAATTTTCTTCACTTTTTGTGGTAATGCAATTGGTAGAATTAAAACACAGCATGGTTTTCAGAGAGTTACAAAAGTCTAGGTTTGTCAATAATATAATACTTTAAGTTCAGTTTACATTTAAGAAGACCATGCATATAAGGTTTTTAAATATACCCTTTAACATGATCATCACATTATTTATATCGTGTAATTTTACCAATAAAAGCCAAAAAACAGTTTTCAAGTTAGATCAGATTTTGCATTCTGATGTACTCTTTAAGTAAGTTCAAAGGAATTGACAGAAAGTCAATCCTGGGAAATATGTGAATCATGCAATTCAGTTTGGTTAGAAGTCAATTCCTTTATGTCCTCTTAGAGTTAAGTTGTATTCTCTACTATCTTGTATACCCTCAGGTTGTTGAGGGCTCTATCTATGGTTTCTACATTGGTATGGAAGTAGAGAAACACTTGTAAGAATGTCTTAGTAGTTGTAGAGGTTGGTGCTTCCATGTTTATCCTTATTTTAACCCAGTGTGGATTCTAGCTAAGAATGAAAGAATTGACTGTTTGGGTCTTTTTAGCTCCACAATTGTGTATAGATTCACCGTGAGTTATTGATTCACTCACTCAGCTCCCACCATTCCCTTCACAGAGGCATTACTAATGCTGTCCAGGACTGGCACTGAAGAACTCCAAAGGTCAGCTGAGAACACACAGCATTCTTTTTGTTGAATGTCTGCTGAAATGGATATGTTTTGCACTCTTTTTACTTGCTCTTTTTGTAATTAGTCATGACCTTTTTTTCCCTTTTTTTAGTATAAACTCATCAATACTCCCAGAAGCCATGAATAAATTCTTATTCATTTAGGTACATTAAATACTCCATACCTAATACAGTGAAACAGGTTAGCATTGCACTTAGCTTTGGGGGAAAGAGAAAGTTGAAGAAACCTTATTTAAGAAAACATATATGGTTATTTTCAACCAGAAGCAATATTTGATACAAATCTGCTTTGAAAGCATACTTGTAAATCTTTATATTTGTTTTTATATCACAGGAAATAGCAATTACACATTTAGAAACAGAGTCTTAGTTTTCCAAATTAGTACTTTGAAAAATATTTGTGTTCAATGCTGTTTCTTGTGTAAATTACCACTGGATTATCATTCATTTATTTGCTTACTTGATAAGCTAGTTGCAAATCTCTGAGACATCAAAAGGAATATCATAATTGTTCACTTTGAAGAGCAGTTTTTAAATCTATATCAAGTATACATTTAATATATTGCTAAAACTCTACATTAATATATTACTTATAATAAATTGGTTATGTATTAAGTACACATGTATACTCATTCTCACTTAAAATAGTAACATGAAAAACCTATTGATTACGCCACTTTCTTTTAATACGTTTCATGAGAGAGACTTGAAAATTATTCTAGAAGGATCTTTGTTTACTGTGGGTTTGGCTTAGCTTTTTAACTTTCTATTATAGTTAAAAGAATGAGAGTCTTTGTCTTACTAATTTATAAGCCCAAAAGATAAACCTTAATAGGAGATTTGATAAAATCTTCCTTGAAAAAATAAAGAAGACTAATACAGTAGTTAATGGCTATATATTGGAGAATGTTTTCCCCTAAAGAATGAAAATTTTTACCATTTTATCTCTAGTGATCCAAACCATATTTAATTTTGTTGTATTTGTTTAATAAATGCTATGTCTATATAAGCTGGAAGAGCCACTCATTTGGTTAAAATTTATTAAATTGGTGTAAAGGTTCTGGCTCTGTCTCTTGATAGTTGACAGAACTTATTTTTACTACTATAAAATACCATAAATATCAATGAGAATAATACATTTTATTGAAATTAAGTCAGATAAATTTAGCTGGATTCTTTGTTATTCATCTTCCACACATTCCATGTTCATCAGATATTTTCTATGGAGCTCCCAGTAAAAAATAAAGTGTTGCCAACTTTAATTCCCTAATGATTTAAGTTCCTATAGAAGAAACAATAGCCATTGATTTAATTTTCACTACTATAGTGCAGTTTCAAAGTTCCTTGATATTCAAGTTAAATAATTATTTTCTGACATGTTTATGCATAAACTTTATCAGCATCTTTCTGAAAAGCTTATGTGATCCTGAAAAGAGAGATCTTTTCAGGTCACCTATTTTTTGTTATCTATTTCTATTCAATTCATTTTTCTTTGACTAGTAGGAGTTACAGTAGTTTTAGAGGCAGATTAAGAAGTTACAGTAATGGAATCATTTCGACAGACTTGGTGCGTATTAAATTTCTAGGCAGAAATCAGACCTATGATTGGTAGATGATAAAACAAGGTATCCCTTCCCTTTCATGATTCAGATTCTGTCTCGAGCTTCCTAATGACTATAAGTCATTACCATAGACTGTGGTTTCGAATTTAGAGAGAGAGCCAAATTCCTAGTCTATGAAAGAATTAAGCACCAAATCAAGTCACTTTTACTTTAAAGGAAATTTCTTTCTACCTACACTTTTTCTAAGGTAGGTCTTACTCATTTCCCCTGAGCTGGCAGGCAGATTTGTGTCGTGGGAGAAAAGCAGCAGCCACAGGTTGGGGGCAGTAGACTAGGCTGTTGATAGATTTAGGCAAATCAGTAATAACTTCTAAAAGAGCACTAAGACTGCTTAAATATATTGCATCAGATTTATACCTAATGGTTCAAGGTGCAAATTGTGACCTGTAATATGCAAAATATTTTGGACAGAGGAGCCAATTTAGGTGAAGCATTTTATACTGTTTTAGTCATAGTCATTCAGAGTCTCCAACTGTCTGCTAATTATGAAAATTTTCAAGAGACATTTTTTTTTCATCCCAGAGGAAGCTCTATTGTGATTTGAGTCCCCAAACAAAGTAAGCCACTTATCAAAGCCCCATTAAAAAAGTCATTTGAAATATTTCAACCTCCTTACATAAATTATACAACTGACCTATTATATCTTTTCTTATTGTAAGTTGTATAAATCTTGAGGATATGTTATAAGTTTTAAAAGATAACCACAGGAAAATTTTTAGAATAAGGATTGTCAAACATTTTGGCTTTCTTGAAGGCAGCAAGATTATCTTGCTGTGTTTTCAGGTGTTCTCTCGCATATTCTAAAAAGCAAAGTGATTAATTCCCATGGTATTTTAAAATGGCATTTGTTCTTTAAACATATTTTTGTTCATTTACATAACTGAATGTCTTGATGGGAAAAGGCAGTTAGTAACATGAAATTAAGTGGTATTTCAATGCAGAAAAATACACAATGATTCATTTTGTTTTTTTGTCTTTTACTTCTCTGCTTTTACACTTATTATGTTACCAATAGCAGGGTCCTTTTTCCATTAATCCAGAGGTGGTCTAACCAACACCATTCCTTCCTTCCTCTCTTTTAAAAATATTTATCTATATTTTTATTATCCTAAGTCAATCATATGAAACTTTGGCAACGTTTCTTCAGAAAGCCAGAATTAAGCCAATGTTACAAAGCATTCTCCTAGAGATTGTTATTGGTCTGGAGAGCATATAAGGATCAATCAGACTGAAGATGAGGACTTGAATTCCATAGTTAGAAGAGAGTTTCTATTTATTATTTAGACAAACAAGATATATGCCACTCAGAAGGTGCTGGCAGCCATCTTCTGACCATGAGCAAAGCCCAAATCAAGACCAAAAGGAAAGAAATACTGAGTGGCAGAGAAATGGAATCAGAGCCTGGGATGTTATCAAGCCAGGATCTTGTCCTACCTCTAGACTTCCTTCTCTGTGAGTTAAGAAACACTAATATATTCAAGATTTCTTTTACTTGTAACCAAAATCATCCTAAGTCACACAACTCCTTAATTTTTAGGTAAATCGTAGCATATTTATAATGTTGAAAATTACCTTTATTGGTTCATCTATTTATTTTAATACTACAGATGGCTTCTACATTAATCAGATAAAACAAAAACAACCTATTTTATTTCTCCAGTGACCTCAGTAGTCTGAGAATTTAAGATTGATCACTTAGAAAAAAAGTACAAATGGCATCAAATTCCTACTGCTTCTATTATAACTCAGGATACTGTAACAGTAGGCCATTACTCACTGAAGATGGATGTCTGTGGCATGGTAATGGTTCCTTCTCGACGTGCTAGTTTACTCCCATATCATCTCTTAAGTTTCTTAAGAAGGCCTAAGAAAGTAGGCCGGTGGTGCCATGGATAACACATCTGACTACGGATCAGAAGAAGCCTGTAGAAGATGCATCGGATCTCAAGAGAGCATACACAGATCTCCCCTTAACCTTGAGACTTCCTAGTGCCCCACTTCTCCCTTCTTGTTCATCTTTCAATCAAACACACACCTAACTCTCACTGATTCACAATCCAATTTTATTACATCAGAAATATGAGTATACTTTTCATTATTTTATTTCCTTGTAAGACCTGGTACTATTAGCAAGAGTTTAAAAGCTCAACTACTTTGATAACAAGTTAATAGGGGAACCTGGATGGCTCAATTAAGTGCCAGACTCTTGATTTCGAGATCAGGTCATGATCTCACGGTTATTGGGTTCGAGTCTAGTATTGGGCTCTGTGCTGACAGCACAGAGCTTGCTTGGGAGAGTCTCTCTCCCTCACTCTCTGCCCCTACAGTGCTTATGTGTATTTTCTCTCTCTCAAAATAAATAAATATTTTTTAAAAAGTGAATAATGCATTAAAATTAGAATATCTTTATGACCAAATCTCGCTAAATTGCACTAAATGGGTTCTAATTCACTTTTTCACAAATACACATTTATGCCCAAACACACATACTATCAAAATTTAAACACTTTCAACATGAATATTACTTTCCTTTTACCAAGAAAAAAATCATATCTTTCAGTAATTCCTCAGTAAAAACAGGCTGTTTTTACTGTAAAAAACAACTTCTTCTTTCCTTAGCAGAAAAAAAAATCATAAAAGGAGTTTTAAGCAATCTCTTTGCACATAAAAAAAAATATTTACTGAATACTCTATATTCACAGCAACTTTAAGTGCTCAAGCAGATACATGGAGGTACAGAGGACCCAGACACGAATCTTGCATTCAAGTGATGCAAACAGACTAAATAAAAAGAAAGTTAAGAAAATGAAGAAATGACTTGATTTTCTGTGAAAATTACCAACACCAAAAAAAAAAAAAAAAAGTATGACAAGTGAGAAGGCAAAAGGCATTTGCAGGTTGGAAAAACATGAAATTTATTAGGTGATACTTTGACTGATTTTATTTTATCTTTTACAAAAAGGTGAAGTTATTCTTCATGTATAAGGCAAAAAAAAAAAGATTGAGGACTACTTTTTCTTTAATTTTGTTTTTAATGTTTATATTTACTTCTGAGACAGAGACAGAGCATGAGTGGGGGAGGGGCAGAGAAAGAGGGAGACACAGAATCCAAAGCAGGCTCCAGGCTCTCAGGTGTCAGCACAGAGCCTGAAGCAGGGCTCCAACTCATAAACCATGAGATCATGACCTGAGCCAAAGTCAGACACTCAACCAACTAGGCCACCCAGGTGCCCCAAGGACTAGTTTTTTTTTTTAAGGGTGGAAGTTATACAAGCATTTTTCTTTCTTTCTTTCTTTCTTTCTTTCTTTCTTTCTTTCTTTCTTCTTTCTTTCTGTCTTTCTTCTTTCTTTTAAGGTTCTCTTTATTTGCTTAAGCCATTTTCTAAGTAATCCCTACCCTCAATGTAGGGCTCCAAATCATGACCCTGAGATCAAGAGTCAGATGCTCTACTGACCTGAGTCAAGCAGGCGCCCGAGGGCCACTTATTTTAAAAGATAGGTAAATACTAATTGCTAAAGAGATGTGTCAGAAATTAACTTTTGAATTACTGTTTAAATTAAGGACATCTAAAAGTATTATTTCTAATTCTGTGCCCTAAGAATGTCTTACATTCCAAAAATTCTGTTAAAAATAGTTAATTTCTAATTAAATAGTCTACCCTAGAATGTTAGCCATTATCTAACCTGGATCTCTTAAAAACACCTTCGAGTACATTCTAGTTTATAAAAATTGAATTCAGAAGACATCTTTATTTTCTAAAAACTGTAATAAAATTCTTGTTTCAACTTAAAAATGTACAAGAAAGTACATGATTTTTCGACATAAGTATGTTGAAGGTATATATGAGAAAAACAATTCGAATATTACTAGTTCTAATATAAACAGAGGTTAGAATCACAGTAACATTGATTAATACAAAGAAATCAAAACTACACAAACTATAAACTACTACTTAGAATCAACTGATGGAACTAAACAGACATGGAATGCAGACACAGATGCTGGAGATCACACCATCCTGAGTTTCAAGGGTTTCTTTCTTTGTTTGCTTAACTGTAGGTGAAGATAACATTAAACAGCTAACAAAAAATTGTCAACCAGAATTCTATATCCCATAAAACCAACCTTCAAAAATGAAGAAAAGTAAGCATTTTCAGAAAGCATTTTAAAAAACTATACAATTTTCACCAGGAGACATGTACTATAAGAAAGACTAAGTAGACTGAAAGAATATGTTCCCAGATAGAAACTCAAATCTTCAGGAAAATCTGAAGAACACTAAAAATGATATATGTGTGGGTAAATTTAAAAGTCTGTTATTCTTTTTAATTTTATTAAAATAAATATAACTGTTTAAAAAATTATAATATTGTTTTGTGAGGTGTATCAATAACTCTAATATGATAGCTCTTATGTAACTCTATATAGGATAAGAGGTGGGTTAAATGGACCTATACTGAGTAAGATCTATACATTTATTTTTATTTATTTATTTATTTTTATTGTCACTTGTTTTATTTTTTTTTAATTTACATCCAAATTAGTTAGCATATAGTGCAACAATGATTTCAGGAGAAGATTCCTTAGTGCCCCTTACCCATTTATCCCATCCCCCCTCCCACAACACCTCCCATAACCCTCAGTTTGTTCTCCATATTTATGAGTCTCTGTAAGATCTCTACATTTAATGTGAAGTGGTACAATATGAACTCTATGTATACTGTGTGATTTCAAAGATACGTATGGTAATTCCTTTAACTGCCACTAAAAAAAAAATGCAAAGTGGTGTAGGTGAAAACAATAGATAAATGGAAACTAAGTTTGAATACATATTTAACAATTCTAAACAAGGCAGGAAAAAATGAAAAAAAAAAAGCAAAATACCATCAATAGCAACAGAAAGAAAAATAGAGAAGACAAAAAACATAGTAAAATTGTAGACCTAAATATAACCATATCAATAATTAAGTGCTAATTGGCTAAGGGCTCTGATTAAAACCCATAGATTACAAAAATGGATTTAACCAACCAACCAAACAAACAAATGAAACCCAACTCTGCTATCTATAAAACTTACATTAAGTAAAGGCACGTTTCATTTTATTGGGCTTCACTTTATTGCACTTTACAGGAATTGCAAGTTTGCAGCAACCCTGCAACAAGCAAGTCTGCCAGCGTCGATTTTCCAACAGCATTTGTTCACTTCATGCCTCTGTGTCACATTTTGGTAATTCTCACAATATTTCAAACTATTTCATTATTGTTATATTTGTCACAGTGACCTGTAATCAGTGATCTTTGATGTTTACTATTACATAATTGTTTTGGACACCATGAACTGCTCCCATGTAAGATGGTGAACTTTATAAATGTTATGTGTGTTCTGATTCCTCTGCCAAACTGGCCGTTACCCCATTTCTCTCCCTCTCCTCAGGATTCCCTATTTCCTGAGTCACAACAATTTTGAAATTAAGCCCATAAGGACCCTACAATGGCCTCTAACTGTCCAAGTGAAAGAAAGAGCTGCACATCTTTCACTTTAAATCAAAAGCTAGAAATGATTACGCTTAGTGAGGAAGGTGTGTTAAAAGCCAAGACAAGCCAAAAGCTAGGCCTCTGATGTCAGTTAGTCAAGTTGTGAATGCAAAGGAAAAGTTTTGAAGGAAATGAAAACTGCCACTCCAGTGAACACACAAATGATAAGAAAGTGAAACAAATGTAGTGCTGTGTGGAGAAGGTTTTAGTGGTCTGGATAGGGGATCAAACCAGCCACAACATTCCCTTCAGCCAAAACTTAATCCCCAGAGCAAAGCCCTAACTCTTTTCAATTCTATGAAGGATGAAAGAGGTGAGGAAGTTTCAGAAGAAAAGTTTGAAGCCAGCAGAGGTTGTTTGATGAGGTTTAAGGAAAGAGGACATCTCATAACATCAAAGCACAAGGTGAAGCAGTAGGTGCTGATGTAGAAGCTGCAGAAGGTTATCCAGAAGATCTAGCTAAGAGAGTTCACGAAGGTGGCTACACTAAATAAGAAATTTTCAATTTCTTATTGAAATTGTAGATTTCAATGTAGATTCAAATGTAGATGAAAGCATTCTATCTAAAGAAGATGTCCTTCACGACCTTCATAGCTAGACAGAAATCAATGCCTGGCTTCAAAGCTTCTAAGGACAAGCTGACTCTCTTATTAGGGGGTAATGCAGCTGAAAACTTCAAAGTTAAAGCCAATGTTTATTTACCATTCTGAAAATCCTAGGGCCCTTAGGAAATATGCTAAATCTACTCTGCCTGTGCTCTATAAATGGAACAATAAAGCCTAGATGACAGCGTGTCTGTTTGCAACATGGTTTACTGAATAAGCCCACTGTTGAGACCTACTGCTCAGAAAAAAAATATTTTAAAATATTACTGCTCATTGACAATGCACCTGCTCACCCAAGAGCTCTGATGGAGATGCCCAGCGAGATTAATGTTGTTTTCATGCCTGCTAACACAACATCCATTCTGCAGCCATTAGATCAGGGAGTAATTTCAACTTTCAAGTCTTATTATTTACGAAATACACTTTATAAAGCCCTCACTGCCTTGGATAGTGATTACTCGTGGATCTGGGCAAAGTAAATTGAAAATCTTCTGGAGGGGATTCACCATTCTAGATGCCATTGAGAACATCCATGACTCATGTGAAGAAGTCAAACTATCAACATCAAAAGGACTTGGGAAGAAGTTGATTCCAACTCTCATGGATGACTTTGAGGGATTTAAGATTTCACCAGAGAGAGAGTAAGTGCAGATGTGTGGAAACAGCAAGAGGAGAAGGATTAGAAATGAAGCCTGAAGATGTGACTGAATTGCTGCAATCTTATGAAAAAGCTTGAACAGATGAGGAGTTGCTTCTCATGGATGAGCAAAGAAAGTAGATTCTTGAGACAGAAACTAGTCCTGGTGAAGATGCTGTGAAGACTGTTGAAATTAAAACAAAGGATATAGACCATTACATAAGCTTAATTGAGACAGCCGCTGCAGGGCTTGAGAGGGCTGACTCCAATTTTGAAAGAAGTTCTACTGTGGGTAAAATGCTGTCAAACAGCATGGCATGCTACAGAAAAACCGCCTGGAAAAGGCAGAGTCAATTGATGCAGCAAACTTCATTGTGGTCTCATATTAAGAAGTTGCCACGGCCGCCCTCACCTTTAGCAACCACCACCCTGATCAGTGAGTTGGCCATCAACATCCAGGCAACACCCTCCACCAGCAAAAAAATTATGATTTGCTAAAAGTTCAGATGATGATTAGCATTTTTTAGCAATAAAATGTTTTTCAATTAAGGTTTATAAACTGCTTTTTAGACATAATGCAGTTGCACACTTAATAGACTACAGTATAGCATAAATATAAATTTTTATATACTGAGAAACCAAAAAGTTATTTTGGTTTGCGGTATTGCAATATTCGCTTCATTTAAAAATTTTTTTAAAATATTTATTATTGAGAAGGGAAGAGAGTGTCAGTGTGGGAAGGGTAGAGAGAGAGCGGGAGACACAGATTCTGAAGCAGACTCCAGGCTCTGAGCTGTCAGCACAGACCCAGATGCAGGAATCAAACTCACAAACTGTGAGATCATGACCTGAGCCAAAGTTAGACGCTTAACCAACTGAGCCACCCAGATGCCCTTGATATATTCACTTTATTGTGGTGGTCTGGAACTGAACCTGCAATATCTTGGAGTTAGTCGTGTATTAAGGAATCAGTTGAAAGTAAGTAAATGGAAAATAGATGTCCCATGAAAACAGTCAATATAGAAAAGTTGTAGTGGCTGTATATATATTAACTTCAAGCCACAGAGTATAACCAGAAAGTAAAAGCTGTGTTTCATGATAAAATTTCAAAAAATTAGGAGAATCTAACAATCATAAATCCATACACTTTCAATAAGAGAGCCTCAACTATATGAAGAATCAAATCAAGCACTTTTGATGTTTTTCAGAATTAAAACTGCTTTATCCTTTTCTATACATATTTTGCTTTCATTAAGATAAAGCTTTGAGATGTTTGTCTATACTAGAATCACGTGGGTGAGATATAGAATTCCTTCGTATTAAAAATCAGCCAGGTAAGTTACATAATGTTGACAATAATCTAACCACAAAGACATTTTAAAGGAAGCGACAAAGACATTTTAAAGGAAGATTTAGTTTCTCCATTTTTCATTTTGAAAGGTTTCTAAGATTTTTTAAAATTTATTTTTATTTTTTTAGTATTTCAAATTCTCCGCCTATTTGGGAAAGAGTTAGAGTCGTAGAGCCTACACTTACTTTCAAATCTTCCCTTTCTACACCATTCTCAGGCTTTTGAATAGTTAGTATCTTATGGCACAACCAAGCCTAAGATATTGCCCTCCTTACGTATAGTAACAACCTTAGGACAGAAAATAGACCACTATAGAAGACTTTATCAAAAACAATATTTGGAATTCAACAGTATGACAGCATTGGGATGAGGGAAAGAACTCTTGATTTGCAGTACTGTGAACTTTCCTGGATCATCTATCTATAAAATATGCAACTTTGGGGCACCTGGGTGGCTCAGTCAGTTAAGTACGACTTCGGCTCAGGTCATGATCTCACAGTTCATGTGTTTGAGCCCCGGGTAGGGTTCTGTGCTGACAGCTCAGAGGGTGGAACCTGCTTCTGATTCTGTGTCTCCCTCTCTCTCTGCTTCGGCCCTGCTCATGCTCTGTCTCTCAAAAATAAATAAACATTAAAAAAACGAATAATTATAAAATAAGTAACTTTGATCAAGGCACTGAAGACTTTCTGAGACTCATTTTCCTCACCCAAATGCAATTAAGATATATGTGGTCCAAGGTTTTCCCCACCTCCCACCTTAAAGATTTTCTCTTATCTTTATGGTGGAGAATGACTACAAAATAGTACACTTTACCCACTTATGTAGCAGAGTATATGTAAAATGTTACAAAAGCAAAAGGTATTTTATAAGTTATATAGCTTTCTCATTTTTAGTTTTCTTAACAAAGAAATCATGAGTAAATCATTGACAGAGTTTTTGTGGGTTTTCCCCCTTTTCTGGTAGGAAAAACATCTGTTCCTATTTTTAAGAATCATTTATTTCAGTGTCACCATATCTTCAATAATGTGGGTGTGCGACAAACCAGATTTAGATTCACACTCTGAGCATTTACTTATATTGACATTTATACCTGCATAACGGAGCAACACAAAGCATTTATGCATAGAATGTATGCAAGATAGTATTGTAAAATACAAAGCAAGTTAAGTTTAACACAAAATTTACGTATTTTTCCACTTACCCCCTGAGATTTTTAGTACTGAAATAAATTACTGGAATTGCTTTATAATGATGGCAAATGTCAAAAATACAAATATCTGAGATCATCTAACTTTATACATAAGTAGATTTTTCTGTCCAACATGATATGCGTTCTGTAAGATATACTGGATAAAAATTAAATCTGTAGGAAGGATAATTAATAAGTGATTTGAGAAAATTCAAATGGCAATGAATATAAGATATTAATATTCATTTCCTTTAAAATTTTAATTGACACATTTATAAAAATTTACTGAATATTACTACACGCAGCATTTGACTTTGGATTCAAAATTTAATATTTATGAAATATAGAATATATACAATTTTACATTCATGCAGATCATGGTTTCTTTAAAATTTATATATCTTACAAAGAACAGGAAGTACATTTTACTACATAATAGATATTCATTAATTTCTTCTAATGAAAAAATTACACATTTTCTCATTTTGTACATAGTAATTTGTATTTTGTGTTATAATATGTAAACCTGACTTTAAATTATCTTTATATAAAAATTCATCTAAATAATAACCATAACTTTTAAGATGACTGTAAAAATTTTACATTAAGCATCTTAGATTTTGCACAAATGTTATTTTGCAGCTTCTTTTTTAGCCTCCTGATTACTTTGATCAGATCTCATATCTCATCTTTCTTGCTTGATCAATAAATTCTGTTTAAAATAAGTTGGTCCATTTTAATCTCTGTTGGAGTATTGAGGACAAATTCCCTCAAGAACTTATAAATAAAGGAAATTACATTGCTCTCTGAGACATAAACTTTAAAATCAATATATAAGAAAAGAGTTATGAAGCATTTCGGGAAAACACATTCGCCCCTAGCCCTGTAAGACTTGGGATGTAGAACAAAGGCTATGAAGGCCTAAACCTGACAAGTCTACAGTCGCCCCCGTGAAGGAAGCTGTACAAAACAGGAACTTGTTCACAAGTATCCATGTCTTTCATATTGAGACCACAGACCAGCATTCTAACAAAGGCAGCTATCAACAAATTGAACGTTGAGAAGACAAGTAGCTTATGGAGAGAGATGACCTAGGAACCCCACCCAATGTGAGTGTTTTCTCTTAGGAATGAGATAAAATCATAACATCCCTCAGGATGCTGACTGTGAGATACTCACAGAGGACTGGAGACAATGGAAAAGAAATATAAAAAACAGCTTGGTTAATACAAGGTCACTGGGATCATTGTTGTATCATGAAATACATTCAATTCCTCCACAGTTGATTGGTATCAGCTACAAAATTATTCCTTCCTTGAAATCATATAGTAAACCTTCATTCATTATCTCTTGTAGAAATCTGAGAGTGTCTGTTCTTTGCAACTTCAAGGAGCTAGTGCTAACACAAGACTAAAGCCCAATTCAATGCATTCTTATATCTAGAGAAAGAATGTACCTACAAAAGAGTGATTTATTTAGCCATGAAGCATAATGGAAGGAAAGTCACAGAAGGAAATGTTGGCAGATTCCATCCTCACACTGTCCAGGAGAGAGGAAATCCAGCTATAGGATAGCAGGTGTTCTGGACCATTATTAGACCATGTCTGCTGTGATATGGATGCTTCCGTCTCCTTATAGTCTGGGGGCATGATACATCAATTAATATACTCTCTTTCTTTTTATTTCATGGCTACTAAACAATCCTAGATTATGTTTTCATGACTTATGTACATGATCTATAGGAATAAAATGCATTAATCAATGAAACATAAGTATTCCACTTTGTGTAGCAATATTTCTCATTGTGAATTGATAAATTGGCATTCTTATCTGTTTACATCAATTGAGTTACTTTGGTTAACAAACATAGCCTCCAATGGTTGTATATACTTTCAGACAAAATAGGTGTCTAAGTCTGCAAAGACTAGAGACCGGAACCAGGCCAATTTCAATTTACATGGCACCCTAGTAGACCTTTCAAGACACAACAAGAAGCCAAATCAAAAACTTATTGTTATGGGCTATATACTAAAGCCTTCCCTTCCTGCCTAACTTTCTACAGCCACAGATGGAAAAGGGATGATGTCACCATCCATCATTACTAGGAGGCGGATAGATGAGTCTACTGTCTCCCTCCAGACCATATTCAATTAAGTGTGCTGTCTCTGCTATCACCATCCTACCTGCCCTGTCACCATCATCTCATCTAACACTGCATTCATTTCTAATCCATTTCCTAGAATCTAACAAATACAAAAAATCCCAAGTCTAACAAATATGAGACTTCATACGAATATAACATTTTATAGTAGTCAAAGTTCTTTCTCTTACTTATTTCATATTTCATCCCAAGTCTAATGAGTTGGTATAAACTCTGTGTTCGCTAAAGCAGTATTTCTCAACATGTAATCCAAGCTCTTTCTGCATCAGAATCACTGGTGTGCCTGTCACAATGAAACTCCTAAGGGAATTCTTTGCATACTGAAATTTGATAAATACGGCTCTGAAATGAGAATAACAACACATGGCACTAATGCCTGGGATGCTGTGAGAATTAATGGCAAGTTATTCTTCCCCAAAGGTTTTAGCCAGTGGGTCTCATCCTGACTGCCTGTTTGAATCACCTGGAAACATACCAGTGCATAGCCTTACTCTAGACCAACTGAATCAGAATCTTTGGGAAAAGGATTCAAAGAGTGAGGATTTTTAAAAAACCTCCCAGGTGATTCTAATATGCACCCAGGATGGAAAACCCTCTATTCTAGCCCATATTTTTCATTTTTAACATATGTTTATTCTTTCTCTGGGGTTTTGTAAGACAACTTCAGTATGATCACCACATATTAAGAAATCTTAAATATGTAAATTAAAACCACAAACACATACTTTAATAGGAAAAGTGGCTACTCATCATTAAAATATGCAAATATAAGGGACAAATAAATTAACATGTATGTAAGTGAAAAGAAGTAAGCTATCTCAGGCCAATAATAGCACCTCAAATGTTCCCTGAAGACAGACTGCTTCTGGAAATTAATGAATATTATGGACCAACAAAATATTTTTTCCAGTTACATTGTTATTTTGTCGATGAATATGGGTAAATTTAGAATCCTAGAATGCTACAAATCTGCACTGTCATGATCTTTTGGTTCATGGGTTCAAGCCCCCCTTGGGGTTCCACGCTGACAGCATGGGGCTTGCTTGGGATTGTCTCTCTCTGCCCGCCCCCCCACTCACACACACTCTCTATTTTTCTCTCTCAAAATAAAATACAGAAACTCTTAAAATTAATTAATTAGTTAATTAATTAATTGAAATTAAGTAGAAAATTCAGGTCCTTGGGGTACCTGGGTGGCTTAGTCAGTTAAGCCTCCCACTCTTGATCTGGGCTCGAGTTTTGATCTCAGGGTTGTGACTCCACACCGAGGGTGGAGCCTACTTTAAAAAAAAAAAAAAAAGAAAGTTCAGTTCCTCATGTGGCTAGTGGATGTATGTAGGTCAGAGCAGTTATAGAACTGCATCATTTGCAGAAAGCTCTATTGGACAGCTATTAGATCCTTACAGCTAGTTGCACCTTCTAGACAAGGAAAATAGACCACAGAAACTTAAGTGACTTGCCCCATGTTGTATATCAGGTTAGTAGGGAACCAAAATAGGAACCAGACCCAAGTACAGTGTTCTATATACTATTGTGAGTTAATGAATGGGTCAATAGTTGTGATGATGATGATCATTATATTAATAATTAGCATGATAGAAGAAAATTATTATTTACTATATGCCAGACATCCTTCTGAAGGTGGTTCTTTGCGTTAATTTATCTAATTATAGCAAGAAACTTAAAAGCTAGGTATAATACTTACTTTAGAAACATGGTAGCAATATGACAGTAGTTCTCTGAGGATGCACAGCTATTAAGTGACAAAAATGAATGTGTGTGTGTGTGTGTGTGTGTGTGTGTGTGTGTGTTTGCGTGTTTGGGGGGAGGTATATCATAAGTTATATAAAGCTAATATAAGAGATTCATTATATCAACAAATTTTAATCATAAGATTAAAAAAATAATTGTGCTTTTATAACATGTACCTGGTGCTACCAGATATTAAAATTTTTGACATAAATGTACCAGGCAATTTTTTAAATAAGCCACTTAGAAACATTATGGTAAGTTCATTTACTTAATCAATATAAGGGATATGATACTCTTAAGTTAGCCCCTGTATAACTGAGAATAAAATGTTTTAGTGTACTGCTTCTATTTGAGGATATACTTAGGATAGGGTCAGTTTCAACAAAACTTCATCTAATTTAGATTAATTGTGTTTGTGAAAGTCTACTGAGAATTTGAACTCTGTGTACATTTATAACAATGTACTGTAACAAAATGTGAAAATGGTCTCTTTCTCAAAATATCTTCTTGAACTGTATTTCTTCTTCTTATTGTGATGATGTGATATGATAAAATGCCTAAGTGTTGAGATGAAATGAAGTGAATGATGTAGGCATTGCAATGTAATATTAGGCCACTATTGACCTTTTTTTTTTCAAATTAATATTTTAATATACTGTTATTCAATATACTGTGCAATACTGGGGCACCTGGGTGGCTCAGTCAAACATTTGACTCTTGATTTCAGCTCAGGTCATGATCTCACAGTTCTTGGGTTCAAGCCCTGCATCAGGCTCTGTGCTGGCAGTGTGGAGCCTGTTTTTGGATTCTCTCTCTCCCTCTGACCCTCCCCTACTCGCTCACGTGTTCTATCTCAAATAAACTTTTTAAAAATGTATATATGTATGTGTATATATATATATGTGTGTGTGTGTGTGTGTGTGTATATATATATATGTATATATATACACACACACACACAGTGAATATATATATATACACACACACACACAGTGAAGTATTGGTTTCAGAAGTAGGATTCAGTGATTCATCATTTACATACAATACCTAGAGCTCATCACAAGTGACCTTCTGACCACAAATCAGAAGAATTATCTGCTTCCAGCAGTGGTTGACCACAGGTTACTGAAACTGCAGAAAGAAAAACCACAGATAAGGAGGGACTATTGTAAGATCATTTTAGTGTTCAAACTACAATTGCCACTCTAATTTCACTGGAATGTTCTAGCAGTGCTTAGCAGAATAAAATTTTTTAATGACTCTTGGACAAGCTTAATTTCATTTTTTATAGCTGAAAAAACAGAATAAATTATTTTGAGTATTTTTCCCAGTGGATTTTCCCATAACTTGGATTTTATAACAAGCTAACACAAAATTTCTCCATATTTAGTGTGACAGATACTGAGAATTGCCTGTTGAATTGCCATCTTCCCTTTCTTCTTCACTAACAGAACTTAAGCAACGTGTCCTACTGAAAAACCATTTCCTAGCTGCCCTTGCAAATAGGAATAGTCAATTACATGTAAAGGAAATGTACTGAATGGGGAATCCCTTTTTGCCTTCCCTCTTATTTCTGCTTCTGCCTTGAACTCAGTTGTGAAGTCTGGATTTCCAGAAACCACTTGGGTTATAAGGAACCCTTGGGTTGAAAATTACGTGCTTACTAAAGAAAACAGAAATCTTGGGGCACCTGGGTGGTTCAGTCCGTTAAGCGTCCGACTTCGCCTCAGGTCATGACCTCGCGGTCTGTGAGTTCGAGCCCCCCTGTCGGCTCTGTGCTGATAGCTCAGAGCCTGGAGCCTGCTTCGGATTCTGTGTCTCCCTCTCTCTCTGCCCCTCCCCCTGCTTATGCTCTGTCTCTCTCTCTCTCTCTGTCAAAAATAAAATAAAACATTAAAAAAAGTTAAAAAAAAAAAAGAAAACAGAAATCTTGAAAGAGGTATAGCCTCTGATAATAGTGAACCTATCTCATAAAATTTGGACTGTGTCTGTTTTATGTTAGAGTTTTGAAAACTTTGTTTAAGCCAGTGTTATCTTGTGTATCTACCTCTAAGAGCCAAATGAAATTTCTAACACATTCAGTTTTACAAAGTCTTGACAACCAAGTCACAAAAATCAAATACAACAATGATGGAAAGCAATGTGAAAATTATATTAATTGTGCACATTTATCATTTTTTACAAATGATGAACCTGAAGTATGTTTATTAAATTATAAATTTTAAAAATAAAAATAAAATTTAAATTGTTTTATTTCAGAGACACACAGCACCCGTGTGCATGTGCTTGAGTGGGGAGGGGCAAAGGGCAAGAGAGAGAACTCCAAGCAGGCTCCATGATCAACCCAGAGCCCGATGCAGGGCTCTCTACCTCATGACTGTGAGAACATGACCTGAGCCAAAAGCAAGGGTTGGATGCTTAACCAACTGAGCTACCCAAGTGCCCCTAAAATAAAATTTTAAATAAAATCTAAAATATCTAAATTACCTCAAGAAAAAGCTGAAATGTAAAGAGACCAAAAAATTAAAAAGATGAGAAAAGTTATCAAAGAATTCACTCCAAATAATGTAGGGCTCAGAAATATTTATAGAGAAGTTTCTTCAGGTTTTCAATAAACAGACTATCCCCATTCTATATGAATGATTCACAAAATATAGAAATAAATGAAATGCCATCAAATTCATTCTATAAAGCTAGTGTTGTGCTGTGCCAAACCATATATATATATATATATATATATATATATATATATATACATATTTACTGTTAATTTTTAAGAGAGAGAGCATGAGTGGGGGAAGGTCAGAGAGAGAGGGAGGCACAGAATCTGAAACAGGCTCTAGGCTCTGAGCTGTCAGCACAGACCCCGATGCGGGGCAAAAACCCATGAACAGCGAGATCATGACCTGAGGGGAAGTTGGACTCTCAACCGACTGAGCCACCCAGGCTCCTCTAAAAAAATATTTTTAAAACATATATGAATATATTTTGAATAAACCAATGAATCTGTCACTACGCAAGGGCTCAGAGCTTTAGCCACTGAACATAGACTGAGGGTCCAGTGGTCAGGTTGAGCTTACCCATCAAAGGTTATCAAAGCAGGAGAATAAGTGGAATTGACCTTTCCTAAAACAAGGCCGTCTTCAAATTCACTCACTACTGGTACCCCATAGTATGTATCTCTTAGCAAACAAAATGTTTTAATGGCCGGTCAAAGAAGGTATTTTGAAAATAGTAACCCAGACACTATTATAAATTGAGTCTAGTTGTATTAGGGGGAAAAATTCTACCTCAGACAACAAAGAACCTAACAAGGCTTAAGTCTATTAAGACTTTTATTTGCTTTTTGTTGCTGCTGCTGTTGTTGTTGTTGTAGTTGTTGTTCTGTTTTTCTCTTTTAGGAAATTCAGAAGGCAAACAGTCCAGAACTGGTACCATGAGGGTAATTCACTTCACTCTGTTTTTGGTATGGATTTTGTCCTTATGGCTACAAACATTCCGCCTCTAGGCATCTTGTTACGTATTATATGCAAACAGAAGAAAAAAAGACAAAGCCCAAATCTCATGCCACCTGAATTTGTGCAGTTCCTAGGAACTCTATGAAGTGAGTTCTGCCTATTTCAACTTATATTCTATGCCCATGCCCTTACAGCAAGCAGATGGGAAAGTGCGAGTCGAACGTCTTACAGTTTCTATGATTGGAATTTTCTTCTACCAGCCAGGAATTAGGAGTTTGAAGAATGGTTAGGCAGCCATTAATGTATGCCACATTTGCCAATCATTCTATGTTGAACTAATAATGGAAAATCTTTCTTTCAATTTGTGGCCACATTTTTAGATTTTTCCCCTCGTTCATTTTTCGTTGGCATTGCCACTTCTTTTTGTTCATATAACTAGCAGCCTTGTCAAAGGGAAAAGAGAAGTCCTTTTAAATAAACACACTTTCATTCATGAACTTTACTATTCTCATTTTCCTAGGATGGGGAAAAGGTGGGCATGTGAAATGGGGCAACATTAATCTGTGAAGCTGAATGCAGCTTCATTGATGGGTCTTTGCAAGAGATAAGAGAAAAAACAATCCTCCCTACTATATCTATAAATAGATCTTATTTGAGTAAATAGTAATGCTTTAAAAAAATAGAATTTATGGTTATTCTCCAATAACTGCCAATACTGTCTCCTTAGAAAAGTTCTGTTAAAATGGCTTTTAAGCTAGTCACATAGCCCTTCTGACAGTACCTCTGTAAACTGCTCATGAAAAAGAAGGATCCTGGGATCAGACAAGGCAAACAGAACACTCCTCTGCCCTGTACCTTAGAAAGGGTATTCTTGGCACTGTGTTAGTCTAGAGGAAGCAAATGAAACATTTAAATATCTTTGACATTTAAAAGCTACTAAAAATGAATTAAATTATACTGGTAATAACTTATGTTTATGTAGCACTTTATGTGTTTCAAAATCTTTTTAACTACATAATCTCCCATTTGATAGAGCAGTCATCGATACTTAAAGTTACTTGCCTAAAGGCACACAGAAATTTAGTAAAGATCTCTTATAACAGAACCCCAAGATTCACATTTACCTTCCTTCTCGCTAAATCTGATCTCACCAGAGGAAACCATTGCCACTAGCAGACAAATCCTGTATTAGCCTTGAGGGCCAGAGACTCCCGTGGTAGGGCCTCACTGTCATTTTGCCAGCTAGGCTAGCCTATAACCAGAACTCTGACATTTGCAGGCCCCCTCAACTGCCATAAGACTCCTCCTGCTCCCCGAGATCACAGAAGAGAGGACAGCATCCTCTCTACTGACAGCTGCTGCTTTGCCATAAACTTTTCGGCACTGTAATATCACTTTAAGATTGGCAAATAAAGCCATCACAATATAAGCACATAAATTATAAAGTAATTTTTTCTTCTTTGGGAACCATTACAAATGTGATCCATGTCATATGAAAAATTCTCATTTATGATTACTAGCAAGTCATTTACTTTCCATGCCACACGCAATCACAGCAGAGTTTTAAAGTATTAGAAGATAAAGACACATAAATCTGTGTTTCTCAAAACTAATGCATTTGTTATACATTACAAGATGGTCCCTTTGTCATGAAGCCATATCTAAGTCTTTAGTTCAGATCTGACTCCAGTGTTTTTATCAAAGTGCATCAAGGTCTGCCCCTAAATTACATTTTCTAGAAACAGCATTGTAAGAAATATTTCAAAACTCCCAAATGGTGTAGACCCATAAAAAGAAACCTATTTTTTTTTTCATCTGGAACCTTGGAAATAAGCTGAGCCCCATTCTTGATCTATGCCAAAGCATTTGGCCTGGCTCTAACTTAGGTATATTCAAGATAGCTTTTCTATAAGTTGTGAACATTTAAAAAGAGAGTATTAGTCGCTAAGAAAGGTCAGGAAAAAAATATGAACTACATTTCTCTAAAAGCTTTATTTAAGTAGAAGATATGCTCAATAATTTTTTCTATTTCACTTTTGCTAAGTTTAACTACTCAATATATAGATACAGCCATAGCTCCACTTCTCTGTAACCAGACTACAATATTTCTTTTAGAGCAATTTACTTTCTTATAAATGGCTAAAAATTTCAATGCTCATACTATTGTAGCTTGAAGCAGACTTATAATTTTAACAATAGAACAAAATGTTTTGTAGTTCAACAAGTATCCTAGTGCTTATGTGATTAATAACGTTTTATTTAAGAGATGTGCTCATTAACAACCATAAAAAGCTGATTTCTATCATATGTTTTGCAATTTAAAATGCATATATATGTGTATATATGTATGTGTATATACACACATCAACTCATCTAATCCTCCAAAATTTGAATTCGTTGGTCTAGATGAGAGTTTTCTCTTATATGGCCTCTCAGATTAAATGCTCACTTTAGGAAATCATGAATTCCCATGTATTAGTGATGCATAAATTGTATAGTGAGGTTTGTCAAATGATGAGCATCTTGTATGAACAGAGGTACTATAGTAATAACAGTAATTACTATTATTAATTGAGTTCTTTTTTAAGTGACAGGGTGCTTTTTACATGTATTGACTCATTTAATTATCTTAAAAATTCTATGGCATAGATATTAGTATCCTCATTTAACTTACAAGGAAGTCTAGGCTCAAAGAGTATGATGATTTCCCCAAGGTCACAGTCATAAAGTGGCAAAGAAATTCAGTCCAAATCCTTTTACACTAAAACCTATGCTCTTTTTCATTTCACCCTGCTGCCTCTAATTTTAGAGCATAAACCAGTCCCCATTTAGAAAAACATGCTTTCAAATTAAATGAAATAGGAGAAAAGATGCAATGAACAGCTTGAGAATAAAATCATACATAACTTGAGAATAACCTCATAATTCACAAAACAAGTTTGCATCTGTTATTCTAATGTACCGCCTGTGTTATAATGGCATATTTTCATAATTTATTCATGCTGCTACATTATTTTTCTCAACATAAATCCAATGTATACCTCTTTTACTTAGTGAATGTTTTCTAGTAAATCTGACAGAAAGTTTCCTGCTAGCTGACACTGACTGGTAACAGACAATCAGAAAATCTCACTGCTGCCAACAGGTTAGACTGTTTTGCTCTTTTTTAAGAGTAGTGCCTCATTCCAGCTAGAAAAGACGCATTTCAGAAAACTCTGAAAAAGACACACAGTGCTTGACATGTAGCAGGTCCTCAATGAATAGAAAGTAGGTGTGAATGCATGAGTGATTCACATTAGTATTTGACATTTCAGGTAGGTCAGTGGGGAGAGATTTCAGCATTCTGCAAATCACACTGTCCTGGGTTAGGTGCTCTGGACAGAGACTTGGAGACAGATTTCCTTAAAGGAAGTTTATTGGGAACCACTCTTAGAAGCACAGCACCGATGAGAGAGTGAACAAAGCAGGAAGGAGCAGAGGGAGAAGGGCAATGCAGTTGCGACAGAGGCAGCAATCAACCGCCGTGTGGGAGCTCTGGAGCCAGGACGGTCTTTAAAGATGTCCCCACTGAAGCAATGGGTCCAGGCCTTTGGACTCCTCATAAATTAGTCATTGAGCCTAGCTGTGATCAGTCAACAATCAAAGGTCCCAGAAACAGGCAGAATGAACACTTCAGCCACCAAGAAAGAATCTGTACAGTACATCACAGCATCTCCTACATACAGTCACTTCTTTTATGGGTAGGAGACAAGTGATCTTTTCACCACATTCCATAAAATAATAATTGCTGGTTTTTAAATCTGCTATGTACTTTGCAACATACATAAATTGTTGTTTTATATAATCATCACAACAATACCACGTGGTGTACTCTTCTCAATCTCATTTTATAGATGACGAAAGAGAGATTCAGAAATGTTAGATAACGTGTCTGCAATCCGACAATTAATACACTTTTTCCCTTTAAGGATAACAGGCTGCTATCCTTTTGTGTTTGCCAAAGTGATAGGGTTTTATGGGAAGTCAATTCTTTATTTTGATGAAAGTATGATTGTTAAAATGGGGGAAATTCCAGGTGTATTTTCTTAAATTTCCTGTCTTGTGTTGTAATAATAACGATCCCTGATGTATTCCTTAAGGGACATGCAGGCTATATGATTCAGGTTAAATTCTTGATATTTTTATTTACAATTAAAAAGAAAAGGATGAGATTTTTCTTTCTAGGGTTAATTCTCTTTTGCATCTTAAATAAATTGCTAAGGAATAGCATATCATTACGTATTTTCTGAAATTTCTTTGTTTCCATTAATTCAGGTCAGAAATGCAATATTTTTCAGATACAGTATTGAAATCAAAACAACAGAAATGTCACCAGCAGGGGTACTTTTGATTTGTTCCAGAAGGAAAGTGTAGATATTAAAAGTTAGTTTATTATAAATTATATAAAAGTAATCAAGAAAAAATATTTTGTATTGGAAGAAAACGTTTTGAGAATAAAAGCAGAAATTAACAGAGCTCTTAAATGTAACTGTTTCAAAGGCATAATCATTTCTCCATCACTGAGAAAATAGCTAGGAAAATATGCTAATTCTAAGACATGTTTTTGAACAAATTGAACAGAAAAGTTTTTTGAGATGAACAATTTGAGATGAACATGTTGACCACTTGCATCAGAATCTCCTCCTTCTGTTCCTGGAAAGCATACAAAGTCACATAGAAAATAAAGAAACCACACACACGAATTCCACATTCAATGAAATTAGGAGAAAGAAATATCCACCAAATCCAAAACATACGTTAGTCTCCCAGAAAGATCTGAGAACTGACAAAAGCCATGTGCACAATGCCATGGGGAAGGTCAAGGGCCTGAGCAATAGCAGATTTCTCCAATGGCACCCTCATCCTGAAGGTGAGGCACAATGCTGATGTCCTTTAGATTTTGTAATTAAAAGGTAAAATACTCTGGTGAATGATCCAGAGTTAACTGGTTATTCTTCTGGTTTGTAAGTGAGAGACTGACTCACAAATAATGCCTGTAGGGGTGGGATCAGAAGTTCTCCTACTAAGTAGCTATGAAATGCTGCTATAGCATATTGACTTTCCTGTGCTTTGGACTTTCTTTTTTCTCTTTTTTTTAATTTTATTTCAATTCAAGTTAGTTAACATATAGCATAATGGTTTTAGGAGTAGAATTTAGTGGTTCATCACTTACATATAATACCTAGTGCTCACCCCAACAAGTGCCCTCCTTAATGCCCATCACAGATTTAGCCCATCCCCCCACCAATACCCCCCCAGCGGCCCTCAGTTTGTTCTCTGTATTTAAGAGCCTCTTATGTTTTGTCCCCCTCCCTGTTTTTATATTGTTTTTTCTTCCCTTCCTTTATGTTCATTTGTTTTTTTTTAATTTTTTAAATTTACATCCAAATTAGTTAGCATATAGTGCAACAATGATTTCAGGAGTGGATTCCTTAGTGCCCCTTACCCATTTAGCCCATCCCCCCTCCCACACCCCCTCCAGTAACGCTCAGTTTGTTCTCCATATTTATGAGTCTCTTCTGTTTTGTCCCCCTCCCTGTTTTTATATTATTTTTGTTTCCCTTCCCTTATGTTCATCTGTTTTGTTTCTTAAAGTTCTCATATAGGTGAAGTCATATGATATTTGTCTTTCTCTGACTGAATAATTTCACTTAGCATAATACCCTCTAGTTCCATCCACGTATTTGCAAATGGCAAGATTTCATTTTTTTTGATTGCCAAGTAATACTGCCATTGTATGTATATACCACATCTTCTTTATCCATTCATCCATCACCGGACATTTGGGCTCTTTCCATACTTTGGCTATTGTTGATAGTGCTGCTATAAACAATGGGGTGCATGTGTCCCTTCGAAACAGCACACCTGTATCCCTTGGATAAATGCCTAGTAGTGCAATTCCTGGGTCATAGGGTAGTTCTATTTTTAGTTTTTTGAGGAACCTCCATACCGTTTTCCAGGGTGGCTGCACCAACTTGCATTGCCACCAATAGTGCAAAAGAGATCCTCTTTCTCCTCATCCTCGCCAACATCTGTTGTTGCCTGAGTTGTTAATGTTAGCCATTGTGACAGGTGTAAGGTGGTATCTCATTGTGGTTTTGATTTGTATTTCCCTGATGACGAGTGATGTTGAAGCATTTTTTCATGTGTCAGTTGGCCATCTGGATGTCTTCTTTGGAGAAGTGTCTCTTCATGTCTTTTCCCCATTTATTCACTGGATTATTTGTTTTTTGAGTGTTGAGTTTAATAAGTTCTTTATAGACTTTGGGTACTAACCCTTTATCTGATATGTCATTTGCAAATATCTTCTCCCATTCTGTCGGTTGCCTTTTAGTTTTGCTGATTGTTTCCTTCACTGTGCAGAAGCTTTTTATTTTGATGAGGTCCCAGTAGTTCATTTTTGCTTTTGTTTCCCTTGCCTCCGGAGACGTGTTGAGTAAGAAGTTGCTGCGGCCAAGGTCAAAGAGGTTTTTGCCTGTTTTCTCCTCGAGGATTTTGATGGCTTCCTGTCTTATGTTTAGGTCTTTCATCCATTTTGAGCTTATTTTTGTGTATGGTGTAAGAAAGTTTTCCAGGTTCATTCTTCTGCATGTCGCTGTCTAGTTTTCCCAGCACCACTTGCTGAAGAGACTGTCTTTATTCCATTGGATATTCTTTCCTGCTTTGTCAAAGATTAGTTGGCTATCCATTTGTGGGTCCATTTCTGGGTTCTCTATTCTGTTCCATTGACCTGAGTGTCTGTTCTTGTGCCAGTACCATACTGTCTTGATGATTACAGCTTTGTAGGATAGCTTGAAGTCTGGGATTGTGATGCCTCCTGCTTTGGCTTTCTTTTTCAAGATTGCTTTAGATATTCAGGGTCTTTTCTGGTTTCATAAAAATTTTAGGATTATTTGTTCTAGCTCTTTGAAGAATGCTGGTGTCCAAATCGGCCAGGAGGTGGTCAAACTTTCACTCTTCACAGATGACATGATACTCTATATTGAAAACCCAAAAGATTCCACCAAAAAACTGCTAGAATCGATTCATGAATTCAGCAAAGTTGCAGGATATAAAATAAATGCACAGAAATCGGTTGCATTCCTATACACCAACAATGAAGCAACAGAAAGAGAAATCAAGGAATCGATCCCATTTACAGTTGCACAACAAAATATAAAATACCTGGGAATAAATCTAACCAAATAGGCGAAAAATCTATACACTTAAAACTATAGAAAGTTTATGAAAGAAATGGAAGAAGACACAAAAAAATGGAAAAAAAAATTCCATGCTCCTGGATAGGAAGAACAAATATTGTTAAAATGTCAATACTACCCAAAGCAATCTACATATTCAATGCAATCCCTATCAAAGTAACACCAGAATGCTTTGGACTTTTTATCCTTTCATGTGAACAAATTTGGAATCTGATGTGCCAGTGAGATGGAAATTAAAGATCAGTTGCTTAGATTGGGGATGAGAAAGCCATATGTGCAATGAAAAAACAAATGTATCGGGAACCTAGAGACTGTAACTCTTGTCCCATCTATGCAACTCTGAAATGTTTAAAGAAATTATTTTAATTTCTTGTTTCTGTGCTCTCTTTGTAAATTGTGAAGGAATAACTGATAAAATGTTTTTTATCCTTTTCTTTATATTTTATTTTATTTTATTTTATTTTATTTTATTTTATTTTTATTGCTGCTGTGAAGGATGGGTTACATTGTTTATTCAGCATATTTATTTAGCACCTACTATATGCCATGAACTGTTCTAGTGAATAACCAGACAAAATCCCTATTCTCATGGACCTTACATTTTAGTCAGGGCTAGGGAAGATAAAATAAACATTATAAACAAATTCTATGGTATGCTACAAGGTAAGAAGTATTTAATTTTTGTTCAAGTATAATTAACATATAGTGTTATATTTCAGGTGTAAAATATAATGATTCAACAATTCTATACATTTCTCAGTGCTCATTGAGATAAGTGTATTCTTAACCCCGCTCACCTATTTCATCCATTCCCCCACCATCTCCCCTCTGCTATTAGTTTGTTCTCTGTATTTAAGAGTCTAGGTTTCTGTTTGTTTGTTTGTCTCTTTTTTTCTGTATTTGTTTGTTTTGTTTCTTAAATTCCACATATGAGTGAAATCGCGTGATATTTGTCTTTCTCAGAGTGACTTATTTCACTTAGATTTACACCCTCTAAGTTCATCCACACAGTTGTGAATAGAAAGATCTCACTCTTTTTTATGACTGAGTAATAGTCCATTATAGATGATAGATAGATAGATAGATAGATGATAGACAGAGACAGAGATCCATTCATCTATGAATTGGCACTTGGGTTCCTTCTCTATCTTGGTCATTGTAAATAATGCTACAGTAAAGATAAAGGTGCATATATCTTTTCAAATTAGTGTTTTCATTTTCTTTGAGTAAATACCCACTATGGAATTACTGGATCATATAGTAATTATATTTTTAATTTTTTGAGGAATCTCCATACGGTTTTCCACAGTGGCTGCACCAGTTTACATTCCCATCAATAGTGTGAAAAAGGGTTCCTTTTTCTCCACATCCTCACCAACAAGATGAGAAGTACCAAGGAAAAACTAGAACAGAGTAAGGGAGTATAAGAAGTGCTGAGGGAATTATTCTGTTTGTAAAGGCAATTCAGGATAAGCCTCATTATTAGACATAATTAGACAAAAATTAATCATGTTTTTAAAAACTGAACGCTTTTACCTTTTGAGATTGTCTAAAATAATTTTTTAAGTTATTCATTAATTTTGAAACAGTGAGAAAGTGTGTGCAAGCTGGGGAGAGGCAGAGAGAGAAGGAGGGAGACAGAATCCCAAGCAGTCTCTGCACTGAAAGCACAGGGCCCCCTGTGGGGCTCAAACTCATGAACCGTGAAATCATGACCTGAGCCAAAGTGTGTTGCTGAACCGACTAGGCCACCAAGGCGCCCTCTAAAATAATTTTCAAAGCCTACAAATTAACTTTCCTTTTTAAAAAATTGAACTATGTGTTGATTTTATAAGTTATTTTGCTCTCCAAAGAATCAACCCATCATTTTTACCATCTCTTATTTTACTATACCAATATATTGATTCTGATTTTAGCTATCTTTGATCTTTTTATTTTCTCTCCTCAGATAAGATTTTTTATTCTTTTTCTAGACTCTTGTGCTAAAAGTTTTGTTGCTTTATTTTTATTATTTCTCATTTAACAATACAAGTTTTAAGACTGAATTTTTATCTGGGTAATTTTGGTTACATCTAATAAATTTTGATAAAGAATGTACTAATTATTCTTATTCTCTATTTTGTAATTGCAATTTTAATTTTTTATTATACCCAAGAGTCATTTAGATAGAGTTTCTTTAATTGTGTTTATCTGTTAGTTATTAATTTCTTGTTTATTGTATTATGGTCAGCAAAAGAGGTCTGGATAATTTTCTGTTTTGTTCTTATTGAACTTTTGTTCATTATTTAATACATAGCAAACTTTAATAACTGATACCTGGAAACTTGAAAATAAAACATATTCTAAAGACAAAACTGAAAGAAGTAAAAAGCGACTAAACACTAGGAAATACAGTAAGGGACATTGAGAAAGAATAAAATACAATAGAAAATTTTTAAATGTTTAAAGTACTGGCAATAAGATAATGGAAATATATACAGTCAAAAAAGAGCCAAAATTCACACATGGAATTTGACCTCTCCAAGGAAAACAAAATCAGTTGCATGTAAATGAAAGCACTCTAATAAGTTGGAGGCTCATACATACCAAAATTGATGAAGACAGTCCTGGATTATGTCTATTTACCCTGTGTCTTCTGTGGTTATTGTTCTCTTTTCTGTCCAAAATGTATTGCTCCTGAAGTTATATTGCTAAATCACTCTATGTATAAGAGGAAAAGATAGGATGACTTCAGTCTTCTCTGTAGCAACATTCAGTATCAGAATGTAATTCAGCAATATTTATAAAATATTCAAGTTAAAAGGTTTGAGCCTAGAAATTGATATCCTGCCATACTCTACCTCTGTTATAAACACTACAGATAAATAATTTTGAACATGCAAAAACTCTGGTAATACTGTTCTCATGAGCTCTTCTTGAAGGAATTAGTAAATATCTAACTTTAGTTAACTAGAATACGACTACAGAAATTCAGCATAAAGACCAAAAATGGGGGCGCCTGGGTGGCTCAGTGGTTAGGCTCCAACTTCAGCTCAGGTCATGATCTCGAGCTCTGTGAGTTCAAGCCCCGCGTTCGGCTCTGGGCTGATGGCTCAGAGCCTGGAGCCTGCTTCCGAGTCTGTGTCTGCCTCTCTCTCTGCCCCTCCCCCGTTCATGCTCTGTCTCTCTCTGTCTCAAAAATAAACAAAAAAAAAAAAAAATACGTTAAAAAATTTTTAAAAAAAGACCAAAAATGAACATTTAATATATTTAACTGAATAAGACAAAAAATTTTGGGAAAGAGGGAGTTAAAAATACAACATATTTTTTATGATTTCTACATAAAATGTGAATTTTAAAATTCTGAAAGCAGAAGGGAAAAGAATTGGGACATAGGATAAGATTGCTGTTTAATACAGTTTAAGAACTAAAGGCAAGAAAAATATCATTTAAAATAAATTAAGTAATAAGAGTAGTAGCATATTTAAGAGCAAGAAAGGTAAACACTAAGAATAAGCTATTATACTATTAACTAAAATTGAATGATGGAAGGAAAGAAGGGAAGAGAGAGGGAAAATTAGAAAACTTCCTAACCATATAAGAATTACAAAACCAAACAATGAATGAAACAGCCTATAAAGTAAAAGATCTTTAAGAAAAAAAAAACATAAAAAGAGAAACTATCACATGATGGAATTAAAACCCAATATATATGCTATAGGCTTGGATGTAAATGAGCCTAACTCACTTATTAAAGAAAAACTTCAGATTCAATCCTAATCCAAACACCAACTCTAGGATGTTTATAAGAGACACACATAAGATAAAATGATTCTTTAAGGTTAAGAATAAAAGGATAGGCAACTGTAGACAAACAAAAATTAATATTACTATCTTATCTTAATATTAAATTATACGTATTTTAACACAAAAATATTAAATGTGGCAAAAAGAATAATATAATCTATAAGATCAATATAAATGATGTACATCAATTACTAGAGAATACACCTTCCTTTTCAAATGCTCATAGCATATTGACAATCATTGACAATTGAGAAGGGTATAGACTATGATCACTAAGGTAGGTCTGACTATTATATACAAACTCTGGCCAATGGGACAAAACATTAATCAATGTTTTTACAATTTTACATACATGAGATCTAGAATTGAATTTAAAAAGCAGACATGCCAATGGGTCACCTGGTGCCTGAATCCGTTAAGTGTCCAACTTCGGCTCAGGTCATGATCTCACAATTTACAAGTTCAAGCCCGTGTCAGGCTCTGGGCTGACAGGTCAGAGCCTAGAGCCTGCTTCAAATTCTTTATCTCCCTCTCTCTCTGCCCCTCCCCCACTCATGCTCTGTGTCTTTCTCTCTTTCTACCTCTCTTTCTCTGTCTCAAAAATAAATAAAAATATATTTAAAAAAATATAAAACAGACATGCCAAGATACAGAAGCCAATAACTTAAAAACAAAACAATCAAATAGTAACAGATCCAAAGATGATTGAAATATTGGAGTTTTTAGACATGGGCTATAAATAACTATAGTTAATGTATTTGAGTATGGGTGAAAAATGAAGAATTCTACCATAGAATTTTTATCAATATATAAAATCCAATAAATATTGTGGAAATTAAAAATACTATCACTGAAATTAAGAATTAATTGATGGATTTAAAACTAGATTAGACATGGCATAAATTAGGATGATTATAGTTTTAAGATGGAAAATACTTACATATAACAAATGGAGAAAGTCTTTGGAGTCCCAGAAGTAGAATTATGAGGCAGAAGCAATAAAGAATGCTAGCCAAGAATTTTCCAAAATTGATGAAAGACAACAAGCCAAACTTTTCTAGAATTTTTTTCTTCAAGCAGAAAAAAAAAAAGGAAGAAGAAGAAGAAGGAAGTAAGAAAGATAGAAATAAAAGAAAAAAATAACACAGCTAGCCACAAATTTTGAGAGATGGATTGGCGATATCTGGGAGGAAGCATAAGGGAAATGTCTGAGATACCATTAATATTCTACATCTTGATCCAGATGGTGGTTATACAGGTATTTTCACTGTGTCAAAAAAAAATCATAAATTTAAGATTTGTGCATTTTACAGTATGTATACTACACTTCAATTTAAAAGTTTTAAAAAATCTAAAAAGATGAGTTTCTTTTTCTTGTTTGGCAAGCTACTCCCCTCCCTACACCATATCCTGGTTGCCACTGAACCTCATAGAAGGAGGCAGAGTGAGTAACACTTTAGAAGAAAAGTGATGTATGTAACATATAGGATCGAAAATTAAATTCTGTCCCTTAAATCCTCTATGAGGAGGATTAATCATGTGATTAATATTAATATGGCAGGGGACAACTGTACTGCCAGGCTTCCTGTGCAAGAGACCCATAAGTTGTTATGAGCACCAGTGGTGGGTTATGGGAGAGGGGAAGGTGGCAGGGGATGTGTTCCAGCAAAGCAAGTAGAGGTCTCACGTTGGAACAAAGTGGCTGCTGTGTGGGATTTACCGTTCAGGGCATGAGCTTCTGTAGGAGATGCCAGTAGTCACTCCCCAAAGTCAGAAGGCATCAGTGGCATCCATCATACCTCAATACTTAGTAGTACGAAAAATACTAGTAAGCACTAGTACTTACTAGTACAAAATCAGTTACTCTCCAACAGAAATTTTTGAGTATCTAGGGAACAGACAAAGATCTGAGGCCTCCTCCTGTCCTTTCCCTGTAAGGCCAAATAATTCCCCTAGATTTCCAGATTCCAATATGAAAAGGGGGAAGAAGTTGGGTGCAACTATGAAAGACTAAGCATTTACCTAAAGACCTCGTCTGAGACTTTACCTAGGACTGAGCATTTCCTAAGACTTAGCATTTACCTAAGATAGAATAGTCTTAAAAAGCTAAATTAGTGCTAGTAAAGAATTTAACTTCAAATAGACTAAATATTTAGAAAGAGACACTGTATGAACTAGAATATGAAAAAGATCAGATAATCATAGGAAATAAAGATAAGTACGTATTTTTTGTCACATTAAAGCTTAGGTCATCAATTTATGACCCTACTACATCAAAGAAACCACTTAAATAGTATATACTATTTCATACCTTCTAAAGTAACAAAAATATAAAATAATGATAATTCCAAATGCTGGTTAAGTCATGGTAACATCATTGTACTTATATACTGAAGACAGAATAATTAGAACATAATTTGACAATAAAATGCATGAATTACAACCTGGCTCATGATTTATAAGTAAATCTATGATAATATTCCTAAAGGAATATTTCATGAAAATCCAGTGCAGCATTACTTACAAAGAAAAATAATTAAGAGTAACTGAAATGGCCAATGACAGAAAATAATTTAATAAGTTTTGTTATATCAACTCTGGAATATTAGCCATTGTGATGTAAAATTATTAAAAGCTACACTGGTATATGGAATTACTTAAGAGGAAAATAAAATACATGGAGTATAAAATGATATATTAAGCTTCCAAATATATAAAAATTCTGTATGCATTTGAATATAGTGTATAATAACAATGGAGAGTGTGAACTAACAGATGTATTTTTTCCCTTTTTAAAAAAATATTTTTGCAATTCTATATTTATTTTGCAATTTTAAATTCAAAATAAGAGCCAATCACTTTTATTAAAAATCAGATTCTTACTTTATTTCTGGGTTCCTCTAATTTGTTGCCCTCTTTCCAAGAACAACAAAGTAGAAAAGTTATGAGCCATGGAACCCCATTATTTGGGTTTGATTCTGGATTTCTCTACTCACTAGCCATGAGACCCCAGGCAAGTTCTTTAACCTCTCTTTGCCCCAATTTTTCATATATAAAGAGGATTATAGTAATATCAACCTAACAGCATGGTGGAGAGGATTAGATAACTTTTACATTAAAGCACTCTATATTTTTGTATTAAAACACTTCAGAAAAAGTCTCAGTAATTAGTAAGCATTCTGAGAGAGTTAATTGTTGTTGTTTTCTTATTGTTGTTGTGCTTTGATGTGAACAATACATCATGGTTCCTGAAAAAAGCATGTGGCAAATACTAAATGATTCTTGAATTGGCTTCTCAATCTAATAGAAGAGTCTCAGTACATCTGTCTTTTCATTTTGGTTCTTTTTGTTTGTTTGAAGCATAGTTAATGTGTATGATCTCTTCTGTTGGTATTGAACGGGTAATTTTAGTAGCAAACAAATTGAGTTATTTAGAATTAGAATGTTCTTTCTTAGTAGCGTCTTAAAAGCAAAACAAATACTGAGTCCATGTAGCTGACTGATGATGTTCAGACAAAATGTTCAAGTATCTGAATTTTCCACTTCTCAACATATGTTTTAGTTGTTGTCAGGATGCAAACAGACTTGGTATGCTTTGCCTTCATTTACATTAGCTACATTTGCCAAACTGTCACAATCAGTGGTCTCTGAGTTTCCCCCAGAGGCATTAAGACCATAATCAATCATTTCATGCTAAAACATGAGATTTTATAGGCTCTTTCACTCTCCAATCATCCTACAAGTGTACAGAAATAGAATAATATGGAATTTTACCTAAAATAAGCTTTTGTTCCTTTCTTTCTAAGTTCTTCTCTTTTTGTATATATATCTTGACAGTATGGGTATATATACATATATATATATATATATATATATATATATATATATAGAGAGAGAGAGAGAGAGAGAGAGAGAGAGTCTGAGTATATGGATGGGTGAATTGTTTGTGTTGGTTTTTGCCACAGACAGTGGATGAAATGGGACTGCCTCAGTGAAGATTCAGTAACACAAACACCCCAATGTCGGTGACTTTAAATAGCAAGGCATATTTCTCATTCATGCTCATAGTCCATCCTCATCTAGCTGAGGCTCTGCCTCATGTAATCCTCAGTCTGGAAAACAGGCTAAGAGCAGCCATTGTCTGGAGTCACCACATCAGGGAGAAAGATGGAGGGACAATTACATGTCGGCTCTTAAAACTGTCTTCCAGAAATTATCAATATCACTTCTTACATTTCACTGGTAAGGCAAGTCGTGTGACCACAGCTAACTTCAAATGGCAAAAAATTGCCATTCCACAGATTTTGAGGACAATCACAAATATTTGTGCGATAATACTAAGGACTACTACAAAGACCAACCCAAAATTGGAGCTAGTGTGATTCCTTATAGCTGCTTACATAAGTAACAAAAGATGTGATCTCTTCTGGTATTTACCAAACATTTTAAGCTAATATTCATTCTGTCATTCATAATTAATTCTTATATAATTTTTCTTTCTTTTACATTCTTTCTTATTCAAGAAAAATCATTTTATGAGATGACAAATCTATAGCTCCTTCAGACATCTTTAAAAAAACCTATTTTTGGTTCTTCATGGCAAAAGACTTTAGCACCAGATTATGTTTGCATGGTGGTTGGTTTGTTAGTGTGGTGGATTGGTTTAAATACTTTTTTAATGTTTATTTATGAGAGAGAGAGAGAGAGAGAGAGCATGATCGGGGGAGGGGAAAGAGACAGATGGAGACAGAATTTGAAGCAGGCTCCAGGCTCTGTGCTGTCAGCACAGAACCCAACGTGGGGCTCAAACCCATGAGCCATGAGATATGACCTGAGCCGATGTCAGACGCTTAAGGTAAGCAGGTGCCCCATGTGGTAGGTTGGTTTAAAGGTTGATTATATTTGATTTAGGTAATGCTCCAAACTTAGGAAACCATAAACTAATGAAAAATGTTGTAAGAGATTTTTCTCTGGGAAGTCACAGGTATTTACTTAAGAGAGCTAAGTCAAGTCTAAAGGAAAATTTAGAACTTTTATTCAATTACATGACCATTGGGAATAAAGTAATAAAATCTGTCCATTTGTTTGTTCTGATTTATCTGCATTAGAATTTTTCAGTAAGTGATGACACTGTTGTGTTCAGCATTGAAAACTACTGAAATAGATTTTGCATTCAGGTAGTTTCCTCCGATAGTCCGATTTTGAGCATTCCCATGTTTGTTTTGTTTCTGAGATGAAAAGAGAGTTTGACTCTACACATAAATAAAGAAAACAGTTATTATCTAACTGAAAAACTATTAATTATTGGTTTATATTATCTCTTGGAGCATTCTAAATGGAGGGAATATTGTTTAAGCACTACCATTTATTTATTTCTACTTTCACCTCACTTTTACAACTTTTTACGTGCCTGTAAGAACACTCTTCCCCAAAGATCTCAAATAAGTACTTGAATAAAACTACAATATAAGCATAGCTATAAAGAATGCATTTAATTTCAAGGGCTGCTATAAAGAATTTTACAAATGGCATGACAGGGTCCTTTTATTGTCCCTGATTTCATTACACAGCCTTCGTAACAACCCTCCTGAGAGCCAAGGTAGGATAGTGTCAATCCTTTTTATCAATTCGCTTGGTTACAAAAGAAGAACATTATCCTGACATTATGGGTATTGTTCCAGCTATTTGCAGTGTCCCCATTGTAACTTCCCTTGAAATATAGTGCTGAACACAGAAGCAGTTTGGGAAGAACCTGCAAGTACTGTCGGCATTAATGGGATAAACTCAAATTTTGCCTAAGTAAGCTGAAAACAAAACACCTTGTTAGAGGGGCACCTGGGTGGTTCAGTCAGTGGAGCATCCAACTTCGCTCAGGTCACGATCTTACAGCGCATGAGCTCGAGGCCCATGTCAGGCTCTGTGCTGACAGCTCAGAGCCTGGAGCCTGCTCTGGATTCTGTTTCCCTCTCTCTGCCCCTTCCCCAGCTTACACGCTGTCTCCCTCTGTCTGTCTCTCTCTCTCTCAAAAATAAATAAACATTTAAAAAAATTTTAAAAACAAACAACTCATTAGCTAAAAAACAAATGTCTTCCAGAATCAGCACCAGAGCCCAAACAAGTTAAGTGGTAAAAGAGAGGTTCCGCTTCTCCTCTTCTGAAAGTTTCACAATGAAAGCACGTCTGAACCAGCTATTACTCAGATATCTGTCAAGGCTTATACGATTAGGTACTAGAGAATTCCTCCTTTTAAATCAGGATATACCAAATTGGAGTCCACAGATTTTGGAGTTCCACAAACGATCTGTCAAAATTTTTAATTTTGTACTTTCATGATGGTTATAGCCTAAAGCAAAACGAAACAAAAAGGTTAGGAAAATTGCACAATCAGACAGCACATGCTAGTCTGGGAATGCCAAATGCGATAAAGCAATGGCACTGGCCATCAGTCTGCACTCGTGTTTTCAGTGGCAATCGCATCTTAACAAAAAGTGTTCATAACTATATTAAGGAGAGTTTTGAAGAGTCTCACAGATGATATACTAAGGAAAGAAGGAAGATATAAAAGAATATACATTGTATGACTCCATTAATGTAAATTTCAGGAAGAAGAAAGCTAGATTCAAAATAGTGCCTGCATCTGTGGCCAAGGGGTGGATGGTGCACAGTGGTATTGATTGAAAAAGGATATGTGGGAGTCTTTTGGGGAATTATGAATATTTTATATCTTGACTCATGAGGTCATAGTCAAGTGAATATACAAATAAATAATGTGTATAAATTTCATACAACTTGGGATTTGATTCATATACTTTCTTGTATGGATGTCTGTTGCACTTCAATAATACATTTTTAAATATCTATATTATTAGTTTGAAATTGTTTTATTTTGTTATATTGTTTTTGTATCTTTGTAAGTATTTTTGTTTCAAAACTGTATAAGAACTAAAACATAAAAAATTAGGGGGCACCTGGGTGGCTCAGTCAGTTAAGTCACTGACTTTGGCTCAGGTCATGATCTCATGGTTTGTGAGTTTGAGCCCCTCATTGGGCTCTCTGCTGTCAGCACAGGGAACATTTTCCCTTGAAGAGGGTTTGTACAAGGACAGGTTTGGGATATACTTCTGCCTTGAACTATGACATTTGTCACAAAATAATTCTTCTAAAACAAGAGGAAGCTAGAGATACAAGCCTACTGTCTCTGGGACATTGCTCCTGAACCATAAATAGATCTCATTTGGGTCTAAGAAATGATTCATATTTCCTGCTGTGACCTAACAGGGCCTTCAGGATAGAGCCAGGGTCTTAAAGATTCAAGCATACAACATTTCTCTTCCCACTTTTGTGCCAGCATCAGACCACCTTCCAGTTCTCCATCTAATTCTGTGCTTCTGACTAGCTGGAAAACCGGATAAAGTGTTTCAAGTGATGGGAAGACCAAGGAGTGAGGCCTTGGGATTTAGGTCCAATGGCAGCTGGCTGACAAATGGCTTGACCTTGAGCAAATATTTGATCTGTCTGAGCTTCAGTTTTCCTTCTTTCTACTTTGGAAAAACTAAGGGATTTTTGAGGCTTTTATGTAAAAATATGTAAAGCACTCAGTACAGTAACCGGCATAGTAGGTGCTCAAAAAGTAACTGTTACACAGTAATTAAATTAGAGACACTAAAACTGATTATAAAGGCCTAAAGCATAAAATGCATGGCTTTACCAAAGGCATTTTAAGGCTGCTTTTTAAAGTGCTCAGAAGGTCAGTTCCATCTTAACCTAAATTCTAGGCTATTTCCATGACTGAGACATCAGAAGGCTTCAACGTGGGTGGCTTGTACTGTATTATATTCCTTATATTTTGGGGGATACTCACTCTAATAAAACTGATCAGTGCACCTGGGTGCACCTGGTTAAGCATCCAACTTCGGCTCAGGTCATGATCTCACAGTTTGTGAATTTGAGCCCCGCGACAGGCTCTGTGCTGACAGCTCAGAGCCTGCAGTCTGCTTCAGATTCTGTGTTTCCCTCTCTCTGGGCACTCTGCTCATGCTCTTTCTCTCTCAAAAATAAACAAACATAAAAAAAGAACTGTTTGCTATGTAAGGGAGACAGCCTACTTAATGTGATTTCCAACTATTTAAATAATAAAACATAAAAATGTATTTTGAAATTTTATTTAAAAAATTGAACTCCTCTATGTTGATGAGTAGGAAGACCTTACCAATTAATGGTTATCCTGATTTTATAACTTGAATAATGATATTTTGCATGATTTTTATTTCCTTATATCCATTTTTATTTAGAAGTTAATTATAGAAAACCAGAATTATGCTGGAAGAAGCCAAAGGTGATTGTACAAATCCTAGGGAACAAAAAAAAGCTAATGAATAGTGAATAGGTTCTTTAAGCATCTTAAGTTCCAGATATCTTCACAAATATTTGACAGGACCTGTATCATAGGCCATTGGATATGATACAGAGGAGAGGATTTATTCGTTATCAAAATCCAAAAAGGATATCAGTCATATTTATTAATGCTTTGTGGAAGTCCAACAAGGAGGCATTACATGCCAAACCTCCTGAAGAACTGAGTGAATTGACCTGTGGGATATATTTCAGAATGATCATTTTGTAGCTAAAACGTTATTTCTCATGCAGTTAAAATAGACCTGATTTTCAAGGTAATAACCAGACAGCATATCCTACTGTTCATTGTTTGACAAAAATTGGGCAAAGACAATATGGCCTCCTTTAAGTTATGGCCCATGCAGCACAGTGCTAAAATATGATAAAAGTTTTCAGTGAGTTCTAGGTGTTTTATTTTCAAAGTACCATCTGTCTAGATATGTAGAAAAATATAGATAATTTTTATGTTTTAATTCAGTTTTATTCAAATGTTTGTGAACAAATCTTACTCATCAGAGATATATAATCACACTATTATTGATATAACTTTGTCAATGCTTTCAATATGTTTAATTTAGTAGCTGTAACTTGCTTCAGACTATTTCTCCAGGGATGTTAAAATTATAGAACTTTAGAATGCATAAATAACCAAATATACCTCCAGAACAGAAATTTACTATAAAAACTCATAAGCACATGTAAATGTTTGACTACATTTCAAACATTTAACACAACCACCTTAAACTTAACCACGGATGGAAGTTCATGAAGTTCAAGTCAAAAATCCTTGTTCTTTATTATTGTTGATTATAATGAATTCCAAGCCAATAAATAATTCAACGATTTCATTGTTTACCTACTATATGTCAGAGGGGGTCAAGCCCTGGTGATATTATACTACCAAGATCCAGTCCTTGATGTTTAAGAGGTCAAGTATTTTCAATTAACCAAAAAATGAAGTTCATCTGCAAACTTGCACCTCTGATTCATAATCCATAACTCTTAAAAATGGGAAAATTGTAGCTGCAGAACACCAAACATCCAGGAAGTTGTTTGGTTTTTCTTTCCTTTAATGCCTTTTCAAATGCAGACCCATATAAGAAACTTCCAGTATGTTGCCTTTTGAATCTTTATTTCACCAGTCTTTAATTTGAATGTCTTCCATTGATTTTTAAAGTAGATATATAGATACACAGAAGTTTCTTATGAGTTAACCCAGTTTGTAAAGATCAGCACTTTCTCTTCATATATCAATCTTAGCATTTATCTCCACCAATACTCTAAACCCAAATAGACTGCGATTCTTGGCAACAAATATAATGGGTTTTTCAAGTTTGATATCAATTATTTTTACACAATAAATATTGAAGGAATGAATAAGTGAATGAATATAAGAATGAAAAGATGCAGTGTAATTAAAATTTTGTGCATGTAGATCAAGATGGCATTAAAACAACCTAAGTGGAACAACAACAACAAAAAGAAATACTAAAATTAAACAAATTTATTATTAAATTTGTGTTGCAATTTAGAGAGAAAAAACCTACTCCTGACAATAAAATAAAGGCAATTATCAATTTGTGAGTTAAAGATGAATAGAAGTGCAGATGTAGTATTCTATTACTAGAGGGGGTTGGCAAGGGATACCAATTAAGAAAGGTTTCTAAGTTGAATAGAAGGAATTTTAAAAAGTCTTGGTGCTTGTCTTCTCATTATTAATTTATTCTTCCTTTATAGGGGAAGATTTATCATAGGAAGAATTTTTTTAATTCATATGGTTTTCTTATGAAATGTTTTCAGAACAATTTTATTCATTACTATAATTCATGTTTTAGAACCTATTATAAATCTTCTGCAAAATATTCACATATACCTAGCAAACATTAGTATTTTTATTTTGTATTTAAAAAGAACTAACATTACACAGAACTCTAGCAATCAAATAATCAAATGTATCTTGGTAGATAGCACACTGAATAGCATTGAATCTAAAGGCTGGATAGCGTAACCTTTGTTTACGATGAATTTTGCCCTGAATTTAGAATTTTACAGAGGATAGAAAAGACAATGTCAAGAATCTAGCCTATGACCCAACAATTCCACTTCTGGGTATTTATCCAAAGGCAGTGAAATAACTATCTTGAAATATTCATTGAAATGTTCATTGCAACATTATTTGTGGTAGCCAAGTCATGGAAGCAACTTAAATATTCACTAACAGATTAATGGATAAAGAAAATATAGGTATGGGTAAATATAACTATAGAATATTATTCAGCCATTAAAAAGAAGAAACAACGTGGATGGACCTTTAGGGCATCATGCTAAGTGAAATAAGACAGAGAAAGGCAAATACTGTATGATCTCCCTTATCTGTGGAATCTGCAAATACTGTATGATCTCCCTTATCTGTGGGATCTTAAAAAAAAAACAAGCAAACCACGAGATAAATATATGGATTGGTGGTTGCCAGAAGTGGGGTGGAGGGGACAAAATGGGTGAAGATGATCTAAAAGTAGAAATTTCCAGTAATACAATAAATAAGTCCTAGGATGCAATATACAGCATGGAAAATATGGATATCAGTAATGGATTGTACATTTGCAAGTTGATAAGAGACTAGATCTTAAAAGTTTTCACCTAAAAAAAAAAACTTTGGTAACTCCGTCATGGTTGATAAGACCTAAACTTAACATGGTTATCATCTTGCAATACATCCATATATCAAATCAAGAGGTTGTACACCTAAAGCTAATACAATGTTATATGTCAATTATGTTTCAATAAAAATAAAAGAATCTAGTCTAAAACAAACAAACAATCAAACAAACAAACAGGAACCAGAATATGAGAAGTTTGAGTAAGATTTAGGGCAAGTATTATGAACTTGTCATCTCCCTTTGAGTTACATTTTGTTTTTACGTATGAAATAAAATTGTTATGCCAAATTTCTTTATGATCATATTGTGAAAATTAAGTTAAGAAATAGTAACATATATGACATTTAGATTTCTTGATAGGGCAAGTGGAAATATATGAGACAAAGGAGATTTCCATTAGAAGTCTGATATTTCTGCTTTGATTAATTCTTTTATTCAGCATGTATTTATTGACATCAGTCATGGTGTTAGATCACCAAATTATAATCTCCACAACAACCTAATGAAGTAGGTATTATCCTTTAAAATATACACTAAACTTTTAGGAATATGGTAGACACACAATGCATATTTACCAAATGAATGTATAAATGGAAAAATGTCTTCATAAAGAATACTAGGGTAACTGACCCTAAAACACTCATGACTTAATCCAGTTTGTTCTAGCTCCAGAATCTGTATCACTAATCAAGTGAGAGTCAAGAGAAATAAATGGATATATAGGTAAGGGGAGCCTGGGTGGCTCAATCGGTTAAAAGTCCCACTTTTGCTCAGATTATGATCTCTGGGTTCATGAGTCCAAGCCCTGCTTTGGACTCTTGTGCTGTCAGCGCAGCACCCATTTCAGATCCTTTGTCTCCTTCCCTCTCTGCCCTTCACCCATTCATTCTCTCCTCTCTCTCTCTCTCTCTTTCTCTCTCTCTCTCTCTCTCAAAACTAAATAAACACTTAAACATTTTTTATTTTTTTTTTAATTTTTTTAAACGTTTTTATTTATTTTTGAGACAGAGAGAGACAGAGCATGAACAGGGGAGGGGCAGAGAGAGAGGGAGACACAGAATCGGAAGCAGGCTCCAGGCTCTGAGCCATCAGCCCAGAGCCTGAAGCGGGGCTCGAACTCACGGACTGTGAGATCATGACCTGAGCCGAAGTCGGACGCTTAATCGACTGAGCCACCCAGGCACCCCTAAAAAATGTTTAAATAGATATACAGGTACATATATTCATCACAGGAACTCCAATTTCCACACTCCCATCACGATCTCTAATACTGCTGAGAATTCTTCTCAGAAGCTCAGCCTCTCAGTCATCAATGAAAGGAAAACCAATGCCAAATATCAGTTTCATCTTTTGATTCCCTTTTCTTGAAATCTTAACTTCTCTAATCCTTACTGCCTTGGTAGCTCTCCAGAGTTCAAACTGATATTTTACGTTTTATTCAGGTTTCTAGTTGTCCTCAAGTTACTTCATGATTACCTGAGTCAAAAATCAGGGCTGGGATTTTAACAGTAAAAAAGATTAGAATACTAAACACAAAGCTTTAAAGTTATATAACAAATGTCCTGATTGGTCTTTTCCCCATTAGTAAAAGCATTAAATCTAAAAACTCTGGTATAAATCTTTTGATTGATATATCACCAATTATGATCTCCAGAGTCCCTGCATGAGATATACTCAGGTATTTATAAAACATATGGTTTCTGAGCCCTGTTCCAAATGTACTGAATTAGAATAGTAGGGATGGAATAAGGAATTGTTATTTTTTATTTTTATTTAATTTCTTTTTATTTTAGAGAGAGAAAGAGTGCACACGAGAGGTGGAGAGGGGCTGAAGGAGAGAGAGAATCTTAAGCAGGCTCCACACTCAGTGCAGAGCCTGACACAGAGCTTGATCCCATGACCTTGGGATCATGACCTGAGCCAAAATCAACAGTCAGATGCTCAACCAACTAAGCCACCCACGCACCCTGGGAATTTTTATTTTTAATTAACTTTCTAAAATATTCTTATTTTCATTGAAATTTAAGATTTACTATTGATCCTGTTGTGTGCAAAGAGATAACTTGACTACATAGTCATTTCCTTATCATTTGATGGATAAAAACCACAGGATTTTAAAATATATTTTCATAATATGAATTTCTTATAATCCGATATGTGCAACAGTATAATAGAGTTAAATAAAAACTCAAGTTTGTCAACTTTGTTTTAGACAGCTATTCTGAAAAACACACTTTCATTTTTATGTTCAAATAAAGATTTTAATCCTTAAAAAAGTAAGGAAACCTATGCATTTATGATATTCCAGAGTTTGCATAGTCTCATATTGCTATCGTAATGATTATCGTCGTTGCTTTTCACTAAAGAGGAAGAGGAATTAAAACAAAATTTTAGAGATTGGAATTATTAATAAAAGTTTCAGAAAACAGGGGCACCTGGGAGGCTCAGTCAGTTAGGCGTCAGACTCTTGATTTCAGCTCAGGTCATAATCTCACGTTTGGTGAGATTGAGTCCCTTGTTTGTCTCTGTGCTGACAGTGTAAAGCCTGCTTGGGATTCTCTCTCTCCCTCTCTCTCTGACCCTCCCCACTAGTGCTCACTCTCTCTCTCTTTCAAAATCAATAAATAAACATTAAAGCCAGTCTCGGAAAATAAAGCCCGTGAGGCATATTGTGTGGTTTTAGACATTCCCATTGCCAAACTGCCATTTATTTTTTCCTCAAAGTAAAAAGCTGCTGGGCTTAAACATTTTAGTGACAGATTTTAATTATAACTTTGGCTTCTAGATATTTTCTTTTTTTTTTTAAGTTTATAAGTTTATTTATTTTCAGAGAGGGAGAGCATGAGCAGGGAAGGGGCAGAGAGAGAAAGAGAGAGAGAGTGAGAGAATCCCAAGCAAGCTCCATGCTGTCACTACAGAGCCCAATTTGGGGCTTGATCCCATGAACTGTGAGATCATGACCTAAGCCAAAACCAAAGCCAGACACATAACCGACTGAGCCATCCAGGCACCTCAGCTTCCAGATATTTTCTTTTTTTTTTAATAACTTTTTTTCTTTTTTTAAAGTAGGCTCCGCACACAGCACAGAGCCCAAGGTAGGGCTTGAACTCACAACCCTGAGATCAAGACCTGAACTGAGATTAAGAGTCCTACACTCCACCGAATGAGCCACCCACATGCCCTCCCAACCAGTTATTTTCTAAATAGAAAATTTCAGAAGACATTTTACACCTTTTCAGAACCTCATAGCTACAGATTTATTAATAGTTCTTCAAGATGTAGAAAAGGCTGCTTTATCATTTATGCCTTTAGTAAATAGGTTTTGTTTTGAGGGAAGAGAGTTTGGTTGTTTGTTGTTTGCTTATTTTTTGTGAAGGCCAGACTAGTTCCAGCCACCAAGGACATTGAGAGCCATAATAAATTTAAATCGAAAATCAGAAGGATTTAAGTGTGAAATACAAACTTAATTCAGACGAGTGATATTAGCCTTGTAGGTAAAATACTGGAGCATCCAATCATGAAATAAGCTATGATAAAGTTTTAAAAATTAATTTAGAATGAAACTAGAACCTTGTAGCAAAGTATGCCATAAAACAGACGAATTATATTACCTGTAGAGTGTTCTCACTTACAAAGCCCGGAACGGTCTATCATCTCAACTTCTATGAGTATATTATTCATCTGCAGCAGTATTATAAGGTAGTGATGTATCCAAACTTTAGAGTTAAAGCCCAAGAGCAGCCGCTAACCAACTGAGATCTTGAGAAAGTTACTCTTTTAACTTCATATTCTTTATTTGTAAAATGGGAATAATAAAAGATCTAACTCACAGACACCACTGAGTGACTTAAGGAAGATAATATAAAATATTTGACATAATGCCTGGCACATAGAAAATGCTCCATAAATGTTAAGTTCACATTTTTCCTTGTTTGTCGTATTTTCTTGAGTTTTTAATGGCATATTATACATTTTTTGAGTAATTCCATAAATAGTTAAAGTAGAAAAAATTGTCAATAGCTTAAAATCTCTTTTTAACAATTCATTATGGTTTTTGGGCATTTCTCTTTATTTTTATTCTTCCCATAAAATATTTACTCTCACTCTCTGATGCTCTCCACCCAATATATCTTCCACCCAAATTTACCTCCTTTTCTAAGCATAGAAAAATGTTCTTTTTTTCAGTGTCTTTCCAATGTGTCATTCCCTCATCAACTTCATCATAAAATATTGAAAGGTGATAAAGTTAACATATGTGACATTTGTACAAGTACATGTTCAAAATGCTTCCTTAGATAAAATGTCACCCTTAACTAGCTTCTTAACTGCCACCCAAATATCTCTCTCTCACCTTATTTTATCCCTGAATCTTCACTCTCTTGATGCTGTGTCTCCTTCCTCTCTGCCTATCAAAGCCCTCCCTATCTTTCTTTCTTTTTAAAAAACATTTATTTATTTATTTTGAAAGAGAGAGAGCATGCACACGCAAGGGCAAGCGGGGGAGGGGCAGCGAGAGAGAGAGAGAGAGAAAGAATCCCAAGAAGCTTCCATGCTGTCAGCACAGAGCCTGACATGGGGCAGGATCTCACAAATCAAGAGTCGGATGCTTACCTGACTGAGCCATCCAGGCGCTCCAGCCCTCTCTTTATTTCAATACGCATTTCCAAACCTACTATCATGAACTTTTCCCTGACCATCCTCTTCAAAAGCTCCTATTTAGTCTTTGGATTGTTATCTGAACTTTTCAAATATGCATCTCGTCTTTAAATTGTTACCTAATTGTCATCAAACAATTTATTTGCTTACATCTTATTTTTCTTGATACAGTTTACTGAATATAGGAAAATTGACTTTTGGCTAAAATATCTAAATATCAGTATCTCTTCAGTGTTAAGTGTTCAGTGTAGTAGGAGGGCATCAGTTTGAATCCTAATTTTTGGGCTTTCTATTTTATTTCAGACAAGTGAAAATACTCTGTATAAAATTAACAAGCTTATTTTGTAGTGTGTATGGAAATGCAAAGGACCAAGAATAATAAAAAAAAAAAAAAAACTACTGAAAAAAAAGTAATTGAAAAAATTTATATGACCAAACAGCAAGACTTATAAAGGAACTGTAGTTAAGACAGAATTCCATAGAACATGAATAGAAAAATAGAATAATGTAATAGAATAGCACATCCAGAAATAGATCTACACGTTTGTGAAAAACTAATTTGTGAAAAAAATTGTCACTGCATCAACAGCAAAGAGAAGTTAGTCCTTTCAGTAGAAAGGCAATGAAACAATTACACATCCAAATGTTAGAAATATCTATATCTTCATTCTACCTCGTACCATTGCAATAATTAATTTCATGCAGATTATAATCTAAATGTGAAAGATAAAACAATAAAACCTTGTGTTTTTCAGTCAATATGTTTCAGAGATGCTGCAACAATACTTCCCAACCTCCATGTTCTCTTACAATCAAAGGAGGATAAATTGTATTGGGTATTACTATCTAAAATACTCATCATTCAAACATCTGGTTAGAGGGTGCAGAAAGGGCTCGCAAAGGAATTGACAGTTTGAGATTTGCTTTTGTATGTAAGATGTTGACAGGTGGAGAATAACATGTGAAAAATACATTGATGGGAACCTGCAAGGTATATTTGGGAATAGTCCACAGGCCTGCTTAGTTGTAGCAGAGTACAGCTAGATTCAACACAACGATTCAGAAAATGGATTAGAATAAAAGGAAACTGGAATTGCTTATTCATAATCCATATGAGGATATTAAGTTCCTGCAAAATAATTTAGCAATGGAAATGGAAGGTTAGAGCCAAATTTAAGAGACATTATAAAAAGAAAATTACAGAAATTGGCAGCCAATTAGATATAGGCATGAATAGCAAACAGTCTAAGATGATGCCATGGTTTTAAATTTCAGTGATTAGTGAAATAATGTGGTCATTAACAAAAATGGAAAATCCCACAATTTTGAAAGTTAAAGAAAATTTAAACATCAGTTGTTTGAGGACTTTCTCTCCATCTGTGTATTATTATATGGTCCTACAAGAGGTTAAGATGAAGAGACTAGAGATAGAGTATTCAAATTTTAATCCTGGTTCTACTATTTAATAGCTGTGTCACCTTGGGCAAATTACATAAACTCTCTGTTTCAACACTCTCATTTATGAAATGAATAAAAATAACATGCCTTACTTCAAAAGACTATAAAGTGCACAGTCTGGCACGCCTGCATAAGTGCTCACTAAGTGTAAGCTAGTATATTTATTACTATTTCAATGAACATTTGCAATACATTGATAGATATTTGAGATATACATTCTGTAGACATGCACTGTAAAGGACTGCACTGCTGTTCCCCAAGGTAAATGTCCCACCTTTCATAAGAGACTGCCCTCACAAGGAAGAAATATGGCAACTTACTATCAGGAAATTGTGGCCCACACAGATCTATCAGCCAAAATGTTTAAAATGGCATGTGGAGAAGCAGGAATTGAATAGAAGCGTATTTTAATAGAAGAAATGTCAAGAGTAGAAGAAAGCAGTTTAAGAGGTATAGAGAAAAGACTTTCATCTCAATCAACCCATGTATTGGTCCTTCAAATCCTTTTGCTGAAAGTTGCTTCCAATTAAATATACAGATCCGTGATGTTTTGGATTTGCATCAGAAGATTAACTTTTCCATTATGAACACTTACATCTTTTTTACACTTCTTGTTGATGGTCTATTTTATACTATACACTGAAGTAAGTGCTTTTCTGTCAATTGATTGTCCTCTAAGAATATCATCCATATTTTTTGTAGTTAAATATTATGTTAGTATGCTACAGAAGGAGGAATGGTGCTGTTCCATACCATCAAGAATTTTGTATTATTGAGAAAGAATTCATTGATTTTTGTTGTTGTTGTTCATAATCAATTTCTTGTTGAATGGTCACATTTTCAAAGGCTATGGAATTGAAAATCCTTCCCTTTCCTGCTAAATGTACTATGCATCTCAAAGAAGATCATAGCTGCATGCTTTGTACTGTCAGACTATGAAGATACGGACACAATGAACACAATAACTCAGGATTAACTTCGCACCAACAGAATTCTGTCACTCAGCTGAAAACTTCATCAGTTTCTACTGACTTGTATGTATATTTCTCCTTGGAGTCCAAATAAACACTTCTCCTTGTTGACCAATATGAACATCTGAAAAATTATGTGAGTGATGCATTTAATCTCTTCTAAAAACAAACAAAAGCCTTCAAATACACAAATATTATTATAAATTTATACATATGAAAATATAAATAAAAGCGTCATGCTCAGTACAAGCATCCAGCTAGACGCCACATTAACAACTTGTGATTTGGGGAGTGAGTTCCAATGGATAGTTAGATTTCAGGAAAGATAATAAACACCATATTCTCAACTCATTAGGCAGGTAAAAAGCAGTTTAGTCAAAGTCACTTGTCATCTTTTTCTGCAACTCGACTTTGAGCTAAGCAAATAAAAAAAGGTTGAAATCTGAGCTGTTTGTTTTTCTGTGAACTTGAACCATATAGGCAGTCAAAATGGATAACTGAGTGAAATAATTTCATTTTTCCCCACTATGGCCACACCTATTACCCTGAGCCCTCACTCCCTCCCGCAAACTATTCTGATTTATAATTATTCCCTCAATAATGCATGCATTTTTGCAAGCCAAATATGTACAAACACCCTTATTATCAGAAAGTTTAATAAGAAATAAATATTTTGGCAAGGAATTATGCACCTCTTTAGGCACATATTATGTTAAAGACAGAACAGAATTAGAGAAATATTTTATCGAAATAATTCTTTCACTTTGATTTGTTTAAGTTTCAGAGACCATAAATCCTTCATTAGACTAGACAGATATATCTAAATCATATACAGGTAAATTCAAATTACATTATGAAAACTTATCTACAACTCTGTATAAATTAAATAAATGAAAAAGTTAAAAACTGCTAAAACCATAAGTTGACTCTCTGTTACCACTAAAGTGAACACTTTATTTGAAGGTCATACAGTTACCTTGTAAACCATAGGTGATTTCACTGGCTTGAAAGCTAAGAGGTCCTGTGTATGTGTACTATCTTGCTAGGCATGATAATGTTTAAACCAATTTCCACTGAATTGTCATCTACTCTAGCAGGGATGATTCTTTTTCTGTAGGAAAGAGAGTATCCATTTATACTGTGCTTTTAGTTCGAAAAGAGGAGAAGAGGTCAATAACCCGCCGTGTGTTATTGTGCCTGGGTACATGGGTGGTGTAACAGAGCTGCCAACACACATTACTGCAGGAATGTAATGTATGTTCCTTCATTCTCAAGCCTTGTATTAGAGGTATAAATGCATGTAGGCTCAGAAGAAGAAAAAATTCATCAAGATTTTATAAATCCAATCACTGCATGATGGAATGTCTTATCTTATTGGAATATAGTATCTACAAACATTTGTTTAATATTCATCTATTTGTAAGAAGATGAACTGTATGGACATTAAATACACGTAAGTAATGATGAACTTTTGTACATATAAAAAATATTTTTAGGTAATACATAACACATAATGCTATTCCAGGCATTTAATATGTGAAATTCACATATCTGTATGTCAGGAACTCTGTAAATTAGATTAAATAATTTCATTTGCCCTGATTATTTCTATGCAAGTTTTTTTTTTATTAAAACTAAGGCTTGCTCTTGACTTTTAATGACACACTGGGTAATTAAGGATCTATTTAGAGTACATGTAAATATAATATATTTCTTCTTAATACTAATGGTGACTTGGACAATCCGATGGAATTTAAGACTCTGGTTGGAAAGCCCTAAAATGTATCCACGAGTGTAGGGTGCTATTAAATGTAATATTCTGCTCTCCCAAGACAGAAAGCAAGAAATATAAGAAATTTGCAGAACACTTCATACATCTTTCTTTCCTTATTGCCTTGCAGTATCATATTCTAGGCACACTGGTGACACTTCCTGAAGCTCATATTCCTCCAGATGAAAAAAGATTGCTAAGTGACAAATGGTGATGAGCCACCCCCACCACCACCAACCTACAATATTGGATTTTCCAAAGATTCCTTCACACACATGGGCTCATGATGATCAAGAGAAATGAATCATTAGTAAAACTAAGTAATATGTCTAAAACGTCAAACCCAGGTCTGCTTACTGGAAATCTGGAACTTTTGACCCCTTATGTAATTGAGAAAGTTGCACTGGGGCCTCTATTGGCCACACTATAGTCATTTTGGAATTTGATTTAAAGTTCTTGGTTTAAAATTGATTCTTATATCACCAAATCTTAGCTATTTATCCCTTCTAGCAAAGTATTAAGGCTGTCCACTTTTTATATAAATGATTTTATAGATTTTAGCTTCCCCAAAAAAGGTTTTATTGCCACTAAGTGTTTTTCTCCCCTGAAATCATTTAATTTGTTATGGAAACTTCCTCTACAAAATAAGAGTCATGACAGTAAACAGCCTGTGCTCCCATAGATTGGTGCTTTATATACTAAAACTGTAATTTTTTTAGTCATTATTTAACAATATTTATTTTCTTTTTTATTTCTTATTTTAAAATCTTTATAATATAAAGTACCAGGAATCCAATAAATAATCTGACAAGTGGCAAAGAGCATTTCTGGTGTATGTCTTAGAGTTTATTCAGATTGAGACTCATTTCTAAGGAAACTGATAAAAATAAATGATGACTCAGATACATGACAGAATCTTGCATTATCAACTAAGATTCTTATGCTCAGGAACTACGAAGTCAGGAATTTGAAATTTTAAAACTTAGTGAAATGAAAAAGGAGAGCAAGGGAGCTCTCTGGGGTCTCTTTTACAAGGACATTAATCCCAATCATAAGGGTTCCATCCTTGTGACCTAATCACTTCCCAAAGCTCCCAATTCCAAATCACATTGGAGACTAGGTTTCAATATATGTATCAGGGGGAGGGATGGCACATGTTTAGTCTATAACATTCTGTCCCTAGTCCCTTTCCAAATTCATGCCTTTCTCATATGCAAAATGCATTCATTCCACCCCAATAGCCCTTTAAGTCTTAATTCCTTTCAGCATCAACTTTGAAGGCTAAAGTCTCATCTAAATATCATCTTAATCAGATAAGAGTGAGACTCAAGGTATGATTCATTCTAAGGCAAAGTCTTCTCCCACTGTGAACTTGTGAAACCAACATATCAAGTGCTTCCAAACTACAATGCATAGGATAAACAGGCATATAATAGACACTCTCATTCCAAAAGGGAGAAACAGGAAAGAAGAAAGGGCTAACAGATTCCAAATAAGTCCAAATAAGTCCAAATAACTCCATGAGATCATAAGGCTTAAGAGTAATCCTCTTTGGCTTGATGCTTTGCTTTCCAGACCCACTGGGGCTGTGGCCCCACCTCTGAAGCTCATCAGAGCTGGAATCTTGAGCAGGGTGCTCTATTGTTTTGGAGTCTAGGGTGTAGCCTCACCCATACAGCTTATACAGTCTGCACACTAGAAGCTGTGGTGTCTTTGCCTTCTAGAGGAGTGACCACCACAGCCTATACCACACACGGCCACTGGAGCCACTGGAGCCACACCTAAGCTGGCCAAGGAGTAAGGGAGCAGAGCCTGTGATGGGAACAGCACTAAAACTTGTCCCTAGATCTCACAGGCACCAGCTTCTTTGAAACCACTCCCAGCCTATGATGGGAGGTACACCATGATGATTTCTGAATTGTCTCCAGAGTTATTTTTCCACTGTCTTGAACTGTCAATCCTGGCTTCTGTTAAGATAGCTAGCTAATCTCCTTATTAAATAGTTGTTTGGGCACACCCTTAGTGTTCTCTTTCAGTCATGCTTTCTCATTTTTTAAAATGGATAGGCTAAGAATATTCCAATTATTTAACTTCTTTTTCATTTTTAATTAACAATTTAACCTTTATATCATTTACATCTTCTCAAATTTTACTCTAAGCAGTCAGGAGGAACGAGCCTACTCCTTCAACACTTTGCTTAGGAATAGATTCAGCTAAATACCCAATTCCATCCCTGAAAAACTCTACTTTCCACAAAACACTAAGACATGAACTCAGTTCAGCCAAGGTCTTTGCCACTTTATAACAGGATCATCTTTCCTCCAGTTTCCAAAATGTTCCTCATTTCCATCTAAGAACTCATCAGATGGCCATCAGTGTCCGTATTTACCAATATTCTGTTGAGGATTACTTAGGCATTCTCTGCAAAGACTGAGGCTTTCTCAATTCAGTTCTCTTTTTCAGAACTTTCTCTTTTCATCTCTCCTCCTTTCTTCCCAAAATCTTATCAGAATCACCCAGAATGGTCCATTCACAGCAATATAAGCTTTGCCAGAAAGAACTTCAAAACTAGCCTCTACCCATTATCTATTTCCAAAGCTACTAATGTATTTATAGGTATTTGTTATAGCAGTACCTCACTGCAGGGTTTTAGCTCAAACCCATTCACAGTGGGGCCGGTGGATCCCCAGATCTATCCTGTGGTCATTTACCCAGTTCCAGAATGCGTAATTGACAGACATACTTGGCAGCTGGCAGACTCCCCACAATGGGCTATAATGTGGGAGAGGCCAACAAGAAGCCAGTAATGCCTTAGGAATTTTAACATTAGGAAAATAGCAATACAGCATTCTGAGAGGTCTTGCAGAGATCAGTGCCATCATGAAAGACTTGAAATATGCAAGGGTGGTGATTCCATCACATCCCCATTCAGCTCTCATATTTGTCCTGTGCAGAAGACAGATGGATGATGGAGAAAGACAATTGATTATTGTAATCTCGGCCAGGTGGTGATTCCAGTTGCCACTACTGTACCAGATGTGGTTTTATTCCTTGAGCAAATTAATACATCCCATGGTACCTGGTATGCGGCTATTGATCTGCAAGTATCTTTTTCTCTATACTTGTCCGTCAGGTCCACCAGAAGCAATTTGCTTTCAGCTGGCAAGGCCAGCAATGCATCTTTACTTCTTTACCTCAGGGGTATATCAACTCTCCAATCCTATGTCATAATTTAATTTAAAGGGATCTTGATCATTTTTCCTTCCAGAGGATAACACGCTGGTGCATTACATTGATGACATTATGCTGATTAAACCTAGTGAACAAAAGGTAGCAATGGCTCTAGACTTATTGGTAAGACAACTGTGTGTCAGAAGGTGGGAAATAAATATGATTACATTCAGGGGTCTTCTCTCTCAGTGAAATATCTAGGGGTCTAGGTGTGTGGGAATGTCGGGATATCCATTCTAAGGTAAAGGACAAGTTGTTATATCTGGCTACCTACAGCCAAGAAAGAGACACAAAACTAAATTGACCTCTTTGGATTTTGGAGACAATATAATCTTCATTTGGGGCTGTTACTCTGGCCCACTCACTGAGGGACCTTAAAAACTGCTAGTTTTTAATAGAGCCCAGAGCAAGAGATCTGCCGCAGATCCAGCTACTGTGCAAGCTGCTCTGTTACTTGGGCCATATGATTCAGCAGACCCAATGGTGCCTGAAGTGTCAATGGCATATAAGGTGCAGTCTAGAGTCTTTGACAAGCTCCTATAGGTGGATCAAAACACAAGCCCTTAGGATTTTCGAGTAAGGTTCTGTCATCATCTACAGATAACTAATCTCCCTCTGAGAAATAGCTTTTGGTCTGCTACTGAGCCCCACTAGAGACAGAATACTTGACCATAAGCCATCAAGTTACCATGTGACCTAAGCTGCCCATCATAAAATGGGTGTTATCTGACTCACCAGGCCATAAAGTTGCTGAGCACTCCATTATCAAAAAGAAGTGGAATATACATGGTTGGGCCTAAATAGGCCGTAGGAAAGTGGCTTGCCCAAATGCATGAGGTCTCTGACTTTGGTTGTAAACACAACAATCCAAAAAGATCTGTTGCTAAGTTTATAATATATTTGTCTCAAGCTACAGGATTATTCACAAAGACTACTGATGAGATCGTGGCTATTTCTCACTTGTCCATAAGCAAAGGGCTCACATTTATCAAGGTCATAGGATAATGTCACCAATGGAGAGTAGATGGCCACAGCACAGTGTCAGAGGTGAGTGCACATGCACAAGGGTTATGATAAACATCATTCATAATTAGTCTTTTTGTCATATGGCAAAAGAATACAAGCTGTACAGGAAAGTTGATGCATAGAAAAATTTTCCTTACATCTCGGTTAGCTGGACAAATTTGCCTTACCTTTATGGTGGGAAATAATGAAAACTGATGAACAAAATAATGTCTCCAGATACAGAGGATGTCCCTGTTAAATAGCACTAAGTGAGCAAATGTCTACGTTTATCATGTAATCCCAAAAGGATAAGGGGTTGAGGAGCAATTATTATTTTTTTAATTTAAGGCAAGCAGTGATAGGAAAGACCATCTCAGAGGGTGTGTCTAAATTAAATCAAATATTCACTGGCTCTGCTCAACCAACACATATCCCTTCCTGCCTAATATCGTGCACTATAGTGAACTACTCATGAAATAAAGAATTTAAAAACAAATTTAAAAACAAAACAGTATGGCTGTGTCTATCAGTGTACATCAAACATCAGTGTAATCCTCTGTATTGTGGAATCCCCCATCCAATTAGATTTGGGTGATTTGACCATGGATTGCTAACCAAATGTGAACAGAAATGTCTATGTCACTTCCAGGTCAAAGAAGCTAAAAGCCAATATGCGTCCAGCAGAATACCTTGCCCTGGTTATCGGTCTCAAGGTAACAGAACATCATGCACCAGTATGAATCCCAGAGGAAGACTCCAACTACATTGAGCATAGCAAAGATCATCACTGTGCCAACCTCCAAAAATAAAAGTTCAAACATTTCTTTCTTATTACATATTGGTTTCAGAGTCACCATGGAAAACACAATACAGTCAAGCACTAGAAAGACACTTGACTAACATAGGGAAGAGGCAGAGAAGGATCAGCTTCAATATGGGGCATTGAAACCCATGGCCAGCAAGTGTCTCCCAGCAACTGATGTAGGACACACACCTCTCTTGTGCTTCAATGGAAGGATCTTGTCCCCTCCCCACAGAACACGGATAAAGCAGTGAGGCTGCCCAAGTGTCATATGAGGCACATGCTTAAGCAGAATGAAATAACACTCACTGAATGTAAAACAGGGAAAGATATTCCCACACAAGATGATAAATCACCACAGGCTATGTGGGCTCTTTATCTCAAAAAGTGTTCAAGGCTCAAGGCCCATTCTTATGTAGCCACCTGGGACTGCCTGACTCACATCAGAACTTGTGTGGGGAAAATACACATTTTTATTCTGTTAATTTTCTGAGATGCCAAGATCAATTTGTTAATTCAACACAGTCTGGTCTATGCTGACTAACCCAGTGGGTAAATAGTTTTATAACCTGCCCAAGGGAAAAGACCTCACAACCCTGAACGTAAAGACAGAAGCTATGAAGAGAGAGGGGTTTGACTGCTTAAAATCTATTACTGTTGTATGTCAAAGTACTAAAACAAAATTAAAAGATGAAAAAAACTGAGAAGAATATTTCCAATATATGTAACAAAAAGTATTACTATCTTTAATACATGAAGGATTCTCAAAAGCCAATAAAGTTACTAATAGGACAAGAAGCAATGAAAATTAGTAGATATATCATTTAGAAATTGCATCTCACTGCTAATAACAGAGGCCAAAATTAAGCAAGTTAGAATTTATATTTTATGTAAAAGAAATCTGGAGACAAGAGGTCAAGTGCTATTAAGTCAGATCTAGGATATTATCATGGATCCAATCTACTTCTTTCCTTCTGTTCTGCATCCTTGGCATGTGGCTTCCATTCTCAAGGTTGATGTTAATCCATTTCAGTTACTGAAGCTCAAATCATCTTGCCTATTTTCCAAGTAACTGCAGCAAGGATTTTCTGAGTGTCATATGACAAAATTTACATTTACATCTCATTGGCCACCTCTATCTTTAGGACACATTGAAAATGTGAGTACTGTGTTAGTAATGAAAAGAAGAATGAACATTGTATAGACACAATTACCCTTTATCCAACCAACAATCATACTCTCACTCTCGCTTCTCTACAAGAACATACAATTTTTCCTTCTCTACTGAAACAACCTAAAAGTCAGGTCAGGTTATAGCATCCATCCAAATATCCAGAACCTCTGGTCAAAGTGCAGTCCCCTCCATTGGGTTCTGAGGAGGCACCTCATGGTCTGATAACCTGTAGACTAAAAGGCATGTTACCTACACCCAGCACTCAGTCATTGGTTACAATGAGAGAGGATACCCTGGGGGGTGCCTGAGTGGCTCAGTTGGTTGAACTTCTGACTCTTAATTTCAGCTCAGGTCATGATCCCAGGGTCATGATATCTAGCCCCGTGTTACATTCTGCACTGAGTACGGAGCCTGCTTAAGATTCTCTCTATCTCGAATCCCTCAGGTATTTTTTTTTTTCTTCCTTGTTCCTTATTCTTTGTGACAGAAAAGCTTCTTGCCTTCCGCCCCATATTGCGGGTCTCTGAAAGAAGATTATCTGCTTAGTGAAGTGTTAGATAAGATTTGTTTGGCTTTTATAGCCGAAATTGTCTTCTTTAATCTTTCTTTCTTCCTTCCTCCCTTCCTTCCTTCCTTCCTTTCTTTCTTTTTTTTTTTTTTTTTTTTTAAGTTTTTGACCACGAGGAGTGCGATCCAAGGCTTCCTGCTAACTGGGGGAGGAGCTTACAGGAGAAACACCAGCAGCTGAACCCTTTTGAGTTCCTGGTTCTAGCACTTACCGAGGGCTCCGGAGGGAGCGAGGCAGAACATTCCACCTACACCTGCCTAAAGAACCCAGAAAACCATCAGAGGATTAGCAGAACGGAGTCTCCAGAGCCAAGCGCAGACGAGAGGCCCACAGAAGAGGGTAGGAAGGGCGGCGAGGCGGTGCGCGCTCCACGGACTGGCGGGAGGGAGCCGGGGCGGAGGGGCGGCTCGCCGGCCAAGCGGAGCCCCTGAGTCTGGCAGGCAAAAGCGGAGGGGCCTGACGGACTGTGTTCCGACAGCAAGCGCGACTTAACGTCTGGGAGGTCATAAGTTAACAGCTCTGCTCGGAAAGCGGGAAGGCTGGAGGACAAAGGGAGGGAGAGCTGCTGAGCCCCCGGACGGCAGAGCTCAGCTTGGCGGGGAACAAAGGCGCTCGACAGTGCCATCTCCCCCACCCATCCCCCAGCCAAAATCCCAAAGGGAACCAGTTCCTGCCAGGGAACTTGCTCGCTCCGCGCAAACACCCAACTCTGTGCTTTTGCAGAGCCAAACCTCCAGCAGCGGGTCTGACTCCCTCCCACTGCCACAGGGCCCCTCATGAAGTGGATCACCTAAGGAGAAGCGAGCTAAGCCTGCCCCTCCTGCCCCTGTGCACCTTGCCTACCCACCCCAGCTAATATGCCAGATCCCCAGCACCACAAGCCTGGCAGTGTGCAAGTAGCCCAGACGGGCCACGCCACCCCACAGTGAATCCCACCCCTAGGAGAGGGGAAGAGAAGGCACCCACCAGTCCGACTGTGGCCCCAGCGGTGGGCTGGGGGCAGACATCGGGTCTGACTGCGGCCCCGCCCACCAACTCCAGTTATACACCACAACACAGGGGAAGTGCCCTGCAGGTCCTCACCACTCCAGGGACTCTCCAAAATGACCAAACGGAAGAATTCCCCTCAGAAGAATCTCCAGGAAATAACAACAGCTAATGAACTGATCAAAAAGGATTTCAATAATATAACAGAAAGTGAATTTAGAATAATAGTCATAAAATTAATCGCTGGGCTTGAAAACAGTATAGAGGACAGCAAAGAATCTCTTGCTACAGAGATCAAGGGACTAAGGAACAGTCACGAGGAGCTGAAAAACGCTTTAAACGAAATGCAAAACAAAATGGAAACGACGACGGCTCGGCTTGAAGAGGCAGAGGAGAGAATAGGTGAACTAGAAGATAAAGTTATGGAAAAAGAGGAAGCTGAGAGAAAGAGAGATAAAAAAATCCAGGAGTATGAGGGGAAAATTAGAGAACTAAGTGATACACTAAAAAGAAATAATATACGCATAATTGGTATCCCAGAGAAGGAAGAGAGAGGGAAAGGTGCTGAAGGGGTACTTGAAGAAATAATAGCTGAGAACTTCCCTGAACTGGAGAAGGAAAAAGGCATTGAAATCCAAGAGGCACAGAGAACTCCCTTCAGACGTAACTTGAATCGATCTTCTGCACGATATATCATAGTGAAACTGGCAAAATACAAGGATAAAGAGAAAATTCTGAAAGCAGCAAAGGGTAAACATGCCCTAACTTATAAAGGGAGACCTATAAGACTCGTGACTGATCTCTCTTTTGAAACTTGGCAGGCCAGAAAGGCTTGGCACGATATCTTCAGTGTGCTAAACAGAAAAAATATGCAGCCGAGAATCCTTTATCCAGCAAGTCTGTCATTTAGAATAGAAGGAGAGATAAAGGTCTTCCCAAACAAACAAAAACTGAAGGAATTTGTCACCACTAAACCAGCCCTACAAGAGATCCTAAGGGGGATCCTGTGAGACAAAGTACCAGAGACATCACTACAAGCATAAAACATACAGACATCACAATGACTCTAAACCCGTATCTTTCTATAATAACACTGAATGTAAATGGATTAAATGTGCCAACCAAAAGACATAGGGTAACAGAATGGATAAAAAAACAAGACCCATCTATTTGCTGTCTACAAGAGACTCATTTTAGATCTGAGGACACCTTTAGATTGAGAGTGAGGGGATGGAGAACTATTTATCATGCTCCTGGAAGCCAAAAGAAAGCTGGAGTAGCCATACTTATATCAGACAAACTAGACTTTAAATTAAAGGCTGTAACAAGAGATGAAGAAGGGCATTATATAATAATCACAGGGTCTATCCATCAGGAAGAGCTAACTATTATAAATGTCTATGCGCCAAATACCCGAGCCCCCAGATATATAAAACAATTACTCATAAACATAAGCAACCTTATTGATAAGAATGTGGTCATTGCAGGGGACTTTAACACCCCACTTACAGAAATGGATAGATCATCTAGACACATGGTCAATAAAGAAACAAGGGCCCTGAATGATACATTGGATCAGATGGACTTGACAGATATATTTAGAACTCTGCATCCCAAAGCAACAGAATAGACTTTCTTCTCGAGTGCACATGGAACATTCTCCAAGATAGATCATATACTGGGTCACAAAACAGCCCTTCATAAGTTTATAAGAATTGAAATTATACCATGCATACTTTCAGACCACAATGCTATGAAGCTTGAAATCAACCACAGGAAAAAGTCTGGAAAACCTCCAAAAGTGTGGAGGTTAAAGAACACCCTACTAACGAATGAGTGGGTCAATCAGGCAATTAGAGAAGAAATTAAAAAATATATGGAAACAAACGAAAATGAAAATACAACAATCCAAACGCTTTGGGACGCAGCGAAGGCAGTCCTGAGAGGGAAATACATTGCAATCCAGGCCTATCTCAAGAAACAAGAAAAATCCCAAATACAAAATCTAACAGCACACCTGAAGGAAATAGAAGCAGAACAGCAAAGGCAGCCTAAACCCAGCAGAAGAAGAGAAATAATAAAGATCAGAGCAGAAATAAACAATATAGAGTCTAAAAAAACGGTAGAGCAGATCAATGAAACCAAGAGTTGGTTTTTTGAAAAAATAAACAAAATTGACAAACCTCTAGCCAGGCTTCTCAAAAAGAAAAGGGAGATGACCCAAATAGATAAAATCATGAATGAAAATGGAATGATTACAACTAATCCCTCAGAGATACAAACAATTATCAGGGAATACTATGAAAAATTATATGCCAACAAATTGGACAACCTGGAAGAAATGGACAAATTCCTAAACACCCACACGCTTCCAAAACTCAATCAGGAGGAAATAGAAAGCTTGAACAGACCCATAACCAGCGAAGAAATTGAATCGGTTATCAAAAATCTCCCAACAAATAAGAGTCCAGGACCAGATGGCTTCCCAGGGGAGTTCTACCAGACGTTTAAAGCAGAGATCATACCTATCCTTCTCAAGCTATTCCAAGAAATAGAAAGGGAAGGAAAACTTCCAGACTCATTCTATGAAGCCAGTGTTACTTTGATTCCTAAACCAGACAGAGACCCAGTAAAAAAAGAGAACTACAGGCCAATATCTCTGATGAATATGTATGCAAAAATTCTCAATAAGATACTAGCAAATCGAATTCAACAGCATATAAAAAGAATTATTCACCATGATCAAGTGGGATTCATTGCTGGGATGCAGGGCTGGTTCAACATTCGCAAATCGATCAACGTGATACATCACATTAACAAAAAAAAAAGAGAAGAACCATATGATCCTGTCAATCGATGCAGAAAAGGCCTTTGACAAAATCCAGCACCCTTTCTTAATAAAAACCCTTGAGAAAGTCGGGATAGAAGGAACATACTTAAAGATCATAAAAGCCATTTATGAAAAGCCCACAGCTAACATCATCCTCAATGGGGAAAAACTGAGAGCTTTTTCCCTGAGATCAGGAACACGACAGGGATGCCCAGTCTCACCGCTGTTGTTTAACATAGTGCTGGAAGTTCTAGCATCAGCAATCAGACAACAAAAGGAAATCAAAGGCATCAAAATTGGCAAAGATGAAGTCAAGCTTTCGCTTTTTGCAGATGACATGATATTATACATGGAAAATCCGATAGACTCCACCAAAAGTCTGCTAGAACTGATACATGAATTCAGCAAAGTTGCAGGATACAAAATCAATGTACAGAAATCAGTTGCATTCTTATACACTAACAATGAAGCAACAGAAAGACAAATAAAGAAACGGATCCCATTCACAATGGCACCAAGAAGCATAAAATACCTAGGAATAAATCTAACCAAAGATGTTAAAGATCTGTATGCTGAAAACTATAGAAAGCTTATGCAGGTAATTGAAGAAGATATAAAGAAATGGAAAGACATTCCCTGCTCATGGATTGGAAGAATAAATATTGTCAAAATGTCAATACTACCCAAAGCTATCTACACATTCAATGCAATCCCAATCAAAATTGCACCAGCATTCTTCTCGAAACTAGAACAAGCAATCCTAAAATTCATATGGAACCACAAAAGGCCCCGAATAGCCAAAGTCATTTTGAAGAAGAAGACCAAAGCAGGAGGCATCACAATCCCAGACTTTAGCCTCTACTACAAAGCTGTCATCATCAAGACAGCATGGTATTGGCATAAAAACAGACACATAGACCAATGGAATAGAATAGAAACCCCAGAACTAGACCCACAAACGTATGGCCAACTCATCTTTGACAAAGCAGGAAAGAACATCCAATGGAAAAAAGACAGTCTCTTTAACAAATGGTGCTGGGAGAACTGGACAGCAACATGCAGAAGGTTGAAACTAGACCACTTTCTCACACCATTCACAAAAATAAACTCAAAATGGATAAAGGACCTGAATGTGAGACAGGAAACCATCAAAACCTTAGAGGAGAAAGCAGGAAAAGACCTCTCTGACCTCAGCCGTAGCAATCTCTTACTCGGCACATCCCCAAAGGCAAGGGAATTAAAAGCAAAAGTGAATTACTGGGACCTTATGAAGATAAAAAGCTTCTGCACAGCAAAGGAAACAACCAACAAAACTAAAAGGCAACCAACGGAATGGGAAAAGATATTTGCAAATGACGTATCGGACAAAGGGCTAGTATCCAAAATCTATAAAGAGCTCACCAAACTCCACACCCGAAAAACAAATAACCCAGTGAAGAAATGGGCAGAAAACATGAATAGACACTTCTCTAAAGAAGACATCCGGATGGCCAACAGGCACATGAAAAGATGTTCAACGTCGCTCCTTATCAGGGAAATACAAATCAAAACCACACTCAGATATCACCTCACGCCAGTCAGAGTGGCCAAAATGAACAAATCAGGAGACTATAGATGCTGGAGAGGATGTGGAGAAACGGGAACCCTCTTGCACTGTTGGTGGGAATGCAAATTGGTGCAGCCACTCTGGAAAGCAGTGTGGAGGTTCCTCAGAAAATTAAAAATAGACCTACCCTATGACTCAGCAATAGCACTGCTAGGAATTTATCCAAGGGATACAGGAGTACTGATGCATAGGGGCACTTGTACCCCAATGTTTATAGCGGCACTCTCAACAATAGCCAAATTATGGAAAGAGCCTAAATGTCCATCAACTGATGAATGGATAAAGAAATTGTGGTTTATATACACAATGGAATACTACGTGGCAATGAGAAAGAATGAAATATGGCCTTTTGTAGCAACGTGGATGGAACTGGAGAGTGTGATGCTAAGTGAAATAAGCCATACAGAGAAAGACAGATACCATATGGTTTCACTCTTATGTGGATCCTGAGAAACGTAACAGAAACCCATGGGGGAGGGGAAGGAAAAAAAAAAAAAAAGAGGTTAGAGTGGGAGAGAGCCAAAGCATTAGAGACTGTTAAAAACTGAGAACAAACTGAGGGTTGATGGGGGGTGGGAGGGAGGGCAGGGTGGGTGATGGGTATTGAGGAGGGCACCTTTTGGGATGAGCACTGGGTGTTGTATGGAAACCAATCTGACAGTAAATTTCATATATTAAAAAATAAAAAAATAAAAAAATAAATCTAAAAAAAAAAAAAGATTCTCTCTATCTCTATCTCTCTCTCTCTGCCCCTCTCCTTTGCACTCTCTCTCTCTCTCAAATAAAATTTAAAAAAAAGAGAATAATATGAAGGAAAAAAATAAAACCCACCCCCCAGACAGAAAAAAAATGAGAGGGGAAACACAGTAATACCTGGTCCTGCTGGGCCAGAGTAAGAAAAGGCCCCAGTCCTGGAATGGAGTGAGTGCTTGGTGAGCCAGTTGGGAAACTCCTGATTCACTCTTCTGAGAGGGTCTCCTTGGTCCACTGTTCTCTGTGGCCTCTGGCTCAGCCCTCAAAAGTGGGCACCTGGAGCACTTCTTTCCCGGTAGCTACACAGCTCTAGCACATGCTGGTGCCCATTCCAGGGGCCACGGGTTGTTATAGAAAGTAAGGCATTGGCCAGTGCAGGCCAAATTTGTGTGTGTGTGTGTGTGTGTGTGTGTGTGTGTGTGTGGCGGGGCAGGGGGGGGGGTTGGGCAAGACAGTTCTCTCAAAAACATATTAGCCTTCTGATCTCTTCATCTACAGTTGTGAGTATCAACAGGCAAAAGCTTCATCTGGGCATAGATTTTAATCTGAGGCTCTGTCTTTTACTTTTCAGACTGTGCTTTGCTTCAGTGGAAGACATCGTCATTACCGCTTAATTTTAAAGGAGGTTTGAGATGGGTCCTTGTGACAATTCAGACTACAAAGAAAGCGGGAGAAAAGATAGATGAACAATTTGATAACATGGTAGAAATGGTTGCAGCCAGGTATTGGGTTCATGAAGGTTTATTATACTATTGTTTCTACAATTGTGTATAGTTGGCATTTTCCAAAATAAAAGTTAAAAAAAAAAAAAAACTAAAATAAAGAACAGAGAATATTCAGTCTTTCCCCCTGGGGGTGGGAGGAGAATGGATGGATTAAGACTCCCAAGGCTTATATAAGACCAACTGAATAAGAATCTTTGGGTAGGCATTTTTAATAAGTGTTCCAGGGGAGTCGTAAGCACCCTAAAAATTTGAGAAGCACTACATAAAAATTTAAGGGAAACCATCTACTATTTATCTTCCTTATTTAACAACCTGTCACACATATTTATTAAAATTTAGAGTCTTCATAATTATCATGTTAAAGAGCTGTAAAACATTTCACTGTTTATACACCATAAATTGCAAGACCCTTTTGGAAGGGAAGCCACAGGTGAGGCACAGGTGGGATTAGTTAGATTAATCTAAAAAGAACATTTCAGCATAGCGATTGGAAGCACGGCAGAATTTGGATATATTTGTCTATAGGGAAAAGGAAAAATGGAGAGCACAGTTCTAAAGCAGAAGGCAACACAAACACAATCCAAGAGGCACAAATAAACACACAAATCCCGCGGCAGCATGTTGGGAGCTTCGAGTAAAGAAGTGAGGCAAGAGTGGAAGGGCGAGATGATGACCTGTCTTGAAAACCTAATCAAGGTCTTAACAAGAGATAAGTCTTTGAGCAGAGAAATGGTGAGACACGATTTGTTTAGAAAGGCAGACGTGGGCATGTGATGTGAACAGATACTAGAAGCAAAGACATCTATTAAGAGGCATTTCCAACAACGAGAAAGGATAAAGTTCAGGAAAGACTGCCAGCATCAAAGAAGGAAGGAAACAAAGGCAGATATGATACCAGTTGCTCTGAGCCAGTATCTTGTTTATTCATCCCTTGCAGTCGGTTAGTGTTTGATTGGGCAGTGTCGCCTTTGATCTCTCAGTGCTCTGTGCCCTTCTGAAGAAAGGACTGAAGATAATAGACACAGTGTCAGAAAAATGATCAGAATTAATTAAAATCAGAAGAGTGAGAAAAAGGGTGATCCTAAAACCAAAATGCCAAATGTCAAACCACCATGGACATTTCTCTTCTTAATCTGAAATTCAATCCCAAGTGATCTTTTTTTTTGCTTTTTCATAGATTTTGAATCAAATAAAGTTAAAATTTAATTTCTTTCAAATGGAAACAGAAACAATAAGAAAGAAATTTATTGAAATATCAAAATGGGTCAGATCGTAAAACAAGTTGATTTGCCCCATTTCAACTTTAAATAAAGAAACGATGGTTTAAATATTCTATTTGTCAAAAGCCTAATTCATTCTATGAGGTTAATAGAAAATTCTGTGATGGACCACACCTTTATTCTTGATTTAATTTGTTTTAGTTTTGCAAACAAATTTCTTCATGCTCCCAATAAGCATTAAAATTATATTACTTTCATTTCTATAGAACTATGCATGGGAACAAATTATTTCAATTTTGCCGTGAGCCTCTTGTTTATCTTACATGAGGCGAAAGTTACGTAATTCTAAAATTAGTAGTCCTTACCGAAAACATCAACCCAATTAGGTATAAAGATTTATAATTTTTTGAAGAAACAACTATTAAAGCTGATGGAAGAAAGAAGTAGCAGAAACACTTGTTTGGAAGGTCGACCTTTCTTAAGATATCACTATTACACTCCAAAAAGAAAAGTATCAATTCTCATTATCTCTATTTTTTTCTTTTTCCAATGAAATTTGAAAATAACCACTTCAAATTAGCTGTATCTAAGCAACCATCTCTTTCCTACTCTCATAACTGTGGACATTACCAAATACAACTACATTTTTAATTAACAGTGGTATTGAAACACGGTATTAACAATATGGTTAACAAAACCATGTTTTGAATTTCTTCATAACCATTTATTTAGGCATGCCAATTTTTATACTCTCAGTAAAATACACAGTACAATACATTTCTATTAAATAGTAAGACTTCCTTTCCAAAATGTGCGTCTTCAGAAAAAAAAGTAACTTAAAATTATAAAAACCATTATTTGAAGCAATTTGTTTCTAAATGATCAGCTTTTACTTCACAGACTGTATCAATATGATACTAAATCCATGACATTTACTCAAATCGTTATTTTTTTCAGCAGAATCAGCCAAATTGAACTATTGTTTTGGTATTGCCTGGAAAGAATATATGCACACAAAAGTTTGAGAAGCACTGCATAACAATGCTTTTAACTTAGTAGGAAAAAATGAAAAGTAATAAACCAGACAAACTTAGTTTATATAAGCTATATGAACATGTGCTATATTATTTTGCTAGGGCTGACATAACAAAGTGCCACAAACTAGGTGGCTTCAACAACAGAAATGTATTGTCTCACAGTTCTGGAGGTTGGAAGTCCAAGATCAAGATATATCAGGAGGGTTGATTCCTTCTAGGGTCTGTGAGAGAGAATCTGTCCTATGCCTCCCTCCCAAGCTTCCGGTGGTTTTCTGGCCATCTTCGGTATTCCTTGGCTTGTAGATGCATCACCCTGATTTCTGCCTTCATGTTCACATAACATTGTCCCTGTGTACATGTCTATCTGTCCAAATCTCCTTTTATATATGGCACAATTCATATTGGATTAGTACCTATTCTAATGACCTCATTTTAACTTGATTACTTCTATAAAGACCTTATTTCTAATAAGGTCACATTCTGGGCTAATAGGGGCTAGGATTTCAACATATTATTTTTAGGGGACATGATTAAAGTCACAATATATGCAAATTTATATAAAACATTAAGTGTATGCACACTATGGTAGCATATAAAGTGAATCCCATAGAATAATTTCTCAAGAACATATTTCCTGCAGCCCCAGTTCTGCTGATTGGGGTACAGGAGAAAGAACCATCACCAAGGACTCTGGATTCAGCTCCATCACTTACTGATTATATGATTATAACAAAATCACAACCTCCCTGAAACTTAGTTTTTTTATCTTTAAAAATAAAGGGATTTGCATGGATGATTTCTATGGTGTTTTAAATTATGTATGTATATATATATATATATATATATATATATATATATATATATTTAGATATAATATGTGTTTGAAGGATTTTTTTCAATTAAAAGTTAATACCTCAATGTGGTTAGAAAAAACAAATCAAACGTTATGAAAGAAATTGTCATGAAATATGTGTTCCTCTCATTCAAAACTCTTAGCACCTCATAGTCAACTATCATGAACAGATTCTATGGATCATTTCAAAAACAGTCTGTGTATATAGAGGTACATACAAATGTACATTCCCTTTTCACACAATATGGCATAGTTTTTCTTAGCCCCATGAATTGTTCTGAACCTTACTCTTTTGTCATTGATCTTTTTTTTTTTTTTTTTATGGCAGCAGCACTTATCCGTTGTTTCTTAACTATCTTTAGACAAAAACATCCTTCGAATATTCTAGAATAAATGGGCAAGGTAAGGTAAACTTTAAGGAGAGTAAGCTTCTAAGATTTCTTTAAAAACCTAAAATATTATCATTATCTTAGATGGGCACTATTATTAATCAGAAGTGATCAAAATATAATTTTATTCCAAATATATGATACTTTTTATTTTAAATTGTTTAATGTTTATTTATTTTCGAGACAGAGTGAAGGAGACACAGAGCATGAGCAGGAGAGGGGCAGAGAGGGAAGGTGACACAGAATACAAAGCAGGCTTTAGGCTCCAAGCTGTCAGCACAGAGCCCCATGTGGGGCCGTAGGCCACAAACTGCGAGATCATGACCTGAGCCAAAGTCAGATGCTTAACCGACTGAGCCACCCAGGGGCCTCTTATAATACTTTCAATACAAGTAGTTTGAAAAAGCTATGATAATGGAGGAGAAAGGACTTTTCAGTGCTATTATATAGGCCAAAACTAATTGTCTTGTCATCATAAAGGCAAAGATGTCTAAGCCAATAGACACTGAAGCAAGAGGCAGTCAAGCATGAAGTTTAGAGGGACATGGAACTGAAAAATTTTGAGAATGAAGATTTAGCCTCCTGAGCTAATATGATAAGCTTAGAAGATTCAGGCTGAAGTGAATCAGTAACCAATATAAGCTGGTTTAGTGATTAGGGGAGTCGGATCCCCATAAGACTTATTGTTCAAAAGGATGTTTCAGGTCTTCAAACTCATCTATATCAATTTTTCCTCTAGTGTATTCACTCTGCCAATGGCACAAAACCATGAGCTCTGGGACAGGGCACCTACTGTGTAAACATCTGATAAATAGACATTGACCAAATGAATTAACAAAAGAAAAATGCTGATATCTAGACACTTGACAGCAACGTTAACAAAGATGAACACTGTCCTCACTGTTAATGTTTAATACAATCTCATGAACTTGATTTTCATGTGCCTCCTGGGAGAAATAGACTTAATATGTTGTTAATTCAGATGAATGGCTGCTTAAAGAAGGCTATTAGGCCCATAATCAAGAATTTTCTGTGCCATTTGAAGCCAGGAAACAGACTATAACTTGGGATTTTCCACCAAATATTCCTATTTTGAACAGTTAAGATATATCTACTTATTATAGCATAGAATTTGGGGACAATCTAATAACAAAAAAGCAGTAGTTGATAACCCCTGTTTTTAGGGTTAGTGTTAGACCATATGTGCAGCAAATACTAGCTTTAAGTGATTAGCCAATTATTTTGTAACCTGGTTTTTAAAGCTAGTTTCTAAATATACTAATATCCAAAGTGTTATAATTAGTTACATGAAAAAAAAATTATCAGACCGATATGTTGCTGCATTGAACTTAAATGTCAGAAACAAATTTAAAACTGGGTTTTTAAGGTTGCTAGCATGGAAAGATTCAACCACTTAATTGCATGTTTTTGCAAAAAAAAAAAATTGGCTTGTTTTCTTTAATCACTCTCGAGTAAACATTAATTAAAATTATTTTAAGAAATACCCACTAAAGGGGCACCTGGGTGGCTCAGTGAGTTGAATGTCAGTCTTCTGCTCAGGTCATCATCTAGTGGTTCCTGAATTTGAGCCCCGTGTCGGGCTGTATGCTGACAGCTCAGAGCCTGGTGCCTGCTTCAGATTCTGTCTCCCTCTTTCTCTGCCCCTCCCCTACTCATGCTCTCTCTCTCTCTCTCTCTCTCTCTCTCTCTCTCTCTCTCAAAAATAAGTGAACATTAGAAAAAAATTAAGAAATACCCACTAAACATAAACAAGGTAGTCCATGAGAGTGCCATGCAGTAAGGCATCCACTTGCATATGTGTTACTTACAAAGATCCCTTAAATGCTAGAGTTCCCAAAAAAGAAATCTCTGTTTAGCCATTCTGCTGCTCTGAGCTTGCCCTGTTGCTGTGGGTTTCCACCATCCTTTCTCCTAAATTCCTGAATTCTTAGTTCCTCTCAGGGGTAAGACAAAACAAAGCCTATGGCGTGAAAATGACAATGTAAAAAGGAAATAGGCCGACTGACTTCTAGCTTGACAAGTGACACTCCCAGCTATGACTGGAGCTCCACTTCAGCTCAGAGTCTCAGAAATGCGCAAGAGTTCTCATCCCTCTCTTGTAAAAAGAGCTATGATTTTCCTCTGGGCATATCTTTGACTTTCTCCATGGACAAATTAATAGAAAATGAGATAATCTCTAAACCCTTGGGTATTTTTTTATTGTTATAACACTGAATGCCCATAGAAATTTCCAAATGGATGAATTCTTGCTTTAGGGTTAGACAAAACCACTGGCAGTGTTCTGTTCCTTACCAATCCAGGGGACATAGAGACTCTTGTTCCAAATTAGTAAGTGGAGAAAGGGGCACCTGGGTGGGTCAGTTGGTTAAGCGTCCAACTTTGGCTCAGGTCAGGAACTCGCGGTTCGTGAGTTGGAGCCCTGCATCGGGCTCTGTGCAGACAGCTCAGAGCCTGGAGCCTGCTTTGGATTCTGTGTCTCCCTCTCTCTCCGCCCATCTCCCACTCATGCTCTGTCTCTCTCTGTCTCAGAAATAAACATTAAAAAAAAGGTGGGGAAAAAAGACTGAAAATCAGGTGTTCTGTTGGAATAAGGAGAAAGTGGAATGTAAAGACAACTTGAATGCCTTTTTTATTTTAAATAAACAATATTTCTACTTCCATATGTATATCACACAAGTTCTCATATTTTTTTTTCCATTTTAAAGGCAGAATCTACACTTTCAAATAATAATACAGTTTTATTAAAGGACCACAATTGTTTCCTGAGATTTAAAGAATATCACAATTTATAAATAAATCCAATTCTGATATTAAAAATCCTAATTATTTCCTGAGATTTAAAGAATATCAATCTGAAAAGTTTTTTTTAGATAGCTCTCTTTACTTTATTTATTAATTTTTAAAAGACACCATATGTTTCCCTGATGTCTTGTATTTTGATCCTTCAGACTACTCTGAAAAATAATAAAGTATAATAATCAATAATTGTGACTTATTCATTCATAAAGCTAACCAACTTTTACTACATTTGTATTATGTGTAAAATGCTGTGGAAATGCTATTAAAAACACAAAGAAGAGAAAAAAAACAGCTTCCTATTCAAAAATTATTTTCACTTTCAAATGGAGGCAATGCCTAGTAAATAAAGTACTAACACTAAGATGGGAAAAGATAAAAAAAATATACAGAAGAGATTTTTTTAAACAGCAAACCAGAATTAGAAAATCAAAGGACATAATAGAGGGAGATGTTTGTAAGCAGGGTAATAACTTTACAGCTATCAAGTAAAAGAACAGATGGCTGGTAACTAGTCAAATGAGTATATTTTAATAAGAGATTTGGTATGCTATGTGGAGAATTGTGGACTGAAGGAATCTGTAAATTAGGACAATCCCAAGTATCCACTTATGTTCTATATAAAGCATATTGACTCTCATTTTAAAACAAAAGCCTTTAAAAAACGGAACATTTGTGGACACACAAACTCTGAGCACACTGACTTAAAGGACTCACATACATCAGTAATCAGCAAATTGGCAGATTAAGTCCATGTTTTGTTACTTTTGAAGTCAAGGACCAACACTGAGTTTCTCCCATCCCTAAAAGGCACATTGCCAGGACGTAGTAGCTGATTTACTGACTGATTCCTAATATCAAGAAAGTAAACTTGTTATGAGTGAGGATGTTTTCTTATTTTCTTGTTTGGTTCACTGATAAATCTCTAGTGCCTTGATGAGTACTTGACACCTAGTAACATTCAATAAATATTAGCCAAATAAACGTTCCAACTGATCTGTTAACTTTACTCTCCAGATAAGGAACTTTTTGGACAACAGTAAGATATTTGGAAATAGTATTAATAATTTAGAAATAAACACAAAATACAAATTTAGATTCATCTAATACAAATTAGTTTTAACATATTCACATTCCCAAAGAAAGACTAGCCATAAATTTTTATGATTTTTTCAGATTGCCTTCCCATCGCTAGTCACTCATCAACATAACCCTAATTGATAGAAATAATATAAAATACATGTATTCATTTAACATTTACTGAGTATAGGCTTTGTAGGTCTGCTTTTCTTTTTTTTTTTTTTTTTTTTTTTTTTTTTAATTTTTTTTTTCAACGTTTTTTATTTATTTTTGGGACAGAGAGAGACAGAGCATGAACGGGGGAGGGGCAGAGAGAGAGGGAGACACAGAATCTGAAACAGGCTCCAGGCTCCGAGCCATCAGCCCAGAGCCTGACGCGGGGCTCGAACTCACAGATGTAGGTCTGCTTTTCAATCAGAGAGGCAGGACTAGTTGAAGATAAATAGGGAGAAAGGGATTTATTGTAAAGAATTGACGTGTACAATTGTAGATGCTGGCTAAGCAAACCTAAAGTCCACAGGGCAGACAATCAGGAACAAAAGCTCACAAACAAACTGGAAACCCACCAGCACTAACTGAAGCTGGTAGTCTCTGAATTCATGGAAGATTGATGTCCCATTTTAAAGGTTTTCACGCTAATTAGGTCAGGCCCACCCAGTAATCTGCCTTGTGATTAACCTAAAATCAACTGGTTAGGAACTATAATAATACCTGCAAAATCCCTTCACAACAACACCTACATTAGTGTTTGATTGAATTACCAAAATAACGTGTTTTTTGCTGCAAAATGGCTGTTGCCTCCCTCTGTCCTCTAACTCTTACTAAAGAATATTTCTTGTAGTTCACTGACCTGGAAACATACTAGCAGAGAATTATGGGGAATGTAGTTTAGGCTAGCTAAGGTGATACATCACAAAGCAATTCAAATGGGTAGACTTTGGAAACATAATAATGACTATGACATGGACCCTGCCTTCAAGAGGTTTACAGTTATTAAAAAAAGATTGGCATGCATTCATGTAGTTGTTAAGTCTTACAAGTGCTCTATAGTAATATACATACATTAAAATACTGTAGTAGAAAAGAGTAAGAAGCAATAAATTCTATTTTCTTATTACTTTAACAGACAAAATTCAAATTCATTTACATCATAAATCATCTCATGGCCTGTTCTCTACTTTCAGGATCTTCTCTTACTAGTTTTGCCTATCCACCCTGATTTTCTGTCCTTGGATGACTAGTTTTGCCTATCCACCCTGATTTTCTGTCCTTGGATGAGCCAGATTCTTGTGTGCTACCGTATGCTAAACTATGCTTTCTCTTTACTATGCTCAATGGATGCTTCTCCTCCTTCTCTATTATCCCTAGACTGCCTATCACCTACTCATTCTTCAAGAACTATCACATGTATCTCTATTCCAGGGCAAAATCAAAATTTTGGTTATATATACATCAAAAGTAAGAACATTTATACATTTCTAATAATCTGAGAACTTTTTGCTTTTTTGACCTAAGTCAAAAAGAAATGTAATATTTCATTGTAATTAAGCCATAACTGATGCATATTTCAAGGAAACACTTGGACAACTGCAAATAATGAGTTTAGCATAATATAAACAATACCTTGGGGAAGACTTCAAGGGAGACAGGAATGAGCTAACAAGGTAAAAAAAGAGAGAGAGAAAGAGAGAGAATTAGTACATTTGTCCAAGCAGAGTAAGAGAAAGATTCTTATAACCAGAGAATCCTATAGCTTGAAGGTCCATCAAATCATTATTATCAAATTTTCCTTTTATTTATATAGAAACCCAAATCAGAGTGAAGAATCAGTTCACTTCACTTTTAGAATAAGCATGCTAAGAAGTTGCTTCAGCCGAGGTCACAGAAGTTGTTGTCTGTGTTTTCCTCTAGGATTTTGATGGTTTCCTGTCTCACATTCAGGCATTTCATCCACTTTTAACTTATTTTTGTGTATCATGTGGGAAAGAAGTCCAGTTTCATTCTTCTGCGTGTTGCCATCTAATTTTCCCAACACCATTTGTTGAAAAGACAGTCTTTTTTTTCCATTGGATATTATTTAGATATTCTTTCCTGCTTCGTTGAAGATTAGTTGACCATATAGTTATGGGTCCATTTCTGGGTATTCTATTCTGTTCCATTGATCTATGTGCCTGTTTTTGTGCCAGTACCATACAGTTTTGATGACTACAGCTTTGTCATATAGCTTAAAATCCCGAATTGTGATGCCTCCACTTTTGTTTTTCTTTTTCAGGATTGCTTTGGCTATTCGGGGTCTTTTGTGGTTTCATGCAAATTTTAGGATTGTTAGTTCAAGCTCTGTGAAACATGCTGACAGTATTTTGATAGGGATTCCATTAAATGTGTAGATTGCTCTGGGTAGTACAGACATTTTAACAATGTTTGCTCTTCCAATCCATGAGCCTAGAATGCTTTCTATTTCTTTGTGTCCTCTTCAGTTTTTTTTTCATAAGTGTTCTATAATTTTCAGAATTCAGATCTTTTACCTCTTTACTTAGGTCCATTCCTAATTATCTTATGGTTTTTGGTGCAGTTGCAAATGGGGCTGATTCCTTGATTTCTTTTTTCTGCTGCTTCGTTATTGGTGTACAGACATGCAAGATTTTTGCACATCGATTTTATATCCTGATGCTTTGCTGGATTCACGTATTAGCTCTAGCAATTTTTGGGCAGAGTCTTTCAGGTTTTCTGTGTAGAGTATCATGTCATCTGCAAATAGTTTGCCCTCTTCCTTGCCAATTTGTATGCCCCTTTTTCCCTTTTGTTGTCTTATTGCTGAGTCTTAGACTTCCAGCACTATGTTAAATAGAGGTATATTCTCTCTATGCCTACTTCTTACAAGTCACGTTGCCAAAGGCAAAGGAAACAAAAGCAAACACAAACTATTGGGATTTCATTGAGATCAAAACCTTCCTCACAGCAAAGGAAACAATCAACAAAACTAAAAGTCAGCCTACAGAATGGGAGAATATATTTGCAAATGACATATCTCATAAAGGGTTAGTATCCAAAATCTATAAATAACTTATCGAACTCAATACCCAAAAAACAAATAATCCAGTTAAGAAATGAGCAGAATACATTAATAGATACTTTTCCAAAGAAGACATCCAGATAGCTAATAGACACATGAAAAGATGCTCAACATCACTCATCATCAGGGAAATACAAATCAAAACCACAATGAGATACCACCTCACACCTGTCAGAATGGCTAAAATTAACAACGCAAGAAACAACAGGTGTTGGTGAGTAGGCAGAGAAAGGAGAATCCTTTTGCACTGCTGGTGGAATGCAAACTGGTGCAGCCACTCTGGAGAAGAGTATGGAGGTTCCTCAAAAAAATAAAAATAGAACT